>NC_092707.1:241791510-242093980 GCF_047496885.1 Scyliorhinus torazame
GAACTCATAGAGAAGTGTGCTACTGGTTCAATAAATCAGATTGAACTAACTTCAAGGTCTGGAGTATCTTTTGGTTAAAGCTGCATCCAGTTGCAGCCTGTGTTATCCCAGAGCACACAACACGACACACACAGCTGCCCACTGGTCCCATCCACCCGCCCCCCAACTGTATCCCATCCTCTCCCACACCCCTGTCCAATCATCCACGCCCTCGATCTCCCCTTCAAAACCCCGACTGCCCTGCCCACCATCCCAGCTACTTTCTCAATCCCTGATTATTCTGCAGCCCCTGGTTTATGACATCTGGCACCATAAGAAGGGGGCATGGCTTCACTTCAACTGGTACTGTTGACTTGCACTGGAAGGATTCTGGGGCGGCTGTGCTGCACATTTGTCACTAGGCCCAGGACAGAAGTCTGGGTGAGAAATGTGTAGCTCCCGACTAAGGTAAATAAAAAGGAGTGGGGGGGGGCAGCAATCTGACAGTGACTCCACGAAAGCTCTGGCTCTAAGTGTTTTGTAATCATAGTACATTATATTTTTGCTTTTATAATAGACAAATACTTAAAGACTAAAGGTTAAAGGACACTTTAGCGCAAACAGGTTATTTTACAATATCTACAAATAATTGGGTCATGTTCTCATGCCAAGAAAGCATTTAAGATACAACTTTAGCCTGACAGCATCATGGCATTATGCGAATGGTAAAATGTGTGTTGTAAATCTGGAGTAAAACCTTCCTGGATAGCTACACCACAAGACTCCCTGGGGTACTAACACCAATCTGAAATCCAACCTTCAGCTGCCCTAAGCTCTGGAATTCCTTCCCTAAACCACTCTGTCTCTCCCTCCTCCTTTAAGGCATTCCTTAAATCCTTACTTTTTGACCAAACGTTTAAACATCTGTTCCAGCATCTCCATATGTGACTCTGTATCAAATTTTGTTTGATAATGCTCTTGTTCAGCACTTTGTATCATTTTATCATATTAAGAGTGCTACATGTTTCTGTTGAACCAAGGTTTAGAAATGGCCAGGGATTCCTTTTGAACACCGACTTGACATAATGTAAATGTTTTATAGAGTTTTTTTGTTCTTTTGAGTTTAGACTCTTGCGCGTATTTTAACTGTCAGGAACTCTGTATGTGTGTAAATATGTATATACAGAGCTGTCTTCTATGTGAGAGAATTGTTTTGAAAGCAGTAGCTATAGTGTGAATGTAAAAACACTTGGGCATTGAGATTCTATTTTTGGAAGAGTCCTGTATTTATAATGGCCCAAAAATATATAATCACAATATAATATTGAATTTTTGGGTAGTTCAGGTGGGTTTAAATCAGAGGATATAGTTGGGTAGAGTTACTCCTCAAATTAATCTCGCTTGTATGACATTGGGATTATAAACCTTTGCGAAACCACATGAAGTATATAAAACCAAATGAAAAGCGATAGACAGTTGTTTTCCAGGAGACATTTACTATTTGCTGCAGTTTGGAGGTAATGTCACATTACTGGATGTGTTCTGGACCACTTTTAGATCAAGATGTTTACAGTTATTGTGGTCTTGGATTAATGTGCTAAACTCTTTAAGGGTTACTGAATACAATATACAAATATTGTGCATTATGGACAGCAAGGCAGTACAGTGATTAGCACTCACAGCGCCAGGGACCCAGGTTTAATTCCGGCCTTGGGTGGACCTGTGTTGAATTTGCACATTCTTCCCTGTTTGCGTGGGCTTCCTCCGGGTGCCCAGGTTTCCTCCCACTGCCCAAAGATGTGCAGGTTAGTGAGTCGTGGGGATAGGGTGTGGGAGTGGGCCTAGGTAAGGTGCTCTTTCAGAGGATTGGTGCAGACCCAATGAGCCAAATGGACTCCTTCTGCACTGTAGGGAATTTATGGAGAACAAAACGGGGAAGTGTATGTCGGTAGTTGATCAGGTGAACAGGGGCGGGATTCTCCCGCAACCGGCGGGGCGGGCCGTACCGGGGCCAAAGAGTGGCGTGAACCACTCCGGCTTCGGGCTGCCCGGAAGGTGCGGAATCCTCCGCAGTTCAGGGGGCTAGGCCAGCGCTGGAGTGGTTGCCGCTGTGCCAATCGGCGCCGAAGGGCCTCTGCCGGCCGGCGCGAGTTAGCGCATGCGCAGGAGCGCCAGCGTGTTCTGGCGCATGCGCAGAACCGCAGGCGTGATTCCTGCACATGCGCAGAGGGTTTCTTCTCCGCGCAGGCCATCGTGGAGATTTACACAGGCTGGCGCGGAGGGAAAGAGTGCCCCCATGGCACAGGCGCGCCCACAGATCGGTGGGCCTCGATCGCGGGCCAGGCCACCGTGAGGGCCCACCCTGGGGGTGGATCCCCCCGCTTCCCCCCGAGGACTCCGCAAGCTGCCCTCAAAGCCAGGTCCCGCCGGTATGGACCTTTTCCATTTCACGCCGGCGGGACTGGCCGAAAACAGGTGGCCGCTAGGCCCATCGGGGCCCAGAGAATTGCTGGGGGGGGCCACTGCCGACGGCCCCGATCGGCGAAACACGATTCCCGCCCCTGCCCAAAAACCGGCGCTGGAGAATTCGGCAGCCAACGTCGGAGCGGCTGGGCGGGATTCACGCCGCCCCTCACTGATTCTCCGACCCGGCGGGGTGTCGGAGAATCCTGCTCCAGATTTCTGGATTGAAAGTAAGTTTATTTGTGCTAGTGTGGTTTAACTTGCCACCCTACTCTGGATCTCTGCATGTGATTACTGGTATGTAGAAAGCAACCATTCTGTAATAATTTAATTTATTGCTTCATTTTGTCAGTGTTCCCACACTCTGTTTATTTCCTTTTCCCTGAGCCTTACCCCTATTCCTGGGTTCTTGAGAGTGTTAGTGAGTGACACAGATTAATTTCTTCTCTGATTTTTCTTTTCTTTTCTCACAATATATTCACTTAGCTTCAGAAAGTGTCATTTGGGAAATCTAAGTTTGGCCAAAACTTAATCTTCCTCTTACCAAACCATGGCGCAACATGTTGAAACAACATACGTCAGCCTGCTATTACTTTACTAAGAGCATTTATATATAAAGAACAGAGCTTAGCAGTGTCTGTTTAATAGCTATTGGGTAAATGATGCTTCTAAATTAGCTTGAAATGATCTGTGTGTTCAATAAGAGTTAATAGATTAGTGAAAATTATGAATCAGTTTTGGAATTTGTAGACTGGCAATTTCTAATGATTTCATGAATTATGTTCACATGAATTTGGGAGATTGTGAATTGTGTTGTGACTTGGATTATGTATGTACCATCTGTTACAATGTATTGTAAATGGTTTAAATCATTAGGGTTTAGTGCTAGTGTCTGTAGTGTGCCCATGATCCTCATTTTGAAGGATTATATCCAATGACATTCTCTTGGGTAATGCTAGTGGATAGAATTGTTTTGAGCATGCTAAATTCTCATTCTTTCCATCTATCCTTTTCCGCTTCCTTCCTCTCACCTTCCTTCCCTCTCCTCTTCCTCTCTCCTCTTCCTCTGCCCACATCTTGCTCTCTATCTCTTTTCTCCTTTCTTTAATAAGAACAAGTGAAATTGACACTGAGTAAAATAAGAACAAAGTTTTATTTACACAACAATATATATGCTACCCGGTAGACGCCTACCGGATTCCTGCTTGGTCGGTGCCTTACTGGCTAACCATATATTCAGGGCAGCACTGTAGCACAAGTGGATAGCACTGTGGCTTCACAGCGCCAGGGTTCCAGGTTCGATTCCACGCTGGGTCACTGCCTGTGCGGAGTCTGCACTTTCTCTCCATGTCTGTGTGGGTTTCCTCCAGGTGCTCCTGTTACCTCCCACAGTTCAAAGACGTGCAGGTTAGGTGGATTGGCCGTGCTAAATTGTCCTTAGTGACCAAAAAGGTTAGGAGGGGTTATTGGGTTACAGGGATAGGATGGAAGAGAGGGCTTAAGTGGGTCGGTGCAGACTCGATGGGCCGAATGGCCTCCTTTTGCACTATGTTCAATATATGCACTGGGTAATTGAGATACCCCGCCCCTAGCCGGGGAACTCTTATTCTGCAAGGAGCACGGGGAAGACGGGCATTCCCACCCCTAGGTCCAGTGTGGGATATTTCCCCTTACTTGCTCTCTTCTTCCATCCCCATATCCCCCCCCCCTAAATGTTGATGCTCAGAGAGACTAGCTGTCTCGCTCTAATATGCAGATTTGCCAGAAAGTGGGCGGGATTCACATCACAGTATCTCATGAGATCGCGTTAGTACTTGCGAGTTGGGTAATTCCCTGGAGCGGGGTCTCCCAACTTCTTTCGGCCATGTTGTACCGCAGTGTGCTGCCTTTCGGGTGTGCAGCATGGCGTTCGATTGTGCCCACAGTTATTGTCTCCCATATCTATAAAGTGATGTACTTGACTTGAATGGGATACAAACTAAAGGTTCACTAGATTGGTTTCAGCAATGTGGGGATTGTCGTATGATAAGAGGCTGAGTAAGTTGGGTCTATTTTCTCTGGAATTTAGAAGAATGATAGATGATCTCATTGAAACATACAATATTCTGAAGGGACTTGACAGGGTTGAATTGGCAGGCTATGTTCACTTGCTGGGGAATCAAAAACATGGGGACACAGTCTCAGGATAAGGAGTCGGCGATTTAGGATTGAAATGAGAAGTTTCTTCACTATAAGGGCTTTAAAATTCTCTATCCTTTAGGGTTGGGTATATTCCCTCCATCATTGAATATATTTAAAGCTGAGATTGATAGATTTTTGATGACTCAGGGAATCGAGGAATATGGGGAGCAGGGAGGGAAGTGGAGTTGAAGTCAAAGATCAGCCATGATTGTATTTAAGTGGTAGAGGCAGTTCACAGAGCTGTGTGGTTTACCCCTGCTCCTATGTCTTGTGTTGTTAGGTATGCCCTCACTAATTAAATTGGCCGTCCTCCAATTTAGGTATTTTTTTCTCTGTATTACTCTTCATCTTTTTCTGTAGTTAATCTATATGTTATGATATCCTGATCACCGTTCCCTAAATGTTACCCTGCTGACTCCTAATCCAGTTGACTGACCTTATTGTCCAGAACCAGATCCAACAATGCATTATTTTTCATTTGGCTGGAAACATTTGAAGAAGAAAATTCTCCTGAACACACCTCAAAGATTCTTTCTCCCCTCTTTGCCCTTTGCAGTATTACTAACTCAGTTTATATTAAGATAATTCAAGTTGTCCATTATCACTGCTCTATAGTTTCTGTACTTCTCTGTGGCCTATAGATTACACCGAGTTGTGTAATAATATCTCTATTGTTTCTGAACTTTAACCAAATAGATTCTATCCCTCACCCCGCTAAGTATTTGAATTTTTTATGATTATTGTTGTGTTTACCAGATGTATTTTTGGTAGCTTTGTTTAGTTGTATTTGTACCTTGCTGATATTTTCTTTGCTAACTGTGGTGAACGTATTATAGTAACCATTCACCACTGTACTACATTGTACCACGCTGTTGCCCTTGTGGGCTCCACCTATGGACCATTGTACTGTACTACACTGATTGTATCATGTTGGTGTCCTTGTGGGCTCCGCCTTGAGGGGAGGTATAAAGGTATAAAGAGCAGCTGCCCTGTAGGCGGCTCTCATTGCAGAGCAGTTTCAGGCAGGCACTGTTCCAGTTGATTTATGCCACTGTTCACTTCAGCTCTCTGTCTCGTGTGAATTGATGGTCGTATCACTAACACAGCATTTAAATGACCATACAGTTATGTGTTAACACATCTCACTTTTTGTGTCAACATTCTGAGTAAAACACATGTGCAAAAGGAAAGGCTGCTCAGTTAGGTATTCTTGAGTGATTCCCATGAGCACTTGCTGAAAATGTTACAGCATGTCATGATATTCAGGTAAACATCATGGTGCAAACAGACATACATACTGATGGACAGATCAACGGACCAATCAACACACACACAACACCACAGGCAAGAGCATACACACTACAAAACAGGGAACACAACACTTCCCGTCCATTCCAACAGGAGACAGCTCAGGGCAGAGAGCTCACAGCAAGCCACTCAGACATCCACCATGTGCTAAGATAGTATTAGGAATAGGTCCACTGATTCAAGGGTTATGATCGAACCTCAGTAACCAGTTTACCACTGTAAATAAATGTTAGTAATAAAACTGAGTTGTACCATTCGCAACCGTGTTGGTTCGTCTGTGTAGCAGAGCACCCAACACATCACAGCAGATGTCCTGTCTTGTACCATGAATATTTGAAGATTTCCCTTGGACACACGTGTGTATGTGCACAGACAAACATAGACACGTGTATGTTAAAACTAGTTGTTTAAGGATCTTTTGGATTGACACCTTGGATAGTTTCAGATTAGATTGGGTTATCTTTCCAGATTCTGCATCAAGGTGACTTAAAGATAGTGACGGATGATTTATCTGCTCTTCTAGAGTCAGCAGCTGCTGGGTTGATTTTTCAAGATGCTGCCCATGCCATGTGGCTGGTCAGACTAGTAGGGCACAAACTTGTAGAATGGCTGGAGAAGGAGTGTGTACACTCGGGATCATTCTGATCGCGCACGCAGACTCTCCTTTTTTTGACTGGCCTCGAGAAAAATTGTTTCTTAAAACATAAACAAAAAATTCCCAATTAAGGAGCGATTTAGCTGCCCTGCACATCTTTTGGCTTGTGTGGGTGAGACCCATGCGTACTCGGGAAGAATTTGCAAACTCCACACAGACAGTGACCCAGGGCTAGGATTGAACCCGGATCCTCGGCACCGTGAATAGTTTCTTAAAAAATGAAGTGGTTTCTGTTTTCTCACCCCATTATCTTTCCTACCCAAACATGGCCGTAGCAAAATGATCCCAGGCCCATTGTTTAGAAATTCTTAGATTGTGGCTGAAGGAGATTGATTGATTAATTTATTGTCACATGTACTGAAGTACAGTGAAAAGTATTTTTCTGCGGCCAAGGGAACGTACTCAGTACATACACAGATCTTCTCTCAGCCAGCGACTATCCTCTGAAGTACCCTTCTTACCATCAGGGATTGTCTTTCCTGCCTAAATGCTCTCCGCTCCAATGCTTCTTCCTCCATTGATGAGAGGATCACCTTGTATGGCATGCCACTTCCAGTTTCCCGTTTGAGCATCATGTGCTCTCTTGGCACGGTAACATGGTGGTTAGCACTGTTGCTTCACAGCGCCAGGGACCCGGGTTCAATTCCTGGCTTGGGTCACTGTCTGTGCGGAGTCTGCAGGTTCTCCCCAAGTCTGCGTGGGTTTCCTCCGGGTGCTCCGGTTTCCTCCCAGTCCAATGGTGTGCTGGTTAGGTGGATTGTTCACGCTAAATTGCCCCATAGTGACCAAAAGTGAGGTGAGGTTGCTGGGTTCCAGGGACAAAGTGTAGGTGTGGGCTGAGGTAGGGTGCTCTTTCAGGGACTGGTGAAGACTTGATGGACCGAATGGCCTCCTTCTGCACTGTAATTTCTATGATTTCTCTTGCACATAGATATTTCCATTTTTACTTGCCTGTCAGAGACACACATCATGCCTATGGGGGTGCAGTTTAACAGCTTATCGTATTGCAGAGAGATCTCGGTTTCCATGTACATAGATCCCTGAAAGTTGCCACCCAGGTTGATAGGGTTGTTAAGAAGATGTATGGTGTGTTAACTTTTATTGGTAGAGGGATTGAGTTTCGGAGCCATGAGGTCATGTTGCAGCTGTACAAAACTCTGGTGCGGCCGCATTTGGAGTATTGCATGCAGTTCTGGTCGCCGCATTATAGGAAGGATGTGGAAGCATTGGAAAGGGTGCAGACGAGATTTGCCAGGATGTTGCCTGGTATGGAGGGAAGACCTTATGAAGAAAGGCTGAGGGACTTGAGGCTTTTTTCGTTAGAGAGAAGAAGGTTAAGAGGTGACTTAATTGAGGCATACAAGATGATCAGAGGATTAGGTAGGGTGGACAGTGAGAGCCTTTTTCCTCGGATGGTGATGGCTAGCACGAGGGGACATAGCTTTAAATTGAGGGGAGATAGATATAGGACAGATGTCAGAGGTAGGTTCTTTACTCAGAGAGTAGTAAGGGCGTGGAATGCCCTTCCTGCAACAGCAGTGGACTCGCCAACATTAAGGGCACTTAAATGGTCATTGGATAAACATATGGATGATAAGGGAATAGTGTAGATGGGCTTTAGATTGGTTTCACAGGTCGGCGCAACATCGAGGGCCGAAGGGCCTGTACTGTTCTATGTGCTATATGCGGCCATTCAGTACCGACAAAAGCCAACTTTGCCTGACTAGTGTCGTCCTCAGAGAAGCTAACAACCAAAAAATTTGACAACCAATGCTGCTGCCTTGACATTATTGCTGACTGCGTGGGCACATCCTTCTTCAATTTAATTTAATTTTCAGTCATATTTAAGGCTGTTAACTTGTGCATGACAGTTACCTTGCCAGAATAGTGTTGTTATGGCACGGAAGAAGGCCGTTTAGACATCAACTCTGTGCTGGCTCATAGTAGAGCATCCAGTCAGTCCCATTCCATTACTCTGTTCCCATTTATTTTCCTCAAATGCCCATGCAACTTCCTTTTCAATAGAAGGACACAAGAATTAGGAGCAGCAGTAGGCCATTCGGCCCCTCGAGCCTGGTCCACCATACAATACGTTTATGGCTGATATGATTGAGGACTCTCCTTCACTTATCTGTCTGTCCACATAACCCTTGACCCCTTGTCAATCAAAATTATAACTCTGCCTTGAATATATTAAATAACCCAATATCTGCCCTCTGGAATGAAAATTCCACAGTGTAATACCCAAAATCATTGATTGTCCCTGCTTTCACCACCCTAGACAATGAGTTCCAAATCATCACTACTCGCTGCGTAAAAATAAGTTTTTCCTTCTATCCTCCCTTCATCTCTTGCCCAAAATCTTGTATCGATGTCACCTATATCCATTTGACTTAATCTTGTATCCATAGAATCCCATATAATTCCACAGTGCAAAAGGAGACCCTTCAGCCCATTGCGTCTGCACTTACCCTCCGAAAAAATACCCTACCTCGGCCCACTACCCCACCCTATCCCCATAACCCCACCTAACCTGCACATCTTTGGACTGTGGGAGGAAACCGGAGAACCCGGTTGAAACCCATTCAGACAGGGGCGAGCATGTCAACTCCACACAGTCACCCAAGGCTGAATAGAACCTGGGTCCCTGGTGCTGTGAGGCAGCAGTCTTATCAAACCACCTTGCAATTTCCTTTGCTCCATAACCCCATATTCTTCAGCCTAACCTTGTGACTAAGTTGCCTCATGTCTGGAATGATTCTGGTAAATTTCCTCTGCACCCACTCAAGGACCCATGCATCCTTAAAGCACAGTGATCAGAACTGGATTCAATGTTTGAACTGCCCTAACTCGAGCATTGTAAATGTTACTTTGTAACATCCATGCTTTTGTACTCAATACCTCTATTTATGAAACCCAAGATGCCAGAATGCTTTGCTTATTACTTTCTCAAAATGTCCTGTCACTTTCAAAAAACTATGCAATGAACAATGGGTCCCTCTGTTTCTGAAGAATGTTTCGAACTGTTCCTTTAAGTCTACATTTTCCGTCCCCATTCCTTCTGCCAAAATGCATCAAACTTATCCATATTAAATTTCATCTGCCACTTGTTTGCCCATTCTGATAACCCATCTATATCCTGTTGATATCCTCCTGACTGCTTGCCACATCTCCAGGGTTGGAATCTTTGGCAAATTATGAATTATTTCTCTGCATTTTGATACCTAAATCATTTATATATGTCAAAAAGCAGTGGTCCTAGCAATGACTCTTTGGGAAACACCATTGTCTGAAACAACTCCATTATCACAATGCACTGCTTTCGGTCCAATTCAAAAAAAATAAAATCCCATAAACCAAAAAACTCTTTTCAAGGGTGTGGCCCAGCACTCTGCATTCACTTGAAATAGACTGGCTTTCCCTGAGATTCTGACCCTGTCTTACCAGTAGATTTAAACCCTTCCGGAAAGCAAACTATATCTTTTAAGTTACCAAAGCAGGTAGCTATAATCAATGGTTTTTTAACTGGAACAGATATTTAAAATGAAGATAGAGAGACATGCCAAAACACTTATTTTCTCTGTCTGTAATCCACAGCAGTCAAAAGTGAAAGTAAAACAAACCTTACAGCCACAGCTTAGCTCCACCCACAAAATGACATCAATGAAGCCATGTGGTAAGACAAAAACCTTTCTTAAAGGGACACTCCCATGACAGGTGTCACATTTTCCACTTTCAATAGTCTACCACCTCCCCTGCATTTAGGGGAAATTATGGAAAGCCTTTATCCCCTTTAGCAACCTGGGATGCAAGCCACCCGGACCAGGTGATTTATCCACTTTATGCATAGCCAGCCTTTCCAGCACTTATTACGATCCCAGACCAGACTCCAACAGTGGCTAGGATACTGGGCCGAAACCCCAATGTTTTAGTTTATCTTAAGACGGTGCGGAAAGAATTATTCGCTCCAGGAGTGATTGCATGAAAAAGTTGTGCTTTGATATTTCGAAAACAAAATGTTATTATGAACACAATATGAAACTATTAACTTCATACCTGAAAAGAACAGCTTACAATTACCCCTTAATACTACTGTACAATTTCCCATTAACGAACAAGAAAAGAAACATAGCTCTCAATCAATCTTAAAAATCAGCAAGGTATAGAGTAATACTTGCTTTATAAAACAGATTTGGCTCCGGTTGGAACCCACGCAGACTTTGGCTGAATATCTTCAAATAGTTGCTTATTTAGGTTGTTTCAGCCTCTTCCTTGTCTTCAGACAAGACTGCACTGCTTTAAAATGTTATTCGATTTTTTAATTATCCTGCTTGGAAAGAAAACTGCCTTTACTTGTGGACTTTGTGGTAGCCAGATCAGGGCGGCGATTCTCCGAGCCCCGCGCTGGGCCGGAGAATCTCCGCAACCGCGCCATGATGCACCAACACCGGTGTGCCATTCTCCGAGGTGCGTTTGACGCGGCACTGGCCGCGGGCCACTGGAATCGGCAGGGCCACCGATTCTCCTGTCCGGATGGGCCGAGCGGCCGTGCGGATACGAAAGAGTCACGCCGGCGCAGTTCACCTCTGGTCGCTGCCGGTGGGAACTCTGCGCAAAGGGTCGGGGGTCGGCACGTGGGGCGGGGAAAAGTGCTCCTTCAGCAGGGGAGGGGGGGGCCTCCGATGGGGTCTGGCCCGTGATCGGGGCCCACCGATCAGCAGGCTGGCCTCTTTTCCCCCCCCCCTTCCCCCGGGCCTACTTTGTTGCGCGGCCGGCCCCTGAATCCCCACGCCATGTTGCGTCGGAGCCAGCGTGCTGAAGAAGTCCCCTGCGCATGCGCAGGTTGGCGCGGCCCAACTGCTCATGCGCGGGTTGGCGCGGCCCAACTGCGCATGCACAGGTTGGCGCGGCGCCCATTTGACGCTGGGAAGGGAGACCGCTCCAGCACCATGCTGGCCCCCTGTAGGGACAGAATCGGTCGTCCCCTTGCCCGTTTCGCACCATCGTGAAACGCGACGGCGTTCACGACGGCGCGAACACTTCATCTCCATTTTGGAGAATCGCCCCCTAGACCTCTGCTCCTCTCACTCCCAAAGCTTCTCCAACACTCACTGCCTCTCTGCTTTACTGGGCTTCACCCAGCAATAACCTAATCTCTCCAAGCTGAAAACAAATTGGGCGGGATTCTCCGATCTCCCGCTGGGGCGGAGAATCCCCGGGGGCGGAGCGAATGCCGCTCTGACGCTGGCTGCTGTATTCTCCAGCACCGGTTTTCGTGCGGGGTTCACGCCGGTCGGAGGCTATTGGCAGCGGCCCCCCTGCAGTTCTCCGGGCCCCAATGGGCCGAGCGGCTGTCCGTTTCTGGCCAGTCCTGCCGGCGTGGGTTAGGCATGGTCCCACACAGCGGGACCTGGCAGGTAAGTTGGCGGGGACGGTCCTCTGGGGAGGGGGGGGGGGGGGGTGTGCAGGGGGATCTGACCCCGGGGGGCCTGGCACACGATCGGGCCCACTGATCTCCGGACGGGCCTGTGCCATGAGGGTACTCCTTCCTTCTGCGCCGCCCCGTGTAGGGCTCCGCCATTGCCAGCACGGTGAAGAGAACTCCCCCGCGCATGCGCCAAAATATGCCGGCCTGTCTGCACGTGCGTGGAGAATTCTGCACTTTCGGGGGCTGTTGCTGTTGGAGTGGTTGTCGCTGGTTTTCCCGCCAGCGTGGAGACTGAGTCCCCGGAAAGGAGAATCCCGCTGATTATCTCTGCAAAAGCACATCAACTCCCATGGACCTCCCAGTCAATCCACATTCCTCTGGTCAATTTCACCTGCCCTTTTCTAGAAACAAGACAGTAGCTGCAATGCCACTTGCTCTGCAACGTAGCCAGGACGAGCAGAGGAGTAGACAAAAATGGTATCTCTTTGAGGAAGGAGGGCGAGGAGGCCTATCCTTTATGGCCCTACCCAGAAAGTGTCTTCCAGAAAACCATTCATTCATTGTAATGAGCTAAGAGCAGTGCATTAGGAGGCTACACTTCAGAAAATAGTTAGTGGTGGAGTTGTATCTGTCGTCTGCTTCATGACTCCTCAAACCAGAAAGAGGACGACCCTGGCAGTTGCTGTGAGTGTCACCATCACTCTTTTTATCTATACAACAAGATATTTTTAGATGGAGGCAGGTGACATTAAAATCCAAATCAGTAGTATATATTAAGAAAAGAAGTCATCCAAACATCAATCCCTGGGGAACCCAACTGTATGCCTTCCTCCTGCTAAGCTCTATTTCCCACCACTCATTCAAGTTTGTATCCATGATGCTACTATCCCTTTTATCTATTGACTTCTACTTACCTGGCTGGCCTATTATGTGGCAAACATCTTTTGGAAGTCCATATAACCGTATCAACCCTTTCTGCTACCTCATCAAGTAACTCAATTGGCTAAACACAATTTGCCTTCAGATATTCCATGTTGGCTTTCCTTAATTACTCTACTCTTGTCACCAAGTGACTGTAAATTTCTAAAACCATTCCCAGAACAATGATTATACTGACTGGCCTGTAGTTGCTTTGTTTATTCTTGCAACCTTTCTTGAACAAAAGTGTAACATTTACAATTCTCTAATATTCTGGCACACTACTGTAGGAGGATTGGAAGATTATGACCAGTACCTACACAATTTACATCCTTATTTCCCTCAGCATCCTGGCTGCATCTCATCCAGTCCTGGTAATTTATTATTTAAGTACATCTCGGCTTTCTCATACCACTTTATCAATTTTTTAGTCACACAGTATCTCAGCTACCTGCTCATTCACTTTAACTTTGGCAGATCACCTTTCTTGATAAAGACAAGTGCAAAATACTCATGTAGTATTTTAGTCATGTCCTCTGCTTCTACGCATGGTCACTAATTGACCCTCACTTTACTATGCTGTTTATTTAAATGGCTATGGAAGACTTTTTGGATTCCCTTTCATGTTAGCTGTCGGTCTTTTTTCACCTCGCTTTGTCTCTCATATTTCCTTTTTCATTTCCCCTCTGAGCTTTCTGCATTCAGCATGGTTCTCATATTTATTGAATGGCGATGAAAAGGACCAGAGAAGTTTTGTTGTGAAGAAGGGAATCAGAGAAGGTGTACAGATGAGAGGAGGTTTAAAAAATTGACCCCAGAGGAAAGGTGTGTTACGGAAAGGGGAGAGAGAAAATTAACAACTTTATCCTCTCTTTATCAGTCCATAGGCAGCAGTGTTTTTGAATGATTTTGAAAGTAGGTTATGGCGTATTTCCCCAATCCCACAGTTTCAGGACTGATAATGCCCTTGGCTTTTGATAGCGTTATCATCCATATTGTGGTTCTTGAGCCGGGAAGCCATTGTCTTGGCAGGCCCTCTGACTCCGCTAGAAGGGTAAACTAATGAAGATGCAAATGGTGTACATTTTCCCCTCAATGGTCCACTTTTGAAATTGATTTGGACTGTCCCAGATGTGAGGTGGGTCTGTTAATAACTCTGCAGGCATGATAAGTTTTGATCTGTGAATCTACCAGTTTAGTGATTAGAATGTCCTTCTAATTAGGTGTTTCTACAATGATGAGAGGAGGATTCTTTTGTCCTTGTAATCCCTGTTGGTAGCTTCCAGAACAAAGGATCAATACTGTAATCATGTGACTTTCCGCAGCTATATTTTTGGTTCAACAGAAAGTCCATCTACCCATTATACACCCTTCTTTCTCCCACCCACCACTATTGCATTCCACTCAACTTCCATATCCTTCCCTCCCTATTGCACCTAACCCTCCAGTTATTCTTTCCCTTAACCCGTCAATTTGCATTCTATTTTAGCTTTTAAAGGGGAAAATTGGCAGGTGAAAATTATATTTGCAATGTATTTTAAATGATACGCAATCTGGTCATCAGCTTCTCACGAAGTCAGAGTGACCAGCTTATACGGAAACCATGTGATGGAAGAAATGGTGACACAAAATGTGTGACAAAAACATGATCGCAGAAAGTGGCAAACAGGAAATATGTGCTGATGTAAGATTTTTAATTCTTCAGAAATTGTTGGATAACTCTGTTTAAGACCAAGTTGAATCAAATCATGTAGTTTTATTTTAAATTAGGCTAGTAAAGCTACGTCGTTTCAGTTCATTATTGTTATATGGATGCGATTCAACGACCGGGTTGTGCTTGTTGCGATCGGGGCACACCGGGTGAAAAGCGGGAGGGGGTAAAATGGCAATTCACCCAGCCCGCTCACGATGGTGAGTTCCAGATTATGCCCAAAAATGGCGAGAATATATTTAACTCTAATTTGCATGAATTGCAATCTCATTAACAAGATTAAAGTCTAATGCAGCGGCCTTCCAGGAATTGCCTGACTCACCAGTGGGAAGTCATGTGGGTGTCATTTAGCACAGCTTTTCAAAAACGTGAAGCTGGCACAATGGCTACTAAGGGGAAGTGTGGCGCTGAATTGCCCTTTACATTTTCCGGCATGCAGCTCAAGGGTACCAGAGCTGCTGCCCCAGTGCTGGGGGTTGGACTTGGTCGGGGGCTGAAGGGTTCCAGGTCGGGGGTCGCCCCTGGACTGGGGGAGATGAGGGGCTTTGGATCTGTGAGGCCTTCAAGCCATCTTTAAATATTGTGGAGACCGATAACAGGGGCAACCATAGCTTCCGCCTGTCTGTCCCACCAAACTCTTGCAGGGCAAAGTCCTGCTGCGGCTTCTCTCCTGAAAGCCAATTTCACTCCTTTTGACCGTGAGCAGCCTCTAGCTTCACAGCTGAAGGCTATTTCAAATGAGGAATTAGTCTTGAAGTTATGAGAGCACTTCACATTCCTCAACTCTCAAGAGCCTCCTCGAAGGCACATGTGCCTTGCCTCAGAGGAGGATTAGTGAACTGCATGTCCAGCAACCATTGATGCCTGACCAGTGTGCATGAACTCGAGGAGCATCAGCACCATAGAGGCAGTTGCCAATGAGGTATTGAAATAATAGTCTTTTGGCTCCTAATTAACCTGCAGCCTCGCCAGCTACACAATCTGAAACCAAACTCTGTTCTTGTACAATGCAGCCTTCGTTTTATTGAAGGCCATCTGCTTCCTCGCCAGTTCCACTCCGATGTCCTGTTAAATCCTCCCACTTCCAATCTCGTGTTGCTTGACCCACTTCAGGACCCACTCCTTCTCCCGAAAGCTATGAAATTGAATGATGACTGCCCGTGGTGGTTCATTCGATTGAGGCTTCTGCTGGAATGTTCAATAGGTCCTGTCTAGCTCTGGAGGGGATGTGAGTCCCTCCTCCCCCATAATCTTCCCAAACATCTACGAAAAATACCCAGTGGGATTTTGGGCCCTCCACACCCTCCGGCAATTCCACGACACTAGTTTCTGCTTCCTCGAACTGTTCTCAAGGTCGTCCAACTTAGCCCTCAGACTCTGATCTCGGCCTCCAGCAAGGCAATTTCCCACTGTACCTTGACAGAGCCTCTTCACACCCTTCAACACCTTGCCCTGCTCCTTCACCGTCTCCAAAGTCTTTTCCAGCGTTTCTCAGATGGGACCCAGAACCTCCTTGATCGACTTTTGAAGGGTTTCTGACATCACCTTCCACTGTCTCTTAAATTGCTTATCAAACTTTTGCCAGTACACCAATAAGCATGTCTGCCATGAAATAGCGGTCGCAGCCACTGGAGCTGCCTCTGCCATTTTCTCTACAGAGGAGCCACACGAAGCCTTCGAGTCTGTCGATGAATTTTCATTCACAGGCTTCTTGCCTCCAGCCTTTCTTGGCATTTTCCCGAAATAGGCTCCTTATACCTTCAGATGGATCTGATATTTCCATCAAAGCACTCCAGAAACCGTGCAAAAGGGACCAAAACAGCAAGTACCTCGCGGGAGCTACCTAGTGCGTAACCTCTCCCTACATGCTGCCATCGTAAAATCCCCTGTGATGTATTTTCATAGTGAACATTTCACTGTGACAGATTTCCATTCCCACGAGCTACAGATAGTGCCCCCCACACCTCAGGCAGTGCCCAGTCAATGATCCTCACTCTTCTTGATCATCTTCTGTGATCTACTACTACATCTAAGTGTGTCCCCACGATGCACATCAGAGGTGGAGGCAGTCTGCTGCTATCGGTGCCCTGTGAATTTGCTGCCCTTTGCGGACATCCTCTGGAGGGCCTGGAGCCAGGGAGGTGCTGTCGACATCCGACTAACCAGTGTCACTGGCGTTGCCATGCCCCCCTATTATGCCTGTGACGATGTCAAGAGGGGGTATTTGGAAGAAATGGAGACCGCAGTATTCTCCTTGGTGGTGAGCCCCAGGTTGGACTCCACTGCTTTCTCCACCCTGACGGTGCCCATGAGATCCTGGGAGCTCCATGAGATGGAGGAGCAGCTAGAGGGAACTCCAAATACCTCTGAGATATCTGGTTCTGCCAGAACTGGAGGCTCCCCATTGTCTGCACAATGGACAATGGTGTTGACACCCTCAGCGATGCTCCTTAGTGACTGGGCTATGCTCTTCAGATCCAACCTGCATCTGGGACACGACCCTCAGTGATTGGGATTTGATGTTGAGGCTCTCAGACATGGTCATCACAGGCTGAGCCATGCCTTTGACATATCCACTCAAGATGCGGACGTTGTGTTCCAGGTTTTCCACTGTGGTCGCTTTCCCAGCAGTGTTGGCCTCGGTGCCATGCAATGTCAGCACTATCTCCTGCAGCCTTCGGGACACTTGCAATCAACCTTCGAGTCACTGGAATGTCGCTGACACCCCCTCCTGCATCTCACGTCTGTGTCCTATAGTGTGTATCAGCTCTAGGACAACGTTGTCCTGAGACTTGACATCTGGCTGCGACCCAGCTATGTCCTGGGATCCAGCAGACATCCGACTGCCATCTTCCTTGGATGTTCTGCCTTCATCTGATGTACATCAGCAAGTGTGTGGTGCTCACCTGATTGTGTCCCTGAAGCCTGTCCACTAATGTCGCCCACTGAGGTAGGTGTGTGTCTCTGCGTAAGTGGAAGGTGTGGGTGACAGCTGTGATGCCTCATCAGTATCAGCGGCTGGTTTAGCTCAGTGGGCTAAACAGCTGGTTTGTGATGCAGAACAAGGCCAGCAAAGCGGGTTCAATTTTCGTACCAGCTGAAAATTCTGAATTCTCCCTGTGTACCAGAACAGACGACGGAATGTGGCGTCTAGGGGCGTTTCACAGTAACTTAATTGCAGTGTTAATGTAAGCCTAATTGTGACAATAAAGATTATTTATTATTTTTATATTTAGGGTCGTCTCGGAGCACTTTGTTCTTTTGGGTGATGCGGGGGGGATGGCCCAGCCTCATCAGGTGTAATCCTGCGAGACAATGGGCATGTAGTCAATGAGAGGGAATGATTGTTAGACATGAAGTACTCACTTGAGACAGGTCATCTGGGTGAAGGGGCAGACACCTCACTGGCACAGGCAAAACTCTGTTGGTGACTGCTCTCTCCTCGGGCAACCCGCGATTTCCAGGGCCCATTCCTCATAGGGTGTGAGGCCTCAAATCCTCCCTTGGGGGGGACAGGGTGCCCTGCCTCTGATCCAAAGCATCGAGAAGCCTTGAGGTCAGCATCCCCAAAGCGAGGAGCAGGTCTGCGCGCTGCATGCTTGTGTGTTGACTGGCAGTGAGTGGTGAGGGAACGTTTAAAAGCAGCTCCCCCTTGATCGCGGAGAGCTCCTGAGGTGCAAGTCAGGCGAATCAGATGGCGAGGGAGCCAGTCATGTTGAGAATCTTGTGAGGGCACATTTTTGGCACTATATACTGTTGAATATGGGCCGCAATCTCGTCAATGCAGCCGTTGTGAAACTCCCTGCCAAACGCGCTCAAAACCGGACTTTAACTTGAGTCCACTGAATCGCGCCCATGATATCCTCTATAATAATTCCACATTGGGTTGGATTGGATTTGTTTATTGTCATCTGTACCGAGATACAATGAAAAGTACTTTTCTGCGAGCAGCTCAAACCGATCATTTAGTACATGAAAAGGAAATGAAATAAAAAGAAAATACATAATACGGCAACACAAGGTACATCGGGTGAAGCAAAAAGGAGTGTAGTATTAATCAGGTCAGTCCATACGAGGGTCATTTAGGAGCCTGGTAACAGTGGGGAAGAAGCTGTTTTTGAATCTGTTTGTGCGAGTTCTCAGACCTTTGTATCTCCGGCCCGATGGAAGAAGTTGGAAGAGTGAGTAATTCACTCCGTATATTCAACCTATTATACAGCTGCAGATCTGAATTATTTCAAAGTGCTCTCTTTTTCCAGAATCCATTGTTCAAGGTGTAAAATTTGTGGTTGTTCCTTAATAAAAAGAGATTTTTAAAAATGTTTATCAATTAAACACACTTTCTCACTGATGCAAATGACTCATTTAAAGGATTTTTTTTCTCCCTTAACTAGTTCAACTTTGTGGGAAGAATTCTTGGACCCAGGGGGCTAACAGCAAAACAACTGGAAGCAGAGACAGGATGCAAGATTATGGTACGAGGAAAGGGCTCAATGAGGGACAAGAAGAAGGTGAGTCTGATGTAACTGGATGGTTTTGAAAGAGGATTTTCCTTAGGACACATGTACACACACTAATTCTGGAACAGTATTCCAGTAAACTCTAATCTCAGAAAAATAATTCTTCATTTGGTTTCAGGATAGCTCCTTGTACTTGTCCCAAAATGGAATATTTTTTGAAGTGGAACAAACAGCTCAATCCATGAGATTTTATGTTGTATGTTGTGTTCAACACTGCCTTGCTGATTAAGTTTGTGTTCCAGATCAAGCTACCACTTCAATTTTTTGCTGCAGTTGGGATGTTTATTCACTATTGAATATAGTGAACTTGAGCTTGGAAAAGAGACTAGCAATACAGTTCACCTGGTCCACTGAATATTTGCCTATCTTGTCACCTGATTAGAAGGGCAGCTTTGATGCTCCTGTAGAGTATTTCGCATTCATTATGTAATTTTTAAAGTTACGGTTGCTGTAATCAATTTGTTTATTATGGATAGAAAGTGGGAACAAGCCATGTCATCCTCTATTAAATCACATGATACTATTTGAATAGTTTGAATCGCTGAATGAATATTTAAGAAGGGATTGAAAGTATAAGGATAAGTTTGAAGATCTAGCTGACGCTGTGAAAATATCCAACTCATCAAGGTTGAATGACAAATTGCTGTCCTGGAAATTTTGCTTATTTATCTTGCGGTCAGGGAAAAAGTTAAACCCTTATTGTTGAAGTTGTGGTTATGCAGAATGGATAAGTTGGTAGAATCAGTGATGATGGATGATGGATAATGTGCATGGTGCATAATGAATTGGTTTGATGAGCCACATGGGCACGATATTATGAACCAAAAAAAAATTCTTGCACTGTCTTATTTACAAACAGGATGTGTTTAAACAAGTCTATTGCTCCAATAATTTTTGTTTTGTGTGACTACCTGAATTCCATAAAGGCTTTATTACAATGGTTATATAAATCATATTATTTTGTTAATGTGGTTGGGTTTATCAGCAAATTGTTTAAATTTAAACACTACTGGGGCATCTGCTTTGCAATATCATTAGATCCCATTTATAATAACTGATATACTGCTCACATAGTTTGAAATGCAAAAATAACAGGTCAGATGATTAAAATTTAAAAAGTAGTCCATGAGTAGAAAGCAGTGGAATTATTGTTAGTTCTAATTGGGATATAAATAAGAACACACTTAAATAAGTTGAGCTCTTTGTAGATTTATTTAAAAGCATAAAATAGAATGATTTGACACAGTAGTTTAGGTAAGTTACTTGATTTAAGTTAGTTTATGGGTGTTTTTTGAACCGGAGATAGGTATAAAATTTCCTTCGATTTGGTAAGAGGACCACTGTCATTCTTGATCTATGATAGTGATCTGAACTTGATTTGCAGGACACAATTTCAAAATTTGGTTATAACGCAAAACTTGGACATATAGTGAACTGTGAGGAGGATAGTGATAGACTTCAGGTGGGCACACAGGCTGGTGGAATGGGCTGTCAATGGCCAATAAAATTTAATGCAGAGAGTGTGAAGGAGCAATAGGGAGGCAATATAAAATAAATAATACAATTTTAAAAGGAGCAGAGGGATCTGGGTGTATATACACAAATCATTGACGGGTTCAGAAAGTTGTAAATAAGGCATACAGCTCTCTGGGTTCATAAATAGAGGCATAGAGTACAAAACCAACTTTGTAAACCTTCATGAATCTTTGTAAAACATTGGTTGGCCTCGAGTGGAGTACTGTGTCCAATTCTGGGTAAGGAAGGATGCGAAGACATTCGGGATGGTACAGAAATGATTGATGAGAATGGTTCAAGGGGTGAGGGACTTGGGTTATGTGGGTATATTGGAGCAGCGGGGGTTGTTCTCACAGAGGAGAAGATGGAAAGGAGATTTGATAGAGGTGTTCAAAATCATGGAGGAATTGATGGGAAGAAGCTGATGCCATTGAAAATGCAGGAAGCAGATGTCTCTGATTTTAAGGTGAATGGCAAAAGGACCAAAGGTGGTACAAGGGAACACTTGTTTTGACCCAACCAGTATTTAGGATCTGGAATGTACTGCCAGAATGCGTGGTGGAGGTAGATTCAATCGTGGGTTCCAATGGAAATCAGATAATTATCTGAAGAGAGAAACTTGATAAAAATATTTTTTTTTTAAATTACCTGAAGAGAAAAAAATTGCAGGACCATGTGGAAAGGATTGGGAAATTGAGCTAGCTGAACTGCTCTTGTAGAGAGCTAGCATGGACAGGAAAGGCCAAATGGCTACTTCCGTGCTGAAACCATTCTACCATTATTTATTTAATTATTGGTCAGCACAATTATTTTGCATTGGGAACTGAGAGCATTTATTCCTTATTAATATTGGTACTGCAGGTCCAGTGAAATTTTCCAGGATATTTTAAGGACCCTTAAGCATTAGCAGTTATTATGAAGGCAAAACTTTCAGCCCTCTTGCTGCTGAGCCAGAAGGTTCTGGGTTCAAATCACACACCAGGTTCTGAGCACAGTAATCAAGGTGGACACTCCAGTGGAGTGCTGAGGGAATGCTGCACTGTCAGTGATGTAATCCTTCAGATGAGATGTTAAACTGAGGCCCCATCCATTCTCTCGGGTGAATGTAAAATATATACCATGGCATAATTTTAATGAGGAGTAGGGAAGTTGTCACAGGTGCCCTAGCCAATATGTGTCTTTTAATTAACATCGCAAAAAGATTATCTGATCGTTATTACATTGCTGTTTGTGGGAGCTTGTTGTGTGCATATTGGTACCACATTTCCTACATTACAACAGGGATTACAGTCCAGGAGTACTTCATTGGCTGTGATATGGTCATGAAAGGTGTACAAATTCAAGACTTTCTTTCTTTATCTTAAATTGAAAGATGAGGGCTGATGCTAGGATTAAACAGTTTTGAAGTATGAGACTAAATTTGATGGTTTTTATCTGTATGTGGGCCAATAACAGGGACAGCATGGTGGCACAGTTAGCACTGCTGTCTCACAGCACCAGGGTCCCAGGTTCAATTCCGGCCTCAGGTGACTGTCTGTGTGGAGTTTGCACTTTCTCTCCGTGCCTGCGTGGGTTTTCTCCGGGTGCCCACACCCCCACCCTGTCCCCATATCCCAGTAATCCACCCAATGTTTTTGGACACTAAGGGCAATTTAGCATGGCCAATCCACCTAAACTGCACATCTTTGGACTGTGGGAGGAAACCGGAGCACCCGGAGGAAACTCACAAGTTGGGAGATGTAAACCTGAGACCCTATGGCTCACCACTGACAAGTCTTCAGTTACGTAGAACCTTGGTTAGGTGTACCTGGAGTACTGGGCGCAGTTTGGTCCCCTTACCGTAGGAGGATATTATTGCCACAGAGGGAGTGCAACGAAGGCTCACCAGGCATATTCATGGGATGGCAGGACTGTCCAAAGAGAGCTTGGGGAAACTGGGCCTGTATTTTCCAGAGTTTCGAAGAATGAAAAGATCTTATTGAAACCTACAAAATACATAAAGGGCCAGGGTAGATACAGGTAAGATGTTTACTCTCGTTGGAGAACCCTGAACCAGGGGGGGCAATTTCAAATTAAGGGAGAAGCCAATTCCGACCAAGATAAGTAGAATATTTTTTTTACTCCGAGGGTTGTAAATCTTTGGAGTTCTGGAGAGCTGTGGAAGCTCAGTCATTGAATATGTTTAAAGCAGAGACTGATAGCTTTCTAAATAACAATGACATAAAGGGATATGGGAATAGTGTGGGAAAAAGATATTGAAATGGATGATCAGCCATGATTGTATTTAAAAAAAAAAATAAAAAAAAATCTTTATTGTCACAAGTTGGCTTACATTAATACTATAAAAATCCGCTAGCCGCCACACTCCAGCGCATGTTCGGGTACACAGAGGGAGAATTCAGAATGTCCAAATTACCTAACAGCGTGTTTTTCGGGACTTGTGGGAGGAAACCAGAGCACCCGGAGGAAACCCATGCAGACACGGAGAATGTGCAGACTCCATGCAACAGTGACCCAAGCCGGGAATCGAACCTGGGACCCTGGAGCTGTGAAGCAACAGTGCTAACCACTGTGTTACCGTGCCGCCCAGTATTGACTGGCAGAGCAGGCTCAGTGGGCTGAATGGCCTACTCCTGCTCCTTTTTTCCTTAGAAAGTGTATGTGTGGCAAGTTTATAGAGGTAATATCCATTGTAGACATAGAATTTAGGGGCAGCATGGTGGCGCAATGGTTAGCACTGCGGCCTCACGAGGTCAAGGACCCAGGTTCAATCCAGGCTCTGTGTCGCTGTCCGTGTCGAGTTTGCACATTCTCCCCGTGTTTGCGTGGGTTTTGCCCCCACAACCCAAAATGGATTGGCCATGCTAAATTGCCCCTTAATTGGAAAAAATGAATTGGGTACTCTGAATTAAATTTTTTAAAAATAGTTTATAATAGAAAAAATTGATGTAAGATGCATGGTAGCACAGTGGTTAGCACTGTTCCTTCACAGCGCCAGGGACCCGGGTTCGATTTCCGGCTTGGGTCAGTGTCTATGCGGAGTCTGCACGTTCGCTCTGTGTCTGCGTGGGTTTCCTCCGGGTGCTCCAGTTTCCTCCCACAGGTCCCAAAAGACGTGTTTGTTAGGTGAATTGGACATACTGAATTCTCCCTCAGTGTAGCTGAACAGGCACTGAATGACTAGGGGATTTTCACAGTAAGTTCATTGCAGTGTATTATGTGACTATTATGTGTAAAATTTAAATTATTTTTCATTCATTCATGGGATGTGGGCGTCGCTGGCTGGCCAGCATTTATTACTAATCCCTGAGGGAATTTTAAGAGTCAACAAAATTGCCGAGGATCTGGAGTCACATGTAGGTCAGACCAGGTAAGGACGACAGATTTCCTTCCCAATGGACATTAGTGAACCAGATGGGATTTTATGACATCGACAATGGTTTCATAGTCACCTTTAGACTTTTAATTCCAGATTTTTATTTAATTCAAATTTCACTATCGGCCGTGGTGGCTTTAGAACCCGGATACACAGAGCACGACTTTGGATCTCTGGATTACTAGTCCAGCGACAATACCATTATGCCACTGCCTCCCATATACAACAGTATGTTGTGGCAAATCCTGTCATTGAGAGAATATTGAATGTTGTAGGGACAATCTAAATACAACTCTTTTAGCAAATAGAATAGATTAACCTTTCAAACGTTTTGTCACTCAACACACTTTCAAATTAAGATTTCTATTTTCAGTAAAAACTGTGAATCCAATTTGAACTTTCCATTATTTGAAGAAATTGCCAGCACCAAATGAAGTGTTTTAAGTAATGCAAAGGCAAACCGGGTGGTCACAAGCTGCTGTTCAGAGCAAGCAATCTTTTTCTACTTGAGCCTAGGGGTGCGATTCACGAGACAAAAGTCTGCTTTTGGACGTGTTTGATGGAGTGTATCTCAATGGCTGCAGTGCCGAGAACCACCCTCTATTCAACGGCACTTCGCTATATTTTTTTTGGCGTTTGGGTGTTTCTCCCTGCTGAGGCCACTCTTCGGCAACCGTCCTGCATTGCGAGCTGATCTCGGCAGCAGGACTGGCTCCTCGCAGATCACGGCGCCATTTTGGAAGGCTACCCAGGTAGCTATACCCCCCTCCATTCAGCCACCCTGACTTTCAGTATTCCCCCTCCACTTCACTCCCCCAGCCTTTTCTGGGACCCACAAACCCCACCTTAGCCTAGCCCCTTTCCGGCAAGGCCACCCCCAGGCCTAACCTCTGGCACCTTGGCACTGCCAGCCCTGGAACTCTGGCAGTATCCCTGGCAGTGCCAGGCTGGCAGTGGCAAAGTGCCAGGATATCACGTGCCCTGTCCCCGACTACCCGGGAGACTTTAATGGCCTGAAAGAGCCATTAAACGTAGCCCCTCCCAGGTGCCGTTACGCCTGGTCCACTTTTGTGGAAACTAGTGCTAAACGATGCCATGACAAGGTCCCGCAGATGTGGCCGTTTGATTCCCGGGCGCAGGGTGTTAGTGATTTAATTTGAGGAGCAAAATACAGTATTTTACCATGCAATTCATAAGACCATCAGAGCCATCAATCCCGCCTTATCGAATGAATGGGGCTACGTTGCACAGAGTTAATCTATTCTTGAAAAAGCTATCTAATGGGAGAGGCAAAAAGGCTGTGATGAATTGAAGTAAGAATTTTGGAAAATTCCTCTCCACTCTTTCCAATCAAGCAAGCGCTAACAGACCACATTTGCTGAGTTACAATTAGCAACATATCCCCTACAACTGGAAATGATCCCTTCTCTTAGAAGATTGCCAAGTTTTCTTTTCAATGGATATTAGCACGGTAGCACAGTGGTTAGCACTGTTGCTTCACAGCTCCAGGGTCCCAGGTTCGAGTCCCGGTTTGGGTCACTGTCTGTGCAGAGTCTGCACGTTCTCCCTGTGTCTGCGTGGTTTTCCTCTGGGTGCTCCGGTTTCCTCCCACAGTCCAAAGATGTGCAGGTTGGGTGGATTGGCCATAATAAATTGCCCTTCGTGTCCAAAAAGATTAGGCGGGGTTGCTGGGTTACGGGGATAGGGTGGAGGCCTGTGCTTCAGTAGGGTGTTCTTTCAAAGAGCAGATGCCGGCTTGATGGGCCGAATGGCCTCCTTCTGCACTGTAAATTCTATGATTATATGATTACAATTCAATAGTCACTGCTTGTTTCTGCAGTTTGTTCTAACATGATGACTCTCTGTGAAAAGACATACATCCTGGCATCTAACACAACTTTGCTTGCATAAGGATTTTTTTAAGCATAATCTCCAGTGCTACCATCTAAAGCCTTTATCTAAATAGATTCAATCCAAATACCGTCGTTTTGAAAACATCAGTCATAACATCGCTAATCCTACATTCACCAAGTAAAGACTAACTTTAGAATGTCATATTTGGTAATCACCTTGGTAATCATTCGGGGGAATTTTCCCAAAATCTGTCAGTGTCAGGTCCAGACTGAAAATCTGCATGTATCTCCAGCTGTGGGTCGGGGGGGGGCGGTGAAGAGAGAGGCGGAAGGAAGGTGGGGAACCACACAAGAAGAGGAAGGGTGTCCATGTACATAGATCCCTGAAAGTTGCCATCCAGGTTGAGAGGGTTGTTATGAAGGCGCACGGTGTGTTAGCTTTTATTGGTAGAGGGATTGAGTTTCGGAGCCATGAGGTCATGTTGCAGCTGTACAAAACTCTGGTGCGGCCGCATTTGGAGTATTGCGTGCAATTCTGCTCGCCGCATTATAGGAAGGATGTGGAAGCATTGGAAAGGGTGCAGAGGAGATTTACCAGAATGTTGCCTGGTATGGAGGGAAGATCTTATGAGGAGAGGCTGAGGGACTTGAGGCTGTTTTCGTTAGAGAGAAGAAGGTTAAGAGGTGACTTAATTGAGGCATACAAGATGATCAGAGGATTGGATAGGGTGGACAGTGAGAGCCTTTTTCCTCAGATGGTGATGTCTAGCACAAGGGGACATAGCTTTAAATTGAGGGGAGATAGATATAAGACAGATGTCAGAGGTAGGTTCTTTACTCAGAGTGTAGTAAGGGCATGGAATGCCCTGCCTGCAACAGTAGTGGACTCGCCAACACTAAGGGCATTCAAATGGTCATTAGATAGACATATGGAAGATCAGGGAATAGTGTAGATGGGCTTTAGAGTGGTTTCACAGGTCGGCGCAACATCGAGGGCCGAAGGGCCTGTACTGCGCTGTTATGTTCTATGTTCTATCCTGGAGAAGTACCATTGCCACTGGCTCTGAAAGATCCTGCAAATCCATTGTCAGGATAGGTGCATCAACATCCGTGTTCTCGCACAGGCCGACTCTTACCAATTTTTACAGATGTACCATAGATAGCATCCTATCTGGCTACATTACAGCCTAGTATGGCAACTGCTCGGCCCAAGAGAGTAAGAAACTACAGAGAGTCATGAACACAGTCCAGTCCAATTCCCAAAACCACCTCCCATTCATTGACTCTGTCTACACCTCCCACTGCCTTGGGAAAATGTAAGCCTAATCATAGACCCCCTCCCATCAGGTTATTCTCTCTTCCAACTTCTTCCATTAGGCACGAGATACAAAAGTCTGAGAACACGCACTAACAAGTTCAAAAGCAGCTTCCCCACTGTACCAGACTGCTGAATGACCCTCTTATGGACTGAATTGAGCTCTTCACACGTTTTCTCTAGTGAGATGTACTACACTCCATATGCTTCACCCGGTGCCTGTGCCTCTGTATTTGCATTGTGTACTTATGTATGTCCTATGTTTTTGTCACGTATGGAATGATCCATCTGGACTCTAAGCAGAACAATACTTTTCACTATACCTTGGTACACGTGACAGTAAATCAAATCCAATCCAATCCCAGCATCAAAACATTAACCACATTCTATCCACTCTGCTGTGAGGGCCATGTCATCCACATGCCTGACATGAGACTCCCAAAACAAGCGCTCTACTCGGAGCTTCAACACAGCAACTGAGCCCCCGGGAAGTGAGCCCCTCCTTGAAAAAATGGAACCCCCCCCCCCCCCCCTCCCAGACACCTGGGAATCCCTGGCCCAAAATAGCCCAAAGTAGAGTGAAAGCACCTGGGAAGGAGCAGAGCACTTCGGTTTCATGGTTGAGAGGAAGCTGAAGCCAACATTGACAGCGGAAGGAGCTTGTGGCAACGTGGCACTCCACCCATGCGCTCCTCTAACAACAGTCTGCCCCAGCTGTGACCGAGATATAGGTCCCACATTGGACTCCTTAGTCACCTGAGACCTCATTTTTAGTGTGTAAAAAATTCACCCTCGATTCCAAGGGACTGACTAGAAGAAGGAAGTCCAACAGAATATCATTGATATTGCAGCTTAGAATTTCAACAGTAACCATTAGCCTATATTGCTTTCATGTAGGGTTACCATGACAGCCACTTGTTCACAAAAATACTGTAGGCATGTGCTGACTAAAACGTTTCTGGTATGTGTGCTGCATTCTTGCTAGTATTGTATATTAGAGCATCAGCGTACAATAGTCAAGTTACCATAACACAAATACATACTGCTGTGTAACATTGACATGCCAGACACATATATCTGAAGTGAGATTTTGCAGCAGGTCTATGTAAACTGGCCCTTTCAGGCTGCATTGTTCTTCATGTACTGTTTGAGAACTGAGTGTTTGAAACGGCTTGAAACAGCTGAATTTGAAGCTTGCAAACAATCATTTAACTTTAACGAGGTATTTAGAAACATGGTCATTCTGGAAAATAATGAAATAATACACTTGTAACTTATCGTCATTCAGTTAGATCATGATTGATCTGTGCCTCAATTCCATTTTACCTGCCTCGGCACCATTTTCCTTGGTATGTTTACCTAACAAAAAGCTATTGGCTTTTGCAGGTTGGATACATATACATTTTCCAGCTCAAGAAATGGGAAGATTTTGAGGTCAAACAGCTGGCTGGAGACTGTCAGGTTTTCCAGCTGAAAGAGCTGGGATATTTCAGCCTGCAAAGTAGTCCTGACCCACTGCTACAATTAAGAGTCTTAACTTCACAAATGATATAGATTAAATGTGCTACATCATTCCCTTTAGTTTCTAATGTTATCAGTTGTACATCACTCCACATCTTATTGGAAAAAAGGCCCTCTCCCAATTCATTTAGATCTGCACTTTCAAAATGTTACTGTGTAGCCTCTGACCCTCCAATCACCACAATATTTCCTCCACTACCAATCCTCTGAATCACATTATCATTTCCACATCCTTTGATGCCCTTTTCCCCATTAAAAACCTTATTCGCTGTCACCAGGCCATTCTCCCTGGTACGGCCTTCATTTTCTGCTCCTTGAAATCAAAGGGACGGGGACATGAATGCCTGTGGCAAACAACAAGTTTAATTCATCACCATCATCATTATCAGGTCCTGTTTTTCTCTGTCAAAACTGCACATTATTCCAGGATTAAACCCTGGCATTATTTCTCTTCTGCAAACTACATTTTTAAAACCCTTTCCCCTGCTACCTGCACCCTCATAAAATCATACAATGGTTATAATAGCACAAGAGGAGGCCATTTGGTCTATTTGCAAGTGCTATCTATCTGATCCACTCACATGCCCTTTCTCCTTAATCCTGCAGAGTTTTTTTCTTTTCAGGTGACTAACCAATTGTCTCTTGACTATCTCCATTGTATTTGCCTCCACCACCCATTAGGGCAGTTTTTCCCAGATTGTAACCATTTGCTGCATTTAAAAACAAATCCTTAATTTACATTTAGTAGTTTTGTCATACAGCTTAAATTGCTGTCCTCTGGTTCTTGACTATTCTCTCATGGTATACTTCTCTCTGTCTATTCTGTCTCGACCCCTTATGTTCTGAATACCACAATCAAATCTCCTCTCAACCCCCTCTTTTCTAAGAGGAACAACCCCAGCTTTTCTGAACCATTGTTCTAAGAGAACCTTATCTCTGCAGCAACTCGCATAAATCTTTTCTGCACCCTCCCTAAAGTCTTTGTGTCCTTCCTAAAGTGTGGTGTCCAGAATTGGGCACAGTACTCCAGTTGTGGCCAAACCAGTGCTTTATAAATGTTTACAAAGTTTTGATTTGAGAGAAAAGGGCCCCAACGTGTTCAGTCTTTCTCGGTAGTTAATTTTAACGCCCAAAAACAGTCCGGCTTTGGGAAAGTATAGCAGGTGAAGTTAACGACCCACTATCAAACCGGACCCTGGGTTTTTCTTGGCCTCAGTTGGGAATTCCCCACCAAAGCGGCAGTTGCTTCGCTTCCTGCACCGATGAGCTGGACTTGGACTTCCCGTTGCGACCTCTGGACCCCCCCAATGCCCCAACATACATGTTAGTGGGTCCTGGAGCCCCTCTCATCACACCTCATAAGGGCAGGGCACCCCTGGGCCCGATCCCTGGCACAGATATCCTGGCACATGGGTACCTTGGCAGTGCCCAGGTGGTTCTGCCAGGGTGGCAGTGTCAGGCTGGCAGTTCCATGATGCCCAGAGCCCAATCACCTGGGGGCCTCCGATGGCCTGGGAGATCCCCCTCAGCTGCTATTACGTCTGGTCCAAGTTTGTGTGGGCTAGTGCTAAATGCCACCATGGCGAGGTCTCCCAGGCGTGGGCTTTTGTTCCTGGGCCTTGGGCAAATTGGGCGCCAACATAGTTAAATGAGCCTAATGTAAATTTGGATCTCACCTAGTGATGGCAAGATCCAAATCGCGCTGTCTCGCAAGATCTCATTAAATCTCGTGAGGCATTCCGAGCGCTGCAAATCTCGCAAGAGGCCTCACGAAATTTAGCGGCCTCGTCACGCTCTCAGTAACGCGACGAGGTTGTTCGATTGCACCATATAGTTCTGGTGGATTTTCCATAGCTAAGAAGCTGCTGCATGGGCAATCTGTGCGTGCCTCCATTCTATTATAAGCAGGCACTGGAGAGGTTGGCAGAACTCTACACATATATTGCTATTCTGAAAGACAGCACAATCATTTCAATGCATTCCTATCAATTCCCACCAGGATTGCACTCTGGCTCAGTATGAACAGACCTCTGTGAAAGTGGCCCTAATTGTACCAGTGAGATCAACAATGTCTTGCCTCAGCTTGTCTGTAAGCATTTGTCATAACTGCCAAGCCTGGAAGAGACCGCTTATTCCAAACTGGCTATCTCGGCCTCTGTGGCAACAGTCTTGACTTGCACAGGGTGCCATGGGCTGACTGCCCAATGTCAGTCCTGGGCCGTTACTACTCAGACCATAGAATCCCTACAGTGCAGAAGGTTTGGCCCATCAAGTGTGCACAACCCCCCCCTCGCCACCGGAAGACCACCTCACTTTGGCCCAATCCTCCTCCCCACCCCTGCAACCCCCCACCCAACCTCCAGATGCTTGGGGGAAATTTAGCATGGCTAATCCACCTAACTAGAGCACACAGGAAATCCAGGCAGACATGTCCCTTTCTTCCACATGCAGTGGTGTTGAATTGCCTTCCAATGTTTTGCATTTATAACTAGTGGATTTCACCATCTGACCCACAAATTTACATTAGGACATCAGATAGAATGTTACCGACTGAATGCTTACAGACTGATGAGTGGCAATGAAACATGGTCTCTTGTGGTTTATTCTTACCACAGTATTTGTTCTGCAGCAGAAGCAAGCCTACTTTAAATATAAACCAGCTTTCCTGTACTGATGCTTTGACAGAGTGTTTGATTAAATACCACTAGTAATATGTTATCAAAATTAATTGGTTAACACCTGGCCATATTGTACATCATTTCCTGAAAAAGACTATGTGGAGGGAAACAGCAAGATGAGGAAATTTTATGTAATGTTTAAATGGTTTTCTTTAAATTAAGCCTTTGGTTTGTTTCTCTTAATAATGTAGAGTCACCTATTCAGTTGGGAACAAAACCTGGTCTAGGTCACAGGGCTCCATTCAGGTTAGCACAAAACAGCTTATTGCTTTTTATAATGCAGTTTGTAGCCTTCATTCAATGTCATGGGTTAGGTTTCAGAAAATGTTGGCCACCTTGTTATAAGGGACACTAAATTGCATTACTGATCTATGTGGAGCTACTTAACTTGGTTATTTTAATTAATTGCATGCGCATGATATGAATTAAAAAATTCCATGGGCTCGCAGCCAAGTTGCTTCAAGTATAGCCGTGCCAGAGTGGCTGATGAGGAATCCTCTTTACTGTGACATGTTGATACTGTTTGTGATGTTCTTTAATTCAGTTAGGCATTGTAATGCATGAAGTCAGTCTTGTAATTCCATTGGGTACTTCAATACATGGCCAGACTCCAATTGTGCCAACTATTGTAAAAGATGAGCAATTGCTATTTTGTTGTGCAGATAGATGGCTCTGTTCATTCTGTTGAACATAATGAATAAACTAGAATACTTACCTTTGGGTACTGAATCGCCTCAGTGGCTCCAGGAATAAATCTATACTGCTTCATTATATTATAGGATGTAACTTGTAGCTCAAATTTTACGAAAGTGTTGCATGTAGAAAATAATTGTACAGGATGGACAATTTGAACTTGGCTCATGATTTCTATATGTTTGAATATCTTTAAATCAATATATTTTGAAATTCCAGTTAAGTTTGAACTGTTTCAGTCAGATTTGTTGTGGTAACTTTTCTTTTGATTTTAACATAGAACCATAGAATCCTACAGTACAGAAGGAGGCCATTTGGCCAATAGGGTCTGCTCTGACCTTCTGAAAGAGCACTCTACCTGGGCCCATCCCTGTAACCCCACCTAACCTGCACATCCCCGGACACTAAAGAGCAATTTTATCATGGCCAATCCACTTAACTGACACCTCTTTGGACTGTGGGAGCACACCAGAGCACCCGGGGAAAACCCATGCCGACACAGGAAGATAGTGAAACATTTTCTTGCAGATGCTTAGGGGAGGCACAGTGGTTAGCACTGTTGCCTCACAGCAACAGGCACCCAGATTCAATTCTGGCCTTGGGTGACTGTATGTGCTGAGTCTACACGTTCTCCCCGTGTCTGCGTGGGTTTCCTCTGGGTGCTCTGTTTACCTCCCACAGTCCAAAGATGTGTAGATTAGGTGGATTGGCCATGATAAATTGCCCTTAGTATCCAAAAAGGTTAGGTGGGGTTACGGGGAGAGGGTGGAGGTGTGGGTTTCAGTAGGGTGCTCTTTCCAAGGGCCGGTGCAGACTCGTTGGGCCAAATGGTCACTGTAAATTCTATGATAATCGTCCTTCCATCTGCAATGATTTATGCACACGTATACCTAGATCCCATTTGTTCCTGTACCCTCTTTAGAATTGCACCTTTTATTTTATATTCTCTACCAAAATAAATCACTTTACACTACCTCTACACTAAATTTTATTTGTCACTTATCAGCTCATTCCACTAACCTGCTTTATGTCCTTTTGAAATTCTACACTACCCTCCTCACGGTTCACAATAGTTCCACGTTTTGTGCCATCACAGGTTTTGAAATTATTATCGGTTAATTCCAGCAGGGCCACAATCTTGGAATGTATTTTACCCACTAGTCCACCTGCGAGAGTGTAAAGATGAGGACTGAAAAGTTGGAAGATTCGGGGAAGTTTGTAACTTTATTCTTGTATGATCTAATATTGAAATAATGGAACTGGTTGAGTAGAGTTCATTCAAAGGCCTAGATTTAATCTCTAATCTGCTTTATTGATTGTGTGCCAAGTTGGTCATCATGGTTCTAAACTAGGTCTCTGTTCTTTTGATTAGGGAAGGGATATCAGTCAAGGGTGTTGCAAATTGATTTTCAGTGAAATCTGTGGGATGGATATATGGACTTCGAGTGCCGGATCTTTAGTCAAATAACCTGCTGACAGTAGCTGTTAAAGCTCACACCTGAAGAATTGCCTGTTAAATTATATTAAATAATTTAAATAAATAAAAAGTTGATATTGTGAAAAGGAGAGGTGAAATAATAAGTCAAAAGAAACGTTAGGGTAAGTATCCGCTTTATGTAATTTCCAATTCTATTCAGGAAACCTAACCAACTGTGAATGAGAATGCAAGTGCTCATTTTATGCCTGGGTCCTCATTATTGACACTGCTTGCCCCAGATGATCTGTGAGAGACTTGTCTAGTTTTCATCCTGTGTATATGCTTGGTCTTGTTGTTTGCAGTCAATTGTGTGAAAATTGTGACCATAGTACCATGTGATTCCATAAGCATTCAATGGTACGAACTGTTGGATATTCCAAACTTCCTTCTGAATATTTTATTTACAAGTCAGATGAGGAATGTTCGCTGATGATTGCACAATGTTCAGCACCATTCGCAACTCCTCAGATACTGAAGCAGTCCACATGCAAATGCAGCAAGATAAGAATTGGGCTGATGAGTGGCGAATAGTATTTGTGCCACACAAATGCCAGGCAATGACCATCTCCAACAAGAGAGAATCAAACTGTCGCCCCTTGACGTTCAATGGCATTACGGTATCACAAGTGGCTAGCATTATGGCTTCACAGCGCCGGGTCCCAGGTTCAATTCCCCACTCGGTCACTGTCTGTGAGGGGTCCGCACGTTCTCCCTGTGTCTGTGTGGGTTTCCTCCGGGTTCTCCGGTTTCCTCCCACAGTCCAAAGACGTGCAGGTTAGGTGGATTGGCCGTGCTAAATTTCCCTTAGTGTCCAAAAAGGTGAGGAGGGGTTATTGGGTTACGGGGATAGGGTGGAAGTGAGGGCTTAAGTAGGTCGGTGCAGACTCGATGGGCCGAATGGCCTCCTTCTGCACTGTATGTTCTATTACTATCACTGAATCCCTCACTATCAACATCCTGGGGTTACCATTCAACAGAAACTGAACTGGACTAGCCATATAAATACTGTGGCTGCAAGAGCAGATCAGAGACTAGGATCCTGCAGCGAATAACTGACCTCCTGATGCCCAAGAGCCCATCCACAACCTGCAAGTCAAGAGTGTGGTGGAATACCCGCCACTTTCCTGGATGAGTGCAGCTCCAGCAGCACTCAAGAAGGTCTGCCATCCAGGCAAAGCAGCTGGCTTGATTGGCACCCCTTGCACAAACATTCACTCCCTCCACCACCAACACAAAGTAGCATCAGTGTGTTCCAGCTACAAGATGGACCGCAGGAACACACCTAGGCTCCTCAAGCATCACCTTCTAAACCTACTCCATAGGTTGCATGTAGAAAAGAATTGTACAGATGGGCAATTTGAATTTGCCTCATGACTACCATCTAGAAGGACAAGGGCAGCAGATACTTGCGAATACCACTACCTGGAAGTTCCCTCTCGGGTCACTCACCATCCTGACATTGAAATTCATCGCCGTTCCTTCACTGTCGCTGGGTCAAAATCATGAAATGCCCTTCTTAATCGCATTGTGGGTGTACCTACACAACTTGGACTGCAGCTATTTAAGATAGATGTGGAGATGCCGGCGTTGGACGGGGGTGAGCACAGTAAGAAGTCTTACAACACCTGGTTAAAGTCCAACAGGTTTGTTTCGAATCACTAGCTTTCGGAGCGCGGCTCCTTCCTCAGGTGAAGGAGCCTGTGGGCTCACCTGAGGAAGGAGCAGCGCTCGGAAAGCTAGTGATTTGAAACAAACCTGTTGGACTATAACCTGGTGTTGTAAGACGTCTTGCTGTAATTTAAGAAGGCAGTTCACCAGAACCTTCTCAAGGGCAGTTAGGAACGGGCAATAAATGCGGACCTAGCCAGCGAAGCTTACATCCTGTAAAAATGAATTTTAAAAATGATAATGTTAAAAATTAACATCCTTGAAACTGACATACAAAGTCTACGGTTTTTTGGAAACAAGATAAAATTTGTCTGCCAGACTTTCACAAAGTTTGTGTCCTTTAGAGTTGAGCAAGGCAGAAGAATCAGTTAGATGTTGTGTTTCAGGACTGTGAAGTAGTGTTTTGATGCAGAATAATAGATCGGATCATCCGCTTGACTCTGCATAGCAGATTGGTTTCGTTATCTCTGCTGGGCCTTTCAATAATATGGTCTGAAAGTCGATTCATGCAGGATATGAAATAGGCCAAGGATGAAAGCTGCTGTCTTGGTTACAGTACACAGCACATAGCTTTTCTGGATGAGTTGAGATGAAATGTTGCTGAGTCGCAGACTGATTTGAAACTGATTAATGGGGAAAGAAAGATGCAATCTTGACATTTAAATGTAGTTGATGCATGAGCCAGAATCAACAAGAGTCATGCAGGGAAAAATGTTGAACTTTTAAAATAAACTTTTATTGTAGTTCTGTCAAGTTGATTCCTGTATTTTAGACCTGTTGGAATTAGAATTAGACCCGAAAATTTACTCACACTGAAAATGTGACCGTCAGATAAGTTTGTTTAATTCTTTTGCATTGTACCAGTGGAACTGCAAGGAAGGAGACTTGAAATATTCAACTGATGAAACAGTCCTGAATGCACCATAATTAAAGTGTATTGTTTGTAAGGTGAAATAGTAGCCATACTTTGAAAGGCTTTCTTAAATATCGAATACAGTCCCGATACACATTGAGATCAGCACTGGTTTTCTAGGCCTTTGTTAAATGCTCTATTTTTCCACAACGAAAAGACAACAGTGATGATCAGTTCTTAGTTTGCCTACCTCATTGCATCAAAAACATCTTGTGACTGGTCAATGCAATGCGCAGTTTTATCCCAACTTGTCCTTGGAGATCTGTGTGGTAGTGACCACTGTTTGTATATAGTACACATATGAGATGTAATACGGTAAGGCTCATGTACTACAGGTACAGGGGTTGATCCCTGCCTGCTGGCTCCGCGCAGTAGGCGGAGTATAAATGTGTGTGCTCACTAAGCTGCAGCCATTTCGGCAGCAGCTGTAGGAGGCAACACATCTCTGCGTAATAAAGTCTCAATTACTCTCTACTCTCGTCTTGTCGTAATTGATAGTGCATCAATTTATTATGCAGAGATTTTACAGCGATGGACCTTCGCATCGAGCCAGATCGCCTGCAGCTGCACCCTCAAGCAGACAACGCCACGTCGGCCTTTGACCACTGGTTAGCTTGCCTTGAAGCCTACATCGGATCAGCGACAGAACCACCCTCAGAGGCACAGAAACTACAGATCCTGTACACACGGTTGAGCTCCGATATTTTTTCTCTTATCCGGGATGCGCCCAGCTACACTGAAAGAGAACTACCCACGGCCGATTAACAAACTCTGCGCTAGGCTCTTCCTGTCCACGTGGCAACAACTCCCCAGTGAGTCATTGGAATGTTTCTGGCGTGCCCTGCATGCCCTGGCGAGGAACTGCGATTGCCAGGCAGTTTCGGCCGTTGAACATTCCAGACTCCTAATCAGGGACGTTTTCGTTACGGGCAGGGTCAGCGTACATCCGCCAGCGCCTCTTAGAAGGGCTGGACCTCGCTGTGATCAAGAAACTTGCAACCTCCCTAAAGGTAACTTCTCGTAATGTACAAGCGTACGCCCCCGACCGCACGGCGAGCCCATCCTGGACATCGTGGACCCCACCAGCGACCGCCCCCAGCCAACCCAAGACTGCGCCGCGCAGCAGCCAGCCAACCCCAGGGGGCCCATCTTTAACACCGCCCGCCACGTGCGCCCCTGGGCGCCGCCATCTTTGGCGCCATTTTGGACGGCGCCTCAGGACCCCTGCTCGTCGGGCACCTCATCAGGCCACTCATCGCCCGCAACCATCGCCGACCAGCCCGGGGCTCACCAACACCAGCCGCAGCTCGCCTCCATCACGCTCGACCAGTCCCGGCCACACAACCTCGCAACCGCGACAACGACAGCGAAAGTAGATGGCCACAAGACACCTTGCCTTCACGACTCTGGGAGCACAGAGAACTTCATCCATCCCGATACGGTAAGGCGCTGCTCCCTCGCGGTACACCCCATTACCCAACGAATCTCCCTGGCCTCCGGATCCCACTCCGTGGAGGTCCGGAGGTACTGCACCGCCACCCTCACCGTCCAGGGCATAGAGTTCAGCAACTTCCGGCTCTGCGTCCTACCCAACCTCTGCGCAGCCTTGTTACTTGGCCTGGACTTCCAGTGCAACCTCCAAAGTCTTACTCTGAAATTCGGCGGGCCCCTACCACCCCTTACTGTATGCGGCCTCACGACCCTTAAGGTCGACCCACCTTCCCTGTTTGCGAACCTCACCCCGGATTGCAAACCCATCGCCACCAGGAGCAGACGGTACAGTGCCCAGGACAGGACCTTCATCAGGTCGGAGGTCCAGCAGCTACTGCGGGAAGGCATCATTAAAGCCAGCAACAGCCCCTGGAGAGCCCAAGTGGTAGTTGTAAAGACTGGGGAGAAACACAGGGTGGTCAGTGACTCCAGTCAGACCATCAATTGGTACACACAGCTAGACGTGTACCCCCTCCCACGCATATCTGATATGGTCAATCAGATTGCACAGTACCGGGTCTTCTCTACAGTGGACCGGAAATCTACCTACCAGCAGCTCCCCATCCACAAGGTGGACCGCCAATATACGGCGTTCGAAGCAGACGGCCGCCTTTACCACTTCCTTAGGGTTCCCTTCGGCGTCACTAATGGGGTCTTGGTCTTCCAACGGGAGATGCACCGAATGGTTGACCAGTACGGACTGCAGGCCACCTTCCCGTACCTGGATAATGTCACCATCTGCGGCCACGACCAGCAGCACCACGACGCTAACCTTTCCAAATTTCTCCACACCACCAAACTCCTGAACCTAACGTATAACAAGGAGAAGTGCATGTTCAGCACCAATCGCTTAGCCATCCTTGGCAATGTGGTGCAAAATGGAGTTCCACAGCCCGACCCCGATCACATGCGCCCCCTCATAGAACCTCCCCTCCCCCACTGTCCCAAGGCCCTCAAACGATGCCTGGGGTTCTTCTCATACTATGCCCAGTGGGTCCCTAACTATGCGGACAAGGCCCGCCCACTCATCCAGTCCACAGTTTTCCCCCTAAACGGCCGAGACTCACCGGGCCTTCAACCGTATCAAGGCCGATATCGCCAAGGCCGCGATGCACGCAGTTGACGAGACCCCCTCCCCCCTTTCAAGCTGAGAGCGATGCATCAGACGTCGCTCTGGCCGCCACCCTCAACCAGACAGGCAGACCCGTGGCATTCTTTTCCCCCACCCTCCACGCCTCCGAAATTCAGCACTCCTCTGTCGAAAAGGAGGCCCAAGCCATCATTGAAGCTGTGCAGCATTGGAGGCATTACCTGGCCGGCAGGAGATTCACTCTCCTCACTCACCAACAGTCGGTTGCCTTCTTGTTCAATAACGCACAGCAGGGCAAGATTAAAAACGATAAAATCTCGAGGTGGAGGATCGATCTCTCCACCTACAATTACGAGATTTTGTATCGCCCCTGTTATGGGCGAGGTGTTTTCAGAACCCCAAAATGTATCATGGAGTTCAACCAACCTCCCCTTTAGTGGATTGTTGCTTTTGAAGCACACGGCTTGTTCCCCAGGTGTGATATTACAATTATGGACACGTGGTTTTTAACACAAAACAATGTTTATTCCATGAACTCAACTTAACCTGTTAAATAACCATTGGATCCCTTAACACCCCTTACTTCAAAGACAACCCCGAAAATCATACAACACTAAATAATCCCTCAAAATATTCCTTCAAACATCCAAAAGGCTTCAAACTTTCAAAACAGTAACACACCAGGTCACAGAATATATATATTTTCTGTTTGATGTCAGAGATATATCAGCTTGGTTGACTTCAGCTCCAGCACCTTGCTTTTCTTCCTGCAGCTCTCTGGAAACATACAGACACATACAAGCTGCTTTTTCAAACTGGCTTTCTCCCTTCAAGCAGCCCACAGCAAACCAGAACTTCTCAAGCTGCTGTCTCAAATTGGCTTTCTCCTTTTAAACAGCTCTCAGCAAAACCAGCCAGGGACTTTTCAGCTGCTCTCAGCAAAACCAGCCAGGCACTTTTCAGCTGCTCTCAGCAAAACTGAAACCAAAAACAGAAGTGAGCTCAACTCCCCCCAACCTCTGACATCACTTCAGTAATATGATCATCTCCATTCCTTAAAGGTACATTTCTTAAACATCCATTTCTTAAAGGTACTCTGACATGACACCCTGGTAAGCTCAACGAGCCCCCCGATGCCCTACCCCGAGGTACATGTGCAAGCGCACAAGTGGACAAACTCCAGGCCCTACATGATGGTCTCTGTCACCCAGGGGTCACCCGGTTCTTTCACTTCATAAAGGTCCGCAACCGACCCTACTCTATTGCGGAAGTCAGGGCTGTCATAATATACACCAGTATATCATGGTGCAGATACACACACACTGATGGACACACAGCGGGACCAATCAACACACACAACACCTCAGCCCATCACCAGTTAGAGCACACTCACTATAAAGACCGGGGGCATCAGAGTTCCTCAGTACACGCATCAGAAGCACAGCCCCACTGCAGGGGAGCAGGGCGATAGCAGAGCTCACCCCAAACAAAGGACACATGCACCGTGACCTTTGGCATCCTCTTACAGGGCAGAGATCTCGACAGTTACACTATCAGCTCGCCTACTCTTCAGGACCAAAGGCTGTCTCCAAGCCTTGCCTGTCCACCGCACCTCTATTCCCATGCATCTTGCCCCCAGACAGGTTGTCACAACCTATGTATCAAACCAGGACTTACATCACACTGCAGCTACGCTCCCAGCAGATGTACACTTCCCTGTCTCACCCCCATCTGGACATGTCTACTCACAAGCCTCTAAACATGGAGGCGATTGGTGGCACATGGTGACTCTCTCCACCACACAACCAGGTGTCACCCTGCTGTCAGGATAACACCCAGCCAACCCAATGAGGACACCCATAGTAGACCCCACTGGAGGAAGCACTTCTGATGCCTGGACCCCTGTGGTGGTGCTCTCCAATGTAGCTCTCAGAGGGTCTCGAACATTGTTCTGGCCTGCTGTGCCCTGCACAACATCGTGCAGAGGGGGGACATGGAGGAGGAGGAAGAATGAGGAGAACGGCCAGGAAGAACTGGGCATGGAGCCACCCAACGTGAGCTCCAGGGCTGCCGCACACAAGACAACCTCATCATCTCCAAATTTGCCTATGAGGAGACCTGGCCACTGGCAGCTCTGATACCCTGTCTCACCTCGCCATATTTTCCCTCCCCCCACCCCCTTCCAAGTGGTGCTCCCATTCCCATAGCTGCTCAAATCCTCTCTTGTCCCTCCTCCCTTCACTGCACCACCCTGGCCCCTTGTCCCTTCACTCCATCCCACCACCCCAGCTCTCCCTCTCCCCTCCAAGGGTCGTACCACCATCACTGCAGATTGTTGGGCAGGCAACATCAGCAGGTCTTGTCCACTGGACGGAGGAAGATGACAACTCACTGTGAGATGAGCTCTGGTGCTCTTCATCATTTGACAAAGTCTGACTCCTGCCTTCAGGATCACATTCCACTGTCCAGCTGGGTGATCCCTGCATGTGTGCTGGCCATTCCATCTCATGGGCCCATATATCCTTTGGGGGTAGGGGTCTGGGCGGAAAGTTATGGAGATGGTGAGCGGTGTTGGGTCACTCACTGGATAAGCTGACCTACAAGGCGACCTTCTACTTCTGGCCCCATTTCCTGCCACCACTGGGGATGACACTAGATGGAAAGTTCAATTGCCCTGCCCCATGCCATCTTCCCAACACCCAAACACCCCACCCAGCAGACCCTCGACACACAACACAGCCTACCCCTCATATCCTTCAGACAAAGGTATGAGGCAGGTTGGAATGTTTAATTGACTATATACATTATTGTGCCCTGACCCCTACCTTTAACCTATGTGCTGCACCATGCCAACTTGTGTCCAACTTCATTTGCGGCCTACCGCTCCTTCTAGTAAGTACCTCAGACAGCACATCAGACATAGAGGCGGCCTGCTGTGTACCTCACCCTCTGACCTGACATGCCTTTGGCAGCCATCCTCTGGAGTGCCTGGACCTGGATGAGCCAGGCCGACCTTCGGGCGTCAGAGGTGCTGAGGTGCCATCCTGTTCAACCCTCTGCCCATCAGATGTGCCAGTGTATTTGAGGGGATTCAGAAGTGGTGAGGTGTTCTAGCACCTCCCCTGCAAGAAGACCCAGCATGGGCCCCGTCACTTCCTCCTCCCTTGGGCTGCTTAATAGCCCCCAGGCTACTCCATGGGACGAAGGTGAGGCTGGAGTGAACTTTGGAGACCCCCCGTCACCTGGCGCTGCCAGTCCTGGAGACCTATCCTCGGCTGAATCAGGGTCTCGATGTCCTCAGCCATAGCAAACTGAGACTCTGTCATGTCCCTCAGTGAGTGAGTCATGCCCCTCACTGCCTCGATCATGTCCCTCTGGGACTGTGCCATGTCCCTTTGTGACTGGCCAAGGTCAGTCAGCGCCTGGCTAATGCTCTCGATGCCCTCAGCCATGACCCTCTGCGATATGGGCCAATCTCTGGACCTCCCCAGTAATGTCTATTTGGGCCCTGTACATAGCTGCCTATGACTGCGCTCCTTTGTCCTGAGCCTCAGCCATCGACTGCACTGATTGCCCTGATCCTTGGATGTTTTGACCCTGGCTGTGACTTTCTGACCAAAGGTTTCCACTGCAGATGCCACCCATTCAGTGTTGGCCTGGGTATCGCGCATTATCGGCTCTGTCTCCTACACCTGAAGGTGATTGGACTCCTCCAGCTGCACTTGCAAGCACTGAAAAATTGCTGACACCCCATCCTGTAGATCATGGCATCACACTTTCCAGAAACGCGACACCTGTCCAAATTCCTGGGATCGGGCACCTTCCGCCTGACTTCTCCCTCGGGTGTCCCAACCTCCAATTGGTGTGCTGCAGCATGTGTGATGTGCTCACAAGAAGGTGAATCAGGAGCCTCTTCACTCAACTGCCCTACCAAAGTGATAGTCTCTACGGTGGTGGAGGATGTAGGTGAAAGCAGTGCCGAGAAGTCAGTGACTTCCCGGGACTGGTGCTCCGGGATACGCTAGGGTTGTGGCAGGGGCGAGGTACCCCGATGGGCCAGCCTGGTCGATGCTGTTCCTGCGAAACAAGACAAGACACATGGTGAGATCGTGGGAAGATGTCACCTGGGGGAGAGGGGTGACTCACTTGCTATTGGGACATCACTCTACATTAGAAGCTCACTTTGTTGTCGCATGCCAACCTCGCATGCGCGGCCACTTACCCAGCCATTCTGCGTCCGTATCGGCAGGTAAAGCCGGGGGGCTTTATGTGGCGCGGCTGCTAGCCCCCCACCGGCCAGGGCATCGGTGCGGGGCGGTGCCGACTTTTTGGTCGTAAGACCAGATGCATCCTGCAGCCATAGCCGTAGAATCGGAGAATCCAGCCCTTAGTCTCCCAAAAAAGAGTTTTGCCCGGTAAATCTGTGCCTTATGTAACCAGTGCAGGCAGATTTGAGCTGTTGTATGTTATGTTTTGTTTTTATTTGCTTCCACTTCCACTTTCTGTCGTACAAAATTAAGATATCTGTAAATCGAGGCCCATATATGTAATATTCAAAATGCTAATCGATTTAACTCTCACTATTACTCTGTATATAAATGTGAAATTACCATGTAAATAGTGAAGTAAGTGAAAATACTAATAGTTCATCCATCTTTCGTTACTTGCAGTCATTGTGATGACTTGCAAGACATTTTGTAATGTACAACACCAAAATACATTCAATAACCATTGTACATGCAATCGGGTCCAAAGCTACAATACAAAATTGAGGTCTGGACTATGTGTCCAGTTAGGTAAAAGAAAACAAATCATTTGCATGAACTGTATTGATGACTTGAAGGTCTCAATGCTGCAGTTACATCCCTGACTTTTCCCATTTTGTAGTCATTACCAACTGTTGCAACAGACAAGAACTGAGTTGCTTGGCAAACTACCTGATTTGCTACTGTTCCATTAAAATTGTATTTAAGTGCGTGCAGCATTTTTAAAAGTAGATTAGAAAAAGGATATTTGGACTTTTATGATCTTGTAAAATAGTGCTAGAATTTTAATAGCCAGGCCTAATAATATTTATGATAGAGTTGGAACATGTGGGATATTCTGAACTATGTAACCCTTTATAAGACCATAAGACATAGGAGCAGAATTAGGCCACTCGGCCCATCAAGTCTGCTCCGCCATTCAATCATGGCTGATATTTTTCTCATCTCCATTCTCCTGCCTTCTCCCATAACCCTCGATCCCCTTATTGATCAAAAACCTATCTATCTCTGTTTTAAAGACACTCAGTGATTTGGCCTCCACAGTCTTCTGCGGCAAAGAGTTCCACAGATTCATCACCCTCTGGTTGAAGAAATTCCTCCTCATCTCTGTTTTAAAGGATGTTGCCTTTAGTCTGAGATTGTGTCCTCTGCTTCTAGTTTTTCCTACAAGTGGAACCATTCTCTCCACGTCCACTATATCCAGGCCACGCAGTATCCTGTAAGTTTCAATAAGATCCCCCCTCATCCTTCTAAACGCCAACGAGTATAGACACAGAGTCCTCAACCGTTCCTCATATGACAAGCTCTTCATTCGAGGGATCATTCTTGTGAATCTCCTCTGGACCCTTTCAAAGGCCAGCACATTATTCGTAGAAATGGGGCCCAAAACTGCTCACAATACTCCAAATGGGGTCTGACCACAGCCTTGTATAGCCTCAAAAGTACATCCCTGGTCTTGTATTCTAGCCCTCTCGACATGAATGCTAACATTGCATTTGCCTTCCTTTTTTTTTTATAAATGTTTTATTGAAAATTTTTTCCCAAACAACAATTTTTCCCCTCTTACAAAGCAAACGCAACAATAACAATACAGAAATTTTAAACAATACACAAGTAACAAAACCCCTTTATCTTTGACCTAAACTAACCCCCCCCCCCCCCCCCCTGGGTTGCTGCTGCTGGTCATCTGTCTTCCCTCTAACGTTCCCCTAGGTAGTTGAGAAATGGCTGCCACCGCCTGGTGAACCCTTGAGCCGATCCTCTCAGGGCAAACTTTATCTGCTCCAGTTTAATGAACCCCGCCATATCATTTACCCAGGCCTCCAGTCCGGGGGGTTTCGCCTCCTTCCACATGAGTAGGATCCTGCGCCGGGCTACTAGGGACGCAAAGGCCACAACGTCGGCCTCTTTCGCCTCCTGCACTCCCGGCTCTTCCGCAACTCCAAATAGAGCTAACCCCCAGCCTGGTTTGACCCGGGCCTTCACCACCTGCGAAATCACTCCCGTCACTCCCTTCCAATACCCTTCCAGTGCCGGGCATGCCCAAAACATATGTGCGTGGTTTGCCGGGCTCCCACCACACCTCCCACATTTGTCCTCCACTCCAAAGAACCTGCTCAATCTTGCTCCCGTTATGTGTGCTCTATGTAGCACCTTAAATTGAATCAGGCTAAGCCTGGCGCATGAGGAAGAGGAATTTACCCTGCTTAGGGCATCAGCCCACATACCCTCCTCTATCTCCTCCCCTAGTTCTTCTTCCCACTTTCCTTTTAGTTCGCCCACCGACTCCTCCCCCTCTTCCCTCATCTCTCGGTAAATCTCTGACACCTTGCCCTCTCCGACCCACACCCCTGAAAGCACCCTGTCCTGTATCCCCTGTGTCGGGAGCAACGGAAATTCCCTCACCTGTTGTCTAGTAAATGCCCTCACCTGCATATATCTCAAGAAATTTCCCCGGGGCAACTTATACTTTTCCTCCAATGCTCCCAAGCTCGCAAAAGTCCCATCTATAAATAAATCTCCCACCCTCCTAATTCCCAACTGGAACCAGCTCTGAAATCCTCCATCCATTCTTCCTGGGGCGAACCTATGGTTGTTCCTGATTGGGGACCCCACCAGGGCTCCCCGCACCCCTCTCTGTCGCCTCCACTGTCCCCAGATATTCAATGTTGCCGCCACCACCGGGTTTGTGGTAAACTTTTTAGGTGAGATCGGTAGCGGCGCCGTCACCAGCGCCTCTAAACTCGTCCCTTTACAGGACTTTCTCTCCAGTCTTTCCCACGCCGCTCCCTCACCCTCCATCATCCATTTACGTATCATTGCCACATTGGCGGCCCAATAGTAATCGCCCAAGTTCGGTAGTGCCAATCCTCCTCTGTCCCTACTACGCTGAAGGAACCCCCTCCTTACTCTCGGAACTTTCCCTGCCCACACGAAGCTCGTGATGCTCCTGTCTATTTTATTAAAAAAGGTCTTAGTGATTAGTATAGGGAGACATTGAAATACAAATAAGAACCTCGGGAGGACCATCATCTTAATTGCTTGCACCCTGCCCCCCAGCGATAGAGGCTGCATGTCCCACCTCTTGAAGTCCTCCTCCATTTGTTCTACCAACCGTGTCAGATAAGTCTGTGCAAGGTTCCCCAACTCCTAGCGATCTGAATCCCCAGGTATCGGAAGTTTCTTTCCACTTTCCTTAGAGGCAAGCCTTCTATCTCTCTACTCTGGTCCCCTGGATGTATCACAAATAATTCACTCTTCCCCATGTTGAGCCTATACCCCGAGAAATCCCCGAACCCCCTCAAAATTCGCATAACCTCTATCATTCCCCCCGCTGGGTCCGACACGTATAACAATAGGTCATCCGCATATAACGAGACTCGGTGTTCTTCTCCCCCTCTAATCACCCCTCTCCATTTCCTGGAGTCTCTCAACGCCATGGCCAGAGGTTCAATTGCCAACGCGAACAACAATGGAGACAGCGGGCATCCCTGTCTTGTTCCCCTATATAGTCGGAAATACTCCGATCTATGTCGACCTGTAACTACGCTTGCCGTTGGAGCCCCATAAAGAAGTCTAACCCAGCTAATAAACCCGTTCCCAAACCCAAACCTCTTTAACACTTCCCATAAATACTCCCACTCCACCCTATCAAATGCCTTCTCTGCGTCCATTGCCGCCACTATCTCTGCCTCCCCCTCCACTGGGGGCATCATTATCACCCCTAATAGTCGTCGCACGTTAACATTCAGTTGTCTCCCTTTTACGAACCCTGTCTGATCTTCGTGCACCACCCCCGGGACACAGTCCTCTATCCTCGATGCCAGTACCTTTGCCAACAATTTGGCGTCCACGTTCAACAATGAAATGGGTCTATAGGACCCGCACTGCAACGGATCTTTATCCCTCTTCAAAATTAACGATATCGTCGCCTCCGACATCGTCGGGGGTAGAGTCCCCCCTTTCCTGGCCTCATTGAATGTCCTCACCATCAACGGGGCCAACAAGTCCACATGTTTTCTGTAATACTCCACCGGGAACCCGTCTGGTCCTGGGGCCTTCCCTGCTTGCATGCTTCCCAGTCCCTTAATAACCTCGTCCACCCCAATCGGTGCCCCCAGGCCTACCACACCCCGCTCCTCCACTTTCGGGAACCTCAATTGGTCCAGGAACTGCCGCATCCCCTCCTCTCCCTCTGGGGGTTGAGACCTATACAGTTCCTCATAGAAGGTCTTGAACACCTCATTTATCTTTCCTGCCCTTCGCACCGTGTCTCCCCTTTCGTCTCTAATTCCTCCTATCTCCCTCGCTGCTGCCCTCTTTCGCAATTGATGAGCCAACAGGCGACTCGCCTTTTCCCCATATTCATACCTCCTCCCCTGTGCCTTCCTCTACAGTACCTCCGCCTTTCTGGTGGTCAGAAGGTCAAATTCCGTCTGGAGTCGTCTCCTCTCCCTGTACAATTCCTCCTCCGGGGTCTCTGCAAATTCCCTATCCACCCTTAAAATCTCCCCCAGTAATCTTTCCCTTTCCTTGGCCTCTGTTTTCCTTTTGTGGGCCCCAATGGAGATCAGCTCTCCTCTGACCACCGCTTTTAGTGCTTCCCATACCACTCCCACAGGGACCTCGCCGTCGTCATTGACCTCCAGATATCTCTCAATACACCCCCGCACTCTTGCACACACTCCCTCATCCGCCATCAGTCCCACATCTAATCGCCAGAGTGTTCTCTGCTCCCTTTCCTCTCCTAATTCCAGGTCCACCCAATGTGGGGCATGATCCGAAACCGCTATGGCTGAGTACTCAGCTTCTTCCACCCTAGAGATCAACGACCTTCCCAAAACAAAAAAATCTATCCGGGAGTACACTTTATGGACATGGGAGAAGAAGGAAAACTCCCTAGCCCTAGGTCTAAGAAATCGCCATGGATCCACTCCCCCCATTTGGTCCATAAACCCCTTAAGTACCTTGGCCGCTGCCGGCCTTCTTCCGGTCCTTGAGCTGGATCTATCTAGCCCCGGGTCCAGCACCGTATTAAAGTCCCCTCCTAAAATCAAGTTTCCTACCTCCAGGTCCGGTATACGCCCCAGCATCCGTCTCATAAATCCCGCATCGTCCCAGTTTGGGGCATACACGTTAACCAACACGACCTCCATTCCCTCCAGCCTGCCACTCACCATTACATATCTACCTCCGCTATCTGCTACGATGTTCTTTGCTTCAAATGCGACCTGTTTCCCCACCAAAATGGCCACCCCTCTATTCTTTGCGTCCAGTCCTGAGTGGAACACCTGTCCCACCCATCCTTTCCTTAGCCTAACTTGGTCCGCCACCTTTAGGTGCGTCTCTTGGAGCATAACCACGTCTGCCCTTAGTCCTTTCAAATGCGCGAGCACTCTGGACCTTTTTATCGGTCCGTTCAGGCCTCTCACGTTCCACGTGATCAGCCTCACTAGGGGGCTACCTGCCCCCCTCCCGTGTCGACTAGCCATTACCTTCTCTAGGCCAGTCCCATATCCCGCCTCCGCGCTCCCGCTCGCTCCCCCAGCGTCGCACACCATCCCCGTCCACCCACTCTTTAGCCATTTCCTTTTGGATTTCCGCAGCAGCAACCCAGTTGTCCCCCACCCGCCCCCCCCTCCCTCCCCCCCTCCCCGCTAGATCTCTTTCTAGCATGATTGCTCCCCCCATATTACTTCCGTAAGTCAGCTGACTTCAACTGACCCCGGCTACTCCTGCTCACTCCTCGACCCCCCCCCATGTGGGGAACTCCCATCCGCCTTGCGCCTGTCTTCCCGCCTTATTCTTTCTGGTGCGGGAACATCCCTTTACCTGACCCGCCTCTTATGGCGCAGCTCCCTTTCCCCTCCCCCTCCCCTTCCCCATTCTCCAACTATGTCCCGTCTTTCCCCCCTCACCGGCGCCCACATTTCCCCAATGTCTCCCCCCTTCCCTGTTTACTTCTCAATTAACTTCCACCGTAACATTAACAATAACATTTCCTGCAGCATCAGTCCCTCAGTTCCGATCCAATTTCTCTTCTTTGATGAAGGTCCATGCTTCCTCCGCCGTCTCGAAATAATGGTGTCTCTCCTGATACGTGACCCATAGTCTTGCCGGCTGCAGCATCCCGAACTTCACCTTCCTTTTATGCAACACCTCTTTGGCTCGATTGAAGCTCGCCCTCCTTCTCGCCACCTCCGCACTCCAATCCTGGTATACCCGTACCACTGCATTCTCCCATCTGCTACTCCGCACCTTTTTAGCCCATCTCAGGACCTCTTCTCTATCCTTAAGGCGGTAAAATCGCACAATTATCGCCCTGGGTGGTTCTCCCGCTTTTGGTCTTCTCGCCGGAATCCGATTTGCCCACTCCACCTCCAAGGGGCCCGTAGGGGCCTCAGCACCCATCAGTGAGCTCAGCATCGTACTTGCGTACGCTCCACAGTCCACTCCTTCCACACCCTCAGGGAGACCCAGTATCCGAAGGTTCTTCCTTCGCGCTCCATTTTCTAGGGCTTCGATCCTTTCAGTACACTTTTTATGAAGTGCCTCGTGCGTCTGTGTCTTAACCGCCAGGCCCAGGATCTCGTCCTCAATATCTGTCACCTTCTGCTCCACCACGCGGAGCTCTGTCTCCTGGGTCTTTAATGTCTCCTTGAGCCCCTCAATTGCCTGTAGCAACGGGGTCAGTACCTCCCTCTTCAGCAGCTCCACGCACCGTCTCACAATTTCATGCTCAGGCCCCCATGTCGCCTGCGCTTTCTCCGCCGCCATCTTGTACTTCTCTCTTTCTGACCCTTTGGTCGACGATTCCTCGCGCTGCAGCCGCCGCCGCTGGTTTTTTCCTCCTTCGTTTGGGGGGGACTCCCTTCTCACACGCCCCACACCGGGTTGCGTCGTCGAAAAATTCCCCGTTGGGGCTCTTAAAAGAGCCCGAAGGTCCGTCGGAGCTGGAGCCGCCGAAGCGTGCGGCTAGCTAGGCATCACCACAACCGGAAGTCCCTTCAGTGGCCTTGATGAGGTCTTTTCACAGTTGTTCCCTCTGCTGCTAGAATTCACCTTTGATACAGGCCCTCAGGTCAGCTTGCAGCTTTAAGCTTGCCCTTCCCCCGCCTGCATGCTGGAAGAGGCCCTGTTTATCCTGCAGTTGCAGCCAAATCTTTTACTGTTTCTGCGTGTGTCTGGCAACCAAGAGACATACCCTTCCTGGGGGACACTGTCGGGGGAATATTGCAGCCTTCTTTCCACACCGGGAAATGTCAAACAAATGCCGTGGGGGCCCTGTAAAAGAGCCCAAAAGTCCGTTCCAAGCAGGAGCTGCCGAATATGCGACCTAGCTCTGCATAGCCGCACCCGGAAGTCTGCATTTGCCTTCCTAACTGCCGACTGAACCTGCACGTTAACCTGAAGAGAATGGTCCCTTTGTGCTCCTGATTTCCTAAGCATCTTCCCATTTAGAAAATAATCTATACTTCCATTTCTCCTTTCAAAGTGCATAACCTCACACTTTTCCACATTGTATTCCATCTGCCACTTCTTTGCCCACTCTCCTAGTCTGTCCAAGTCCTCCTGAAGCCTGCCTGCTTCCTGAATACTACCTGCCCCTCTACAGATCTTTGTAGCATCTGTAAACTTAGCAACAGTGCCTTCAGTTCCTTCCTCCAGCTCATTAATGTATATTGTGAAAAGTAATGGTCCCAGCACAGACCCCTGAGGTATACCACTAGTCACTGGCTGCCTTCCTGAAAAAGACCCCTTTATCCCCACTCTACTTTCTGTCAGTCAGCCAATCCTCTGTCCATGCCAGGATCTTACCCTGAACACCATGGGCTCTTAACTTATTTAACAGTCTCCTTTGCGGCACCTTGTCAAAGGCCTCCTGGAAATCTAAATAAATCACGTCCACTGGTTCTCCTTTGTCTAACTTCCTTGTTACTTCCTCAAAGAACTCTAACAGATTTGTCAGACATGACTTCCCCTTGATGAAACTGTGCTGACTCAGTCCTATTTTATCATGCACTTCCAAGCACTCTGCGATCTCATCTTTAATAATGGACTCTAAAATCTTACCAATGACCAAAGTCAGGCTAACTGGCCTATAATTTCCCATCTTCTGCCTCCCTCCCTTCTTAAACAGTGGTGTTACATTAGCCACTTTCCAGTCCTCTGGGACCCTTCCTGCCTCCAGTGATTCCTGAAAGATCATCACCAATGCCTCCACAATCCCCTCAGCTATCTCTTTTCAAACCCTGAGGTGTCGTCCATCCGGTCCAGGTGATTTATCCACCTTCAGACCTTTCAGTTACCCCAGAACCTTCTCCTTAATAATGGTCACTGCACTCACTTCTGCCCCCTAGTTCCTCTGGAGCTCTGGCATCCCACTGGTGTCTTCCACCGTAAAGACTGATGCAAAGTAACTATTCAGTTCATCTGCCATTTCTTTGTTTCCTATTATTACTTCTCCAGCCACATTTTCCAGTGGTCCAATGTCTATTTTTGCCGCTCTCTTACCTTTTGTATATTGAAAAAAATTCTTCCTATCTTCCGTTCTATTACTAGCTAGCTTGCACTAATACTTAATCTTCTCCCCCATTATTGCTTTTTAGTTGTCCTCTGCTCGCTTTTAAAGCCTTCCCAATCCTCTGGCTTCCCACTAATACTTGCCACTTTGTATGCTTTTTCTTTAACTTTTATGCTGTCCTTGACTTCCCTCAGCAGCCATGGATGCCTTGTCCTCCCCTTAGCATGTTTCTTCCTCCTTCGGATGAATTTCTGTGTGCCTCCTGAAATCCCCCCAAAACTCCTGCCATAGCTGTTCCACTGTCTTCCCTGCTAGGCTCCTTTTCGAATCAATTCTGGCCAGCTCCTCCCACATGTCTTTGTAGTTACCCTTATTTAATTGTAATAACGATTCTATCATATTGTGGTCACTGCTCCCTAAGGGTTCCTTCACCTTAAGTGCCCTAATCAAGTCTGTCTCATTACACATCACTAAATCCAGAATTGCCTGTTCCCTAGTAGGCTCTGTCACAAGCTGCTTCAAAAAACCATTTCTTAGACATTCCACAAATTCCTTTTCTTAGGATCCACTACCAACCTGATTTTCCCAGTCCACCTGCATGTTGAAATCCCCCATGATTATTGTGATGTGGAGATGCCAGCGTTGGACTGGGGTGAGCACAGTAAGAAGTCTTACAACACCAGGTTAAAGTTCAACAGGTTTATTTTGAATCACTAGCTTTCGAATCCTTCCTCAGGTGAATTATTGTAATATTGTAATTATTGTAATATTGCCTTTTTTACATGCCTTTTCTATCTCCTGATTTATTTTCTGCCCCACCACCTGACTACTGCTCGGGGGGGGGGGGGGCCTTTGTGAGATGTGAACTTGGTGTTCGATTACCTAATGGCTGGGTAGCATGGCTTTGCAATTCCCAAACTGAACATTTCCATAGAATCAAGTGTTGCTGTGCTCGGCTAATGCATGGCTCTCCAAGTGAATCCATCGTAATCTAGTTCTGACCTGTGTCACATAGTCGTCATATTGTCTGGCAGGACCAAAAGCCTGCAGAGTTCAAATATATCTGCAGGATTAATGTGTTCTTACTCAGTTACACTTTTCTGTATGAGGTCATTTAGCTTCACATCGATGGCTACCTTCAAATCGGAGCAAGTGTGCTTATTTTAGAAACAGATATTTCTGTTGAGTTTTATTTTGGTTCCAAAAACAAAACCATACTTCATTGTATATTCTTAAATAGCTTGGATATATATTTGAGAGGAATGTTTTGCTTCTATTCTATTGCATTTTAAAATGTAACTATCTTGTATTTAAGGAACTTGGTTTGTTACTTCAAAAAATGAAAAAGGTGACAATTTGAGATTTGACTCTGAGGTTGCTGAGACACGAATTTGTAGTGCTATTATCTTTTTGAAAAGCAGCTATAAAATAGAATGGACAAGTTTCACCTAACACTGGTCTTATGATTGTGAACCAGTGTGACTCAGTGCAATCTCTGACCTCTTTGAATGTTAATTCAGCTGTTCCACTGTGCAATAGAATTTTATATTGTGTAGACTGATAACTTGCAGAGCTGTCCCTTTGGCTCTCTAGGACGGACAGCATTTCTGCCTTAAATAAAATGGCAGATGCTTTTATGTTTTTGCTTCCAGAAAGTAAATTTTCTGTTACTCTTCACTTTTGATCACAACACAGGAGCATTGGTCACTGTTCATTGCCCTATCGAGGCATGGTTGCAAGGGTGGTTACAGCTTTGTATGGCCTTCTATCATAGTAAGACTAGTGGACTGAGGTTTTATACCAGCTGAGGGAAGTGGATTTAGTTGAACCAACTGAAATATGTGTCACATGTTTTGGAATTCGGTGCACATACAGTGGGCGGGATTCTCCACTCCCGCGCCGAAGTGGCCGCGCCGTTGTGAACGCCGTCGAGGTTCGCAATGGCGCAAAACGGCCCCGGTCCCGACCGATTCAGGCCCTGACAATGGGCTAGGATCAGGGCTGCGTCATCTACACGCGCCAGGCATTGTCGCCCGCGTAAAGGCGGCGCCGCATAGATGACGCGGCCGGCGCCACATAACTGCCGTCATCCGCACATGCACGGGTTGGCCGGCGCCAACCTGCGCATGCGTGGTTGCCGTCTTCTCTAAGTCCGCCCCGCAAGAAGATGGCGGACGTATCTTGTGGGGCCGCGGAAGGAAGGAGGTTCTCCTTCAGAGAGGACGGCCCGGCAATCGGTGGGCACCGATCGCGGGCCATGCCACATTTAAGGTACCCCCTCCCCCCCCCCGCAGGCCGGCCCCCCCAGCATTCACGCACCATTCACGACGGCAGCGACCAGGTGTGGACGGCGCGGGGGGGGGGAACCCGCCGTTTTGGCCTGGCCGCTCGGCCCATCCAGGCCTGAGAATAGCGCGGGTGCCGGAGAATCGCCATTTTGGGTGTCTCCGGCGATTCTCCGGCCCGCGGAACTCGACGGGGCCGTTCCCGCCGCTTGGGAGAATCGCGGGAGGGCGTCGGACCGGCGTCCCAGGACATTTTGGCGGCCCAGGCGATTCTCCCAACCGGCGCGGGAGTGGAGAAACTCGCCCAGTGTATCTGATAGATGCTTGACCACCACGCGAATTCAATTTACCAGTTTATGTCCAGAATAATATTTTTTCTTCACAAGTTCTACAAAGTTGCACTGAAAACCTCTGTTGCATTGAAATATTTTGTACCCTGAAAGGTGCATAATAAATAAAGTATTTGGATAAAGGATTCCCAAAGAGTCTTGTCAATAACATACATAAAAAGTAGCACAAATGTGGTAGGTTAATGTTAAAATCACTTATGTATTCGTGTACAGTTGTATATGCGATATGAGAACTTCTGTTGAATAAATTGCAATTTCAGCAAGGTCTGCACAAGAAAATAAATGTAATACTTTCCTTTTTATGCTCAATGTATAATCTCCCTTATGTGGCCTGTCTTAGCCAGCTGTTCAAATCAAAATGGCAGGGACTGATCTTTATGGAAATGTTTCAAGTCTTCTCTGAGGAACTGAAAAATTTCCATTTTGATTTTCTGAAGTAGTAAGATTAGCAGCCAGGAAATTGGATGAAAAGTGATTTTGAAAGTAACACGAACAGCATGCAATGAAACAATGCCTTTGAATTAAGAACAGAAAACTCTAGCACACCTCGGGTAGTATTTAATAGCAGCAATGATGGCCTCACTCATGGGCTGGTGAGCCGGCGAGATCCCTGTGTCGCCTCTTTTCAGGAAGGCCTGCCTCATTAAGAATTCATCAGGCTCTTAACTGGGCAGGACTTTTCCAGGATCAAGAACCCTGGGGATCAGAAGGCTGCCCACTGAGACCTGCCAGCCTATCAGAGGCAGCTAGCTTTTAATTCCTCAGCAGCGCAACAGTGGAAGCAGTGGCAACTGCTGGTATACACCCACTGTCTAAGATCACCATGAACCCAGGCACAGGTAAGTGATGGCAGGAGGAGGGCCACATGGGCATTAAGGGCATGAGGTGTTTCTCAATGGACACCTCCCCTTTCCCGATGCCGTGTCCCTCAATCAGGTACTGAGTGCCTGACAAGTAAGGACTCTTCTTCGGAAGCTTGCAAGCAAATATGCCATGGTTTTCTCTTTGGGCTTCCTGCATGGCGTTTCCCCTGCCCCTCACTGGGCCAATCCCAACAACAATAGGATGAGGCCCTTAAGTGTGCATTAATGACCCACTTAAGAGTCTTACTTGGTAGGGGTGGAGGAAGGCCATTCATTGGCCTTCCCTCCACAGAGTTAATAAGGACAGTGGCGGGGCCTGCATTCACCACTTTCCCGTCTGTTTAAATGCCCCCTGCGAACAAACTTGCCATGGGGGAGGGCATTAAATTTTATCTTTAATATTTAATTAGCTTGAGGTTCTGTGTTGCGGAACAGAATTAATCAATTTTGGTAATTTACTCAAAGCGAATAGTTGGACAGGGCAACATCTTTTGAGAACAGTTCAGATTCAAACATATTACAATGTGCATTATGATGGTCAGAGTACCTGTTCTATAGTCAATTGGATTGTGCAACTTCTCATCTTTCGAAGACATATTATTTTCACCGGTGAGTGTGACCACACCAATTTAGAACTCTGAAGATGACAAGCAACCTAGTCCCAAAGCTTTGCCAATGCTGCTCATGTTCTAAATATTAGCCAATTGCAAAAGGGAACTACAGTGAACTTGCTATATTTTTTATTTTTCCTCTTTCCTGGTAGTTAAAAACATTTAACCATACCCATTGGGAATCTCCCAATGACATATCTGACATTAGACATTTGATATTGTGCGGAATAAAGGCTCATGTTCAACTGTTCTGCCGTATTTTATACTTGAGTGTAGACAAAAGCTGCATCACCCCCCCCCCCCCCCCCCCCACTTCGTAAGATTGTATAATTCTACTAAACTCTACTGATACAGGTTAGGTTTATTCTCCCGAATAAATGAAGTCCATTTTTGGCAGTTAATAGTTTTAATGGCATCAGGTTTGTTTTTGAAATATATTTATGGTGGCATTACTTGCAGTACGTAGTAGGCAGTCCAATGGAACTAAACCTGTTCTGTTGTCCTGTGAGGATAATTTCTGTCTGTAATCTATTGTATGTGACTTTAGATAGTCCTATTTATGTGAATTGAAGAGAAAGTTGAGATTAGTTCATTGTTCAAACAAATTTCATTAATTATGCATGATTGACTAATCCTTGTGATTTGCAGTGTTTTTCTATATGTCTTTGAGCTTCCTTGACTATAATTGTAAATTACATAAAGCAAGGGGTCATAAATGTAACAGCCACAAATAATTCCAGGAGCAATGCAGGAGAAAATTGTTTACTTTGAATGGTGAGAAGGTGGAAAAGGTTATTGTAAATTAGATGTAAGTTTAAACTGTTCATTTTAGTCTCAATGTAATGGCCTGACAATTGGGCTGGAGTGTGACGGACAGCAATTTTGTGGTAAAAGACTAATTGTTAATCATGTGCTAATCATGTTTCACTTCAAGAAGCCAGTTCCAGTTCAAAGAAGATGTAGATCTGCAGAAGGAATGCTGCATCTTTAATGTGAAATCAAGTTCGGTATTATGAGAAAATATTCTATTTAGAAATGTTTTGACGGTAATAGGCAATATTCACTAAATTTGTTTGGTTATGGGTAATGCACCTGCAGTCTGTTTCTCCTTATCATTTAATGCAAAAATGAAAATTACCCTGCTACTGCACTTAGTATGCACTAAAATACAGAAGGTTCATTGTATGTCTGAAAATAGGTGTTTGACATGTTCTTCCTTCACTCGGGCGATGTGACAGTGATTAAAAATGAATAATCCGATTTAAATGTTTGCTTTGGCTGAAGGATATGGCAACTCCCACAGTTACAGTAGTGTTTTCCTGAGTAGAGTGAATTTGTGTGGCACATGTAGTAAATAGGATAACAGCTGAAATTTAAAAAAAAAAGTGACAATGAAGTAAATTAAGGCAACATAATCCTGCTGTTAAAATTATTGATTGCTCCATACCAATTGCGTTTGGGTGATTTATGTAGAGGAATAATGATCTGAGATTTTATAAATTTCACCATGAGCTGCTTCTTTAAAGCTTTTATTTTTGGACAGCACATTTGAAATGAATAATAATGTTTTGAATACATACAGCAAAATATAAAAGGAATTCCAATTGTTTGTGTTTTAAGCTTCTCCTTTGAGAAGAGGCCTTTAACCCTCTTTGAAGAGATTATTTGTAATTTCCTAATCATGGTTGACAGAAATTGCTGCTATTTTGTATGCGTGATGTTTTGTAACAAAGTGCTTGCTGTCAATTGATTCAGCAAATCCCTGCACAAGAGCTTTGATTTGGAAGAGATTTTTTTCACAGTTGTGGAGTGATAGTATTGCAGGCATTAATCTCATCTCAGTGAAATGGCAGGTTTTCAGATTGTTTTCAAAAAAATTTGCACCGTGTGTTCTTCTGGATCATTTGACTTTGACTTTGTTGTTCCACCCTGTTCCGTATTTGAAACGTTTAGTAAATTATAGAATCCCGACAGTGCAGAAGGTGGCCATTCGGTCCATCGAGTCTGCACCAATACCCTCCTGCCCATCCCATCCTATCCCCATAACCTAACCTGCAAATCCCTGGACACTTGAGGAGCAATTTTATCATGGCCAACCCACCTAACCTGCGCATCTTTGCACTGTGGGAGGAAACTGGAGCACCCAGAGAAAACCCCATCAGACACAGGAAGAACATTCAAATTCCACACAAACAAGGCTGGATGGAATTGAACCCGATCCCTGGCGCTGTGAGGTAGCAGTGCTAACCACTATGCTGCCAGTATGCCATAATGTTGTGGGAAAACTTCAAATATGACTGCCCCTTAATATTTTTACATTTACATTTTTGCAGCATTTTTAATTTGTGGTAAAATGTCCCAAAATACAATTTAAACAAACACATTGAAATGAAATGAAAATCTCTTATTGTCACAAGTAGGCTTCAAATGAAATTACAGTGAAAAGCCCCTAGTCGCCATATTCCAGCCCTGTTCGGGGAGGCTGGTACGGGAATTGAACCGTGCTGCTGGCCTGCCTTGGTCTGCTTTAAAAGCCAGCTCTTTAGCCCTGTGCTAAAAATAGCCAGAGATTGAGATATTGGGACATGTGACCAAAAACTTGGTCAAAGAGGTAGTTTTTGTGGAAAAACCTAAAGGAGGAGAGGCAGAGAGGTTTAGCTAGGGAACTTCAGAACAAAGGACAGAGATCGCTGAAGACATAGCCAACATTGTTGGTGTCAAGGAACTCTTGAGATGTGCAAGCAAACACGACTTGGAGAATGTGGAGATCTCCGAAGGTGTTTGGCTGGAGGAGATTAAGGAGATGAGGTGGGGTGATTTGAAAATAATTATGGGAATTCTAAACTTGAAATACTGTAGAACGTAGGACCAATGTAGCTCAGTGAGCACAGGAGTGATGGATGATCAAGACTTGGTGAGAGTTATCATGTACCCAGCAGAGTTTTGGATGAAATCTAAAAAGTTGTTAGGGATGCTGACCAGGAGAATAATGGAACAATCAGGGCTGCAGGTGACACAATTTTAATGAGGGGTCCTTCAGATAGATTGTGGCACAGATGGAGTCAGATGATGTTACGGAGGTGGAACTAGGCGGTCTTCATGATGGAGAGGATTATGAGGTCAGAAGCTCTGCTCAGGGCCACATTTTATTTACTATCTATTTATAGCTATGGAATTTGTCTAGTGGGCTAGTTGTTTCATTGCATGAAAACTTGCTAGGTTATAATTTAAGGGTTTAAATGTAAATTACTTTTGCAGTGTTTTGTTTATTTGTGTCACCGACGGAGTTCACAATTATTTATTATCATTGTAGCATGGAATAGAACCATAGTTTATTGTATGATGTGTTGTGCTATAGCAAAAAAACGTAGGCCAAAAATTGTGACGTCCTACGTGCGCATTTTGTGACCTTTGTCATTGAGGGAAGAGCCAAGAGCAGGTAGATTGTGCAAGGGAAGAGCCACGAGCAGGTAGAGTGTGTGCTGAAAGCAGGAGAAATTATAGGATAAATCATCTACTGGCACACTCTTGTACATTTCCAAACAAATGGTCGAAATGCAGCATTGGTTGATCACAATAAATAGGAGCAGGAGTAGGCTATTCAGCCTCTTTAACCTGATAAACTACAGTTTAGTAAGATCGGATTTTGGAGTTGGTCTTATTCCTTGCCCACTTCCCATAATCCTTGACTCCTTCATTGATCAAACATTTGTCGAACTCAGCCTCAAGTATATCAATAACCCAACCTCTACTGTTCACATCCAGCCTCATTATGCATGCTTGACTGGGATGCCCAGACTTCCATGAAATTTTTACTTCGTTGACACAGCTGGAGAGAATGGAAAACTCCCTGATAGCTTGATGATATAATAAGTCATTTTCCTTTTGCCAATGGTTCAGTGTTTATCTGCATTAAATAAATATGTCAAATGCTCATCTCTTCTATTATTGATAAATGTTAATCAATTTGATTAACATTTTTTTAGGGTTGTAGGAACAGGAGTTTGTTTTTAAAAAGAGATAATTATGAATGGGTGTTGTTCTGAAGAAGCTCCAATCATGATGTTGTTACTATAGAGTTCATTGGTTTTATACAGTGTCTATACTGGGTGAATGGGCATGAAAGTGCCTTGAGTTGGCATGGAGGGGAATAGGGGCCATTGGGAGTGAGTGGGGGAGGGAGAACATGATTTGGCATGGGTGGGCAAGGGTCATGGGTTGGCACTGAGTGGGTAAGGGGATCATGAGTTGGCACAGAGGGTATTAGGGAGCCATAGGAGAGAATGGGGCATGAGTTGACAGAGAATATGAGGGAATAAGGGGAGTGGTGGGGGGCCATGGGTACGGTCTTTTGACCTTTCAAATGGTTCCCGAATCCAGATAAGGATTTTGAGGGGCCGTGACTCTCAAATCATGGAACTGCTGGCCCACCTCTAAGAAAATTGCAGGAGGCTAGGAGATGACTACCCCTGCAGTGGAGCTAGCCAGGTCAGCAGTGTGGAGTGCGGGCTTGCTACCCCTACCCTTATTCCGTGCCACCAAAAACTGGGAGTGCTAGGAATGTGTTGGAAATTCCAGAATCCGATCATGCCACCATTTTTAAAACCCCTGCCTCTCTTTCGACACAGATAGAAGTTTGAAATTTTGGGCCCCTGTGTCCTATTTACAGCTTTCCTGAACATAGATCAGCTCCCTGTTGTTTAACCAGACAGAACAATGTACAGTCTTGGGAGATTATGTGGGAAGTGGAAAATAAATTGCACACCACAAATTGGTTTTTAACCTGATCATTCTGGGTTATCATTATGAAGTCCCTTGTGCAGCTGGCATTGATTCTGTGTATCTATAATAAATGCTATATTTGCTGACTGCTTGACTGAGAAGCACCAAGAGGCATCCAGAGTAGTAAAAGCATACATATTTAACTTACTTATTCAGTTGAAGATAAGATACTGGGTGCATTCTACCCGAATGGGAACAGAATCCCGTAACGCACACGATTAGTTGTGTGTTTCCCTCAAGCCATTCGGGTAGATTGGGGGCCTCAGCGGGGAACACGTGGCCGAAGCTGCACTTAGTCCCGTTTTCTGCACTAAGGAGCTCTGCTCGCCGCAATTCTTCAGTGCAGAAGGAGATCACGCCACCATTTTTAAATGGCGTCCTAATCTTTCTGTGATACGTCCACAGAGGCAGACGTCCCTTCACCAGAATCCCTTTTATTAACAAAACCAACAGCAGTACGACCATGTGCAGTCAACTTGCTTTCTACACTGGGAGTTTAGAGGATCTGACACTCCCTGTTATATACAAAGAAGCGATTCCCCGAATCCAGACTAGAATCAGGGAATTCTTATTCCAGTTGGCCAGTCTCAAAGTCTTGGGGCTGGATTCTCTGATCCTGCGGCTATGTCTGCAGGATCTGTCTGGTCTTACGATCAGAAAGTCGCCCCTGCACCGATCCTCCGCACAGTAGGGGGCTAGCAGCCATGCAGCGTAAAGCCCCCAGCTTTACCTATGGATACGGCCGCAGAATAGTCTGGTCTGTGGCCGCGCATGCGCACGGCGGTAGCCGACGGCGGCCGCGCCGTGCAATATGGCGCCAGCCGCATGCGGACCCAGCCTGCCGAAAACTGCCCCCTGTAACCAGTGGAATGGCTCCCCCCAAATGTGGCGGTGCTGGACACAGTCCACAGCCGCCGCTCGAGGTCCCCAAATGGTGTGAACACACGCGAGCGATACCGCTGGGGACTCCACCTATCGGGGGAGGGCCTCAGGTGACGTCCTGAGGCCGCCCATACAGCATACGGCGTACTCCCCGAGTATGCCGTTTTTGAGGGGGTGGAGCATAGGAAAAATGGCACCAGCCCCGATTCCCGTGTAAACAGGGATTCTCTGGTCAACCCCCAATCCGTCGGCGATCGGAGAATCCAGCCCCTGGTCTAAGTCACACCTTCAACCCTAGCGCGGCCTCCGAAACCCTCACTTGGGTATAAGAGGGTCCTCAGGCCCCTCCACACCCTCCTGTACACGGACAGGGAACTCCGGGCCTGATCCCTGCCAGCTGGCAGTGCCACCTGGGCACCTTGACAATGCCAGGTTGGCACCCAGGTGGCATGGTCAGGATGCCAGGCTGACACTGCCAGGTGCCACCAGCAGTGCCAGGGTGCCACTCTGCCCAGAGGTAAAGCACCTGGAGGCCTCCGATCCCCTGTGAGACCCCCACGAGTGCTGTTCCGCCTGGTCTCTGTTTGTGAGGACCAGCACTGAATGGCACTCGTACAAGATCTCCCAAGGCCTGGGAATTAGATCCCACGTCCAGGGTAGATCATGTGAATGCCCACCGAGTAAAAGCTGAGTTTTCAGTTTACCTCTGGGTTATTTGATGTATTTTTACTTCTCATTTGCCAAGATTGTGGCTGAGCTAAATTATTGCCTTCTGAAAAGCAATTTGGAAGGTGAAGTAAAGAGATTTAAAATGTAGATAATTATATATCTGCATAATTGTGCAAATATAATGAAATGTTAGAAGTAGTTATTAATTTAGAACAAACTTTGTGTCCCAGAGATAAGCAGCAGTTCAGCTTTGTGGTAATTGTGGGGAAAACTGAGGCTGGAAAAGAGAAATGTTTGAATAAATTTTATGGCAGCAGTTATAACATAATTTTACTAACTTACAAAAATTGTCTATTCAATTAATATCAAGAGCATTGGTGCTACAATGGAACAAAAACAAGGCGATTGTTCAGAACAGTTTCATGTTAAAGGTAATAAAAACGTTACTGTTGTTTTAATAGAGATGTGGTTAGTAAATTGGCAAGAGCTGCCATAGTAATAAAAAATAAAGTATTAACTTTCTTCAAATTTTTCACGTGTACTTTTTTTGTCAGTTTTTCCAATTAAGGAGCAATTTAGCATGGCCAATCCACGTATCCAGCATATCTTAGGATTGTGGAGGTGAGACCAATGCAGACATGGAGAGAGTGTGCAAACTCCACACGGACAGTGACCCGGGGCCAGGAACTAACCTGGGTCCTCGGCGCCATGAGCGAGCAGTGCTAACCACTGCACCACTGTGCGACCCTAGAGATGTGGACTCTTAAGAAGTCAAAACAGTACTTTAAGGATTATAAATTTGATGCAAAATTTGTCTTTCTTTTCTGCCACTCAACAACTCCCCAGCACCATTGCAGCTACGGTTTGGGAAGTTTTATGGTTGTTTTTATATTGAGACCGAAAATGGCAAAAGCACTGTTCCTTGAACTATCCTAATCTGCACTTTTCAGTACAGCAAAAGTAGATCTCCAGTAATGCACATCTATTTGACCTTACAACTCTAATAGAGATTAATGCCCAAATTTTTGCCACAACGGAGAGGCTCACTGCGAAAACGGCCAAAAATCCACACATAGTATTTCCTATTTTTGTGGGCATAGGGCTGGATTCGGGCCAGAGTTGGTGCATAATTATTTTACAGAGGCAGTTGCCCATTTAAATCATCAGATGTTTCCACTGGAGTGGGATTTTGGGAGTCCAAAATTGTGAAACCAGCATATGCCGGTTACACCAGGTAAGAACTGGTCTGAACTTGGTGGATTTGTTGATCGCCAGGGTACTTTGGAGAGGTAAGGTATCGCTTTGAATATGATCATGGGGAACCTTTGGGAGAGGTAAGGCATGTTTTGGAATAAGTAAGATGCCCTTTTGGATTGTTTAAAGTAGATATGAAGGATGTCATGACTAAGTAAAAAGTTCCAATAAGGAAATTGGAACTGCCAGAACTGTCAAAACTGTCAAAGCTGTCAAAGAACTCAAAACTTATTGTACCTGTCAAACATGTCAATGGATTAAACTTTTTTAAAAGTCTGGAGTTAAAGAAAAAAACTGGTGCTTAATATTTCATTGTCTGTTGACACAAATCTGTAGGTTATTATGATAGGATTTATGCTGCAATGACTGATTTTTCAAATTAACATCATCACATTGGGGTGCCTGTTAAGTAAGTAAACAGCTTCAAGTGGTATAGAATAGAAATGTCTGTTTTAATAAGAGATTGGTTGAAGAACTTTCTGTGTATTGATTTTTTAAATCAGTGTTTTTAGTTTAAAATAATGACATCATCAATGGACAAATAATTTTATTTTATGTCAGTAGAGTTCGAAGTTTTCCAGTGGTGGATATTCAGAAAGTTGGCATGGAGGAGGTAAGGGAAAAGGGTAGTAGGTGGGGCAACATGGTTGGTACTAAATATAGGGCCGTATAAAGATAGTTAATAAGTATATCAATGGGAAGAGGATAACCAGGGAAAGAGTAGGGCCCATTATGGACCAACGGGCAAATCTGTGGATGGAGGCAGAGGGCATGCTAGGGTGTTGAATGAATGCTTCATATCTGTCTTCATCCAAGCGAATGAGGAGGTAGATATAGGACTCAGGAGAGAAACTGAGAGGTTCTTGAGCAAATTGTCATAGGGAGTGGCAAGGTATTGGCAGGCTTAAAAGTGAACAAATCTCCAGGTCCGGATGAATTGTGTCCCAGGATGCTGTGGGAAGCAAGGGAGGAGATTGCAGGGGCTCCGACCCAAATGTTTAATTCCTCTCTTGCCTCAGGGGAGGTGCCAGAGGATTGGAGAACAGCTAATGTGGCCCCACTATTTAAGAAAGGTTATAAAGATAAACCAGGGGACTACAGACCAGTGAGTCTCATGTCAATGGTACGGAAACTATTGGAGAAAATCCCAAAGGAGAGAATCTATCTCCACTTGAAGAGGCAAGTTTGATCAGGAATAGTTAGCATGGCTTTGTCAGAGGGAGGTCATGTGTAACAAATTTGATTGAATTTTTTGAGCATGTGACCAGGTGTGTAGATTAGGGTAGTGCAGTTGATGTAGTTTCCATGGATTTCAGCAAAGTCTTTGATAAGTTCCCACACGAGACTTATAAAGAAGGCAATTGAATATGGGATACAGGGGAACTTGATAAAGTGGAATCAAAATTGACTTAGCTGTAGGAGAGAGAGGGTGATGACAGATGGCTGCTTCACTGACTGACAGTGGTATACCACAGGGATTTGTGCCGGGTCATTATCATAGAATTTACAGTGTCCTCTATTGTTTGTCATTTATATAAACAACATAGATGACTATGTGGGGGTAGGATCAGTAGGTTTGCGGATGATGCAAAGATTGGCCGGGTGGGTAATGGTGAGGTTGAGTATCTTGGTTACAGGAAGATAGACTGGATGTTTTGAATGGGCAGAAAAGTGGCGGGTGGAATTTAACCCTGAAAAGTGTGAGGTGATACACTTTGGGAGGAGTAATGTGACAAGGAAGTATTCAATGAATGGCCTGACACTGGGAAGCTCTGAGGAACAAAGGGACCTTAATGTGTTAGGGATGGTGCAGGAGGGAGGGATTCAGATACCTGGATAATTGGGGCTCATTCTGGGGTAGGTGGGACCTCTACAAACGGGATGGTCTACACCTGAACCAGAGGGGTACCAATATCCTGGGGGGAAAATTTGCTAATGCTCTTCGGGAGGATTTAAACTAATTCAGCAGGGGGATGGGAACCTGAATTGTAGCTCCAGTGTACAGGAGGTTGAGAGTAGTGAGGTCATGAGTAAGGTTTCAAAGTCGCAGGAGTGTGGTTTGAAGTGTGTCTACTTCAACGCCAGGAGCATCCGGAATAAGGTGGGTGAATTTGCAGCATGGGTTGGTACCTGGGGCTTCTATGTTGTGGCCATTTTGGAGACATGAATAGAGCAGGGACAGGAATGGTTGTTGCAGGGTTTAGATGTTTCAGTAAGCTCAGGGAAGGTGGTAAAAGAGAGGGAGGTGTGGCATTGTTAGTCAAGGACAGTATTACGGTGGCAGAAAGGACGTTTGATGAGGATTCGTCTACTGAGGTATTATGGGCTGAGGTTAGAAACAGGAAAGGAGAGGTCACCCTGTTGGGAGTTTTCTGTAGGCCTCCAAACATTTCCAGAGATGTAGAGGAAAGGATTGCAAAGATGATTCTGGATAGGAGTGAAAGTAACAGGGTAGTTGTTATGGGGGACTTTAACTTTCCAAATATTGACAAGAAACACTATAGCTCGAGTACTTTAGATGGGTCAGTTTTTGTCCAATGTGTGCAAGAGTGTTTCCTGACACAGTATGTCGATAGGCCAACAAGAGGCGAGGCCACATTGGATTTGGTACTGGGTAATGAACCAGGCCAGGTGTTAGATTTGGAGGTAGGTGAGCACTTTGGTGATAGTGACCACAATTTGGTTACGTTTACCTTAGCGATGGAAAGGGATAGGTATATACCGCAGGGCAAAAGTTATAGCTGGGGGAAAGGCAATTATGATGCGATTAGGCAAGACTTAGGATGCATAGGATGGGGAAGGAAACTGCAGGGGATGGGTACAATTGAAATGTGGAGCTTGTTCAAGGAACAGCTACTGTGTGACCTTGATAAGTATGTACCTGTCAGTCAGGGAGGAAGTGTCGAGCGAGGGAACCGTGGTTTACTAAAGTAGTTGAATCACTTGTCAAGAGGGAGAAGGAGGCTTATGTAAAGATGAGACGTGAAGATTCAGTTAGGGCGCTTGAGAGTTACAAGGTAGCCAGGAAGGACCTAAAGAGAGAGCTAAGAAGAGCCAGGAGGGGACATGAGAAGTCTTTGACAGGTAGGATCAAGGAAAACACTGGAGCTTTCTATAGGTATGTCAGGAATAAAAGAATGGCTAGGGTAAGAGTAGGGCCAGTCAAGGACAGTAGTGGGAAGTTGTGCGTGGAGTCCGAGGAGATAGGAGAGGCGCTAAATGAATATTTTTCATCAGTATTCTCACAGGAAAAAGACAATGTTGTCGAGGAGAATACTGAGATACAGGCTACTAGAGTAGATGGGATTGAGGTTCATAAGGAGGAAGTGTTAGCAATTCTGAAAAGTGTGAAAATAGATAAGTCCCCTGGGCCGGATGGGATTTATCCTAGGATTCTCTGGGAAGCTAGGGAGGCGATTGCAGAGCCTTTAGCTTTGATCTTTATGTCGTCATTGTCTACAGAAATAGTGCCAGAAGACTGGAGGATAGCAAATGTTGTCCCTTTGTTCAAGAAGGGGAGTAGAGACAACCCCGGTAACTGAGCCTTACTTCTGTTGTGGGCAAAGTCTTGAAAAGGATTATAAAAGATAGGATTTATAATCATCTAGAAAGGGATAATTGGATTAGGATTGTCAAGATGGTTTTGTGAAGAGTAGGTCCTGCCTCACAAACCTTATTGAGTTCTTTGAGAAGGTGACCAAACAGGTGGACGAGGGTAAAGCAGTTGATGTGGTGTATATGGATTTCAGTAAAGCATTTGATAAGGTTCCCCACGGTAGGCTATTGCAGAAAATACGGAGGCATGGGATTGAGGGTGATTTAGCGGTTTGGATCAGAAATTGGCTAGCTGTAAGAAGAGAGAGGGTGGTGGTTGATGGGAAATGTTCATCCTGGAGTTCAGTTACTAGTGGTGTACCACAAGGATCTGTTTTGGGGTCACTGCTGTTTGTCATTTTTATAAATGACCTGGAGGAGGGCGTAGAAGGATGGGTGAGTAAATTTGCAGATGACACTAAAGTCGGTGGAGTTGTGGACAGTGCGGAAGGATGTTACAAGTTACAGAGGGACATAGATAAGCTGCAGCGCTGGGCTGAGAGGTGGCAAATGGAGTTTAATGCAGAAAAGTGTGCGGTTATTCATTTTGGAAGGAGTAACAGGAATACAGAGTACTGGGCTAATGGTATGATTCTTGGTAGTGTGGATGAGCAGAGAGATCTTGGTGTCCATGTACATAGATCCCTGAAAGTTGCCACCCAGGTTGATGGGATTGTTAAGAAGGCATACGGTGTGTTAGCTTTTATTGGTAGACGGATTGAGTTTTGGAGCCATGAGGTCATGTTGCAGCTGTACAAAACTCTGGTGCGGCCGCATATGGAGTATTGCATGCAGTTCTGGTCGCCGCATTATAGGAAGGACGTGGAAGCATGGGAAAGGGTGCAGACGAGATTTGCCAGGACCTTGCCTGGTACGGAGGGACGATCTTATGAGGAAAGGCTGAGGGACTAGAGGCTGTTTTTGTTAGAGAGATGAAGGTTAAGAGATGACTTAATAGAGGCATTCAAGATGATCAGAGGATTAGATAGGGTGGACAGTGAGAGCCTTTTTCCTCGGATGGTGATGGCTAGCACGAGGGGACATAGCTTTAAATTGAGGGGAGATAGATCTAGGACAGATCTCAGAGGTAGGTTCTTTACTCCGAGAACAGTAGGGGCGTGGAATGCCCTGCCTGCAACAGTAGTGCAGTCGCCAACATTAAGGGCATTTAAATGGTCATTGGATAAACATATGGATGATAATGGAATAGTGTAGATGGGCTTTAGATTGGTTTCACAGGTCGGCGCAACATCGAGGGCCGAAGGGCCTGTACTGCGCTGTAATGTTCTATGTTCTATGAAGTCAGAAGGGCAGGTTAATAGGGTGGTGAAGAAGGCATACGGGACACTTGCTTTTATCAATTGAGGCATAGATTACAAAAGCAGGGAGGCTATGTCGGCGTTGTATAGAACTTTGATGAGTCCACAGCTGGAGTTATGTGTGCAATTCTGGTCGCCACATAGGAAGGATGTGATTGCACTGGAGGGGGTGCAGAGGCGATTCACCAAGATGTTGCCTGGGATGGAACGTTTAAGTTATGAAGAGAGGTTGAATAGGGTTGTTTTCACTGGAGCAGAGAAGACTGAGGGGTGACCTTATTGAGGTGTACAAGATTTAGGGGACAAGGACAGGGTGGATAGGAGCAGCTGTTACCCTTAGGTGAAGGGTCAGTTACGAGGGAACACAAGTTCAAGGTGAGGGGCAGGAGGTTCTGGGAGGATTTGAGGAAAAACCTTTTTACCCAGAAAGTGGTGATGGTCCGGAGTGCACTGCCTGGGAGGGTTAGAGGCGGGTTGCTTCACATCCTTTAAAAAGTACCTGGATGGGCACTTGGCACATCGTAACATTCAAGGTATGGGGCAAGTGTTGGCAAATGGGATTCGGTAGGCAGGTCCGGTGTTTTTCATGCATCTGTGCAGTTTCGATGGGCCGAAGGGCTTCTTCTGTGCTGTATTGTTCTGTATTATTATTATCCTTGGAATGAAAGTCCGAGCTGCTGGCTGTCATTTTTTACAGTTGAATTTGCAGAGCCAGGAATTCTCCTACCTCTGCGTCCCCAAGCTTATGTGTGCTGTCTCCAGGAAACCTGGGCACGACATGGACTCTGGTGTGGCTAGCTGACTAATTTGCCAACAGATAAACTGGGTTTGAAGCAACGCTGGTGGTTTTCATAAGCTTTGTGTTTCCTCTAAAGGCTTACAGACAGTAATTTGGAACAGTAGAGACTGACTTAGAGGAAGAAAACTATAATTACCAACTGAGGAAGGATGAACATTTTTTTTTTGCATCCAGCTGAAATCACTTGAAATGCTGACATTGTGATGTAATTGTAGAACTGAAAGTGCTGAGCTTAGGACACATCTTTAAATAATTGAGTAAATTTGAGCCATTTCTGTTCTGGACCTCCTTGCTGATACGAAAGTCAGCAATACTTGTGCATTTCAACAACTCAAAGCACTCTGCTGTCACCACTTTACAAAGATACTAACTCATTTATGCACCAAACTCTAAAATGAAATACGCTTTTTATTTCTTTGCCGGCAATTTAATTGGCCTCAACTGTTTCTGTGGTAGTGAATTCCACAGGCTCACCACTCTGTCCTAAATGGCTTAGCCTGTATCTTTAGACTGTGACTCCTGTTTCTGGACTCCCCCACCATCAGGAACATTCTTCCTGCATATACCCTGACTAATCCTGTTAGAATTTTATAGGCTTCTATGAGATCCTCCCTCTTTCTTCTGAACTCCAGAGAATATAATCCTAACTGACTCAATCTCTCCTCATACATCAGTTCTGCCATCCCAGGAATCAGTCTGGTAAACCCTTGCTGCACTCCCTCTATAACAAGAACATCCTTCCTCAGATAGGAAGGCCAAAACTACACACACTATTCCAGGTTTGGTCTCATCAAGGCCCTGTATAAATGCAGCAAGACATCCCTGCTCCTGTAGTCGAATCCTCAGTCATTAATGTATTGGTGAGTAACATAGAATCTAATGTATCTTAATATGGTATGCCATGGGAAAGCGGGTAAATTTTGTGCAGAGTCGCTTTGTAAATTTGTATATTTTTTTTATTCGTTCAGGGCATATGAGCATCGCCCTGCTGGGCCAGCATTTATTGCCCATCTCTAATTTCAGAGGCATTTAAGAGTCAACTACATTGTTGTGCGGCTGGAGTCATTTGGACTTAGGGCAGACCAGGTAAGGGGGGCAGATTTCCTTCCCTAAAGGAGATTAGTGAACCCGATGGGTTTTTCTGACTTTTAATTCCAGATTTTTATTGAATCAAATTTCACCATTTGCCATGGTGGGATTCGAATCCAGGTCCCCAGAGCAATACTTTGAGTTTCTGGATTACTAAACCAACGACAATACCACTGCTACCACCTCCCTTAAACCAGAATGACGATGAGATAGTCAAGGCAGGGTGTGATTTTAAATGTTGTCCCCTGATGATCAAGGGAGGAAATTCTAATGCTAGTAGTCTTGTGCAAGATGACTGAAAGGTTGCCAGCGTAACATCTTTTAAAGGAGAGGAAAGGATACACTGAGTAATCGGTTTCTTAACACTTTCAGCTCGAGAAAATGGATCATACCATTGTATTTCAGCTGAAGTTATTTTCCATCAAACTTATTTGGTGTTTGACTATTTCATTCTCTGTTAAAGCAATAAGCAGCATGTTAAATGTCGATGGTAGATGAAAGTATAAAAAGTTATAATAAATATCAACATACTGGATTGGTTAATGTTACCTGGGGAGGATTTATTCAAGTGCAATAGATAAGCTGATGATAATGGCAGGGCAAGTAATCAAAAGACTGATGCACATACCCAGTTTAACCTAGTTGCTGCTGCTGACCCCCTAGTGGTTGAGTAGTAACTCTCGTGAATGCTATTTGTCAGCAGATTGCCTGCTACTCACTGTCTTGCGAAGAGAACAATGCCAGGATTTATTTGACATGGGCATTGAAGGTGCCAGTGCTCGTGCTTCAGTGAATGAAAAAAACCAGTTCGGATTTGTACAAATTGTGCGGAATTAAATTCTCTCTAACTAGTTTTTCTTGAAAGTATAACGTGTTCTCACAATGAGTGTTACTGATGCTTGCTGCAGTAAATCGCAGCCTACAAATGAATACAGCTGTGGTTTCAAACTTTTTGAAACCGTCAAAGATTTCTCAGAGTCCCTTTAGTGCTCCTTCAGTTGAAGATGTATATGTCTGGGTGCTGGAGTGGGGAGGAGTTACCTTTTTTGATTCTTAATCGGTGCAAACTTTAATAGGCAAATATTTCAGGGTTTCTTTTCCTATAATATCTCACTGTTTATCTCCAATTGTCTCCCCAGTTTGCTATTTCTATTCCCCTTTACCTTGCCTAGTTTTGAGTGCTCTCAAGGGAATAAACATGTTGGTTTAATGTACATCGAGTTTACAAGTGCTGTATCAAAGAGTAAACTCTGGTAATGAGAGAGGTAAACAGGTAAGTCATCAGGCCCACCATTGCGCACTTGAGCAATTAAGGTCCGGATTATGGTAACTGACAGCCCTTCAGTCTTGACATAGCTACAGTGAAATTTCAATGAGGTGGAACCTCTTTGTGGAATGTCCCAATGGATTTTCACATGTACCTCTCAATAGCATCTTCCACTGATGTAGCGCTTGAAACACTGAAATGTCTAAATCACTTTGCTGAGGTCAGAGAGAAATATTTATAAATAAACAGATGCTGAGAGCAAATGGGGGAAGAGTTCAAGCCACTGAAAACATTTTCATAAATTTGGGCTTGACGAGGCTTTTGAAACCCCAGGGCCTGAGGGATCTACCCCAGAAAAATGAGGGCGGCAAGGGAGGAAATTGCTGGGGCCTTGACAGTAATCTTTCTCCTCATTGGCTACAGGGGAGGTCCCAGAGGATTGGAGAATAGTCAACGTTGTTCCTTTGTTTAAGAAAGGTAGCAAGGATAATCCAGGTGAGCCTTATGTCAGTGGTAGGGAAATTATTGGCGAGGAATCTTCGAGACAGGATTTACTCTCACTTGGAAATAAGTGGATGTATTAGCGAGAGGCAACATGGTTTTGTGAAGGGGAGATTGTGCGTCACTAAATTGATCGAGTTTTCCGAGGAAGAGGCGAAGATGATAGATGAGGGTAGGACAGTGGATGTTGTCTACATGGACTTCAGTAAGGCCTTTGACAAGGTCCCTCAGTTTAGGGCCATTTGATCCATGAAATTCATCTCTCTAGTAACCTAACTCCTCATTGCATCCAGAGCCATTTTGAACAACCTGAATGTATTCTATTTTGGTACCCTGCCTGACAGTTATTTCAGTGGCAACTAAGTCTCCAGGTGTGTCACACCAGCATTATAAAGCAAAACTTGATATGGCGCAAAGAGCAAGAGGTAGATTTAAGGAGTGTTGTACAGGGGAAAAGAGTGGTAGTGAGATGGAGATGTTGCTCTGTTTCGGTCCCAACAGCGTCGCCAATACTGGGTATTTCTATTTATCTTAAGTGAACCACGAGCCTTCCCTTGTATCAACCAAATGACCACACAACCAGTTAGTTAGTTCAAAAGATAGTTTATTTACATACACAAGAGTTATCTCAACATGCAAACACAATATCTACTACGGGTTAAACTATACCTATCAGCTACAATAACCTATACTTAACTTCAGGGCGACCGGCACTGCGCACATGGATAAGGCCTTTATCAGTATTTTACTTGGCTGGTTCAAAGAAAGTGGCTCTGTCTCTGCTGTGCTCATCCGTCAGGTAGAAATCGTTGGTCTTGAACTTAGCTGGCTGTTCCTGCTGCAATTGGGTGGCACAGGCCGGATCCAAAAGAGAAAGAACACATAGCTGCGCTTTCTTTTATCCCCCTTGGATTTCACACTCTTTGGGGCCGGCCTTAACCTTGGACCCAATAGTTCAATAGGGCTCTGATCACTCTCTTCGATTTCAGCCAATAAAGGGGTGGGTGCCTTGGTCGCTGGGCGGGTCCTTAGCGGTCATTAACCTTGGCAGTTGTGCTTTCTGAGTAAGGGGAGTGGCGCCGATCAGTCTGTGGCTGTACCGGTTGCTTGATTGGAGTTCTATTGTCCTGGGAAAATGGGCCATTAAAATGTAAACGAGCAGGGGTTTCGGTCAGGTCAGATTACCTGTGTTTTAGATACACATATCTGTCTGAGTCCTGGGTTGGCCATAATTCCCATGGTCCTTCGCAGGTGCCATCCTAGATGGCTGCAGAGAGGTTCCAGGATGGAATTCCAAAACTAAGAGCCTTGGCAGCTGAAGGCATGGCCACCAATTAAACAAATTAAAGTGGGGATGTTCAGAGGCCAGAATAAGATGAGCACAAATATCTTGGAGGGTCTTTGGACTGGAGGAGATTGCATCGATAGGGACGGGCAAGACTATGGAGAAATTTTGAAAACGAGGATGGGATTTTAAACTAAAGAATTGCTTAAGTGGGAGTCAGTGTCAGCCAGGAAGCACAAGGGTGATGCGTGAATGGAGCTTGATGCAAGGAAGGACACGAGCAGCAGAGGTTTGGTTGACCTCAACTTTACAGACAGTGGGAGGCTAACCAGGAGTGCTGAGTGGTTGAGGCAACAAAAGGAATGGATGAAGATTTCAGCAGCAGATGAGCAGAGGCAGAAATGGAATCGGGCAATCTTGATAGAATGGTTACAGCATGTTACAGAGATTGAATTTGGCAGTCTTAGTGATGGCACACACAAAGGGCTGGAAGCTCGGGGTCAAATATGACAGGTTGTAAACAACCTTGGTCAGTCTCCAAACATTTGTTACTTTTTCAATGAAGAAGCTGTTACTATAATTTGTTTTTGATAAACAATTCATTCATTTCCATTTTCCTCTGCTTCTCTTAGGAACAGGATTATGCCATTTGGCTCTTCAAGTTCGTTTGTTCTGTTATTTAATGAGATTATGGAGGATCTGCAGCCTAACTTATTAGAACTGCCTTTGCCCAGATCCCCTAATACCTTTGGTTAGCATAAATCTATCAATCTCAGTTGAAGTAGATCAATTGATTTAACATTCATTTCTGTTTGCAGAAGAGAGTTCCAAATTTCCACTAGTGGGAAGAAGTGTTTCCTAATTTCACTCATGAGAGATCATCTTATAATTTTTGGATTATGCACTCTAGCCCGAGGCAAGATTTTTCCATGTGGAGTGTGGGCATATGTCCAACCCAAAAACATGTGAAGTTGCGCAAGAAGACGTCGGGCACGCGTCCCACGTCATCACGCACTTAATAATATTTCAGTTGGAGAGTCTGAAAGTTGAGAGTGTGCCAGTAATCAAGAAGCCAATTTAAATGATTTGAACATCAATTGACCAGAATTTTATTCTGCCCATCTGCCTTTATAGGCAGGTGGGCCGATTGGCAAGGCGCCTTTACGTTTCGGCTGTATCCTCAATCTAGGGTGGGATGAAAGATCAGGGCGCAAATGAAATTAACAAATTTGTGTGTAGGGACTGAAGTTTGTGCATGATTGTGCTGCCTAGACACTCGTGGCATAGTTTTTTGGTCGATACTTATTTTTCCACAGGTCAGCAGCTTCCAAGTCAGCTCTGCAGTGGCTGTCCCTCTGAGGGTGCACATTGGAAGTACTAGCACACACCTTTCTCATCACCCATCCTCCCTGGCAATGCAAAGTATTTCACAGCTCATGTTTCAAATCATGCTCTGGGTTTCACAGCCGTTTCTGGTTTCACAGCCGCTTCTGATCCTGATGAAAGTGCATGCCCAACAGACAAAAGATTCAAACCCTAGATTCCCCAATCACTGGAAATAGTTTCTCCTTATCTACTGTCATCAGTTCCCCTTAATATCTTCTAAACATTGATAATCATCCTCATCCTTCTAAATTCAAGGGAAGACAACCCTAGTTTCTTTAAACTCTCCCTGGTGCTTAAACCTTGGAGTCCTGGTTTAATTTTAGAAAATTTTTCCTTGGGTATGGTAGAGTTGCTTTCAGTACTCCAATGTGGTCTGACCAGGGATATAAACTGACAAAGGGTCACCTGGACTCAAAACGTTAGCTCTTTTCTCACCTTACAGATGCTGCCAGACCTGGTGAGATTTTCCAGCATTTTCTCTTTCGGTTTCTGACCAGGGAACTGTATGGTTGAATCCCCATGACTTCTATGCTTTTCTGTTCTAGGTCTCTAAATATAAAGACCGGCATTCCATTAGCCTTTTTGATTATGATATTTAAATGATCCATAAAGCTGGGCCCTAACTCTGTTCGGACCTCCACTTTTTCTGACTCTTCACCATTTAGAAAGTACACCTTTTATTTCTATTTAGGTCCAAAGTGGATGACTTTACATTTGCCAACATTGAAATTCATTTACCATAGTTTTGCCCATTCACTTAATGCCTCTTTGTAATTTACTGTTTACAATTCTGATAACTGTCCTGCTCAATTATTGAATCCTCTACAAACCACATTAGGCTTTCCATGCTCCTCTATGGTTTTGACAGCCTCCAGCTCCAAGGTGCTAAGGTTCACAATCTGGCTGTCCTTTGGACAATCTTTAACTTCAGCTTTACTGATCGCAAGTACATTGTACCTGTTGGATAGGATCAGCTTCTGTGTCACCTAGCGTTCCTTTACCCTGCACAGTCACACAAACCTATTTTGCACCTGCACCTCTGAAGTGTGACTGAAGACTGAGGAAACTGTATCCCTTCCTTATGCATCAAGAGTGCCTCCAACTCTTAGTCCAGCTCAATGAATCTGAGCTGCAAAGATTTGAGAGGGTGACACTTGCTGTGGGATTGAGTTGGAACATAACAAACAAATGAAAAAGGAGCAGAAGTCGGCCATTCAGCAGTTCATGGGGAGCTGCCACACAATGCAGCAGCAGGCAGTCATCCCCCTTCTCTACATCTTCGGGAGTAGTCCCTGCAGGTTCATCCAAATGGAAGGTACGGCCCCTGGGCTAGCCCCAGTTTCTGTCAGAACAACGGAGCCTCTGGCGCCCCCAGGACCGGTGCCCACAAGTCCAACACTGACATGACTCCTCATCCATCAGTTCTGGAGAAGGCCCCCTTCAGGGAGTAATGTCCGGCGGCCACTGGCGTCGATCCGGACGTCGCCCCGCCCAAGATATGGCAGGAGTGTGGGGAGACGATTTTGGATGGATGAGGTTGTGTCCCAAGGCATGCACCTCCATTCCCTGTAGCTCCTGCACTCCCCGTTCTGCGCTCTCTCGGGACACGCTATCTGAATGGCCTGTTGAAAAGTCATAGTCGGCTCGGCTAACAACTTCCTCAGGGTGGCCGTGTCCTTAATTCCTCCCCCTCCTAAACCTCCTGCCCTGACCTTGAACTTGTCCCTTCGTAACTGACCCTGCAACTAAGGAAACAACTGCTCCCTATCCACCCTGTCTATGCCCCTCATAATCTTGTATACCTCATTCTTATCTGTTCCAGCGAAAACAGCACAAGCCTATCCAATATGTTCACACAGCATCAGTACCGACTGCTTATTTAAACAAAATAATTTCAATAATAGAAAGGCATAAATGCCAGAAGTGATATTAAAATTATAACGTATACATCATTGTGATCTATATTTTTCAATGGTAATTTTAGCAGCAGGTCCTAGATAAGGGCAAGATCGAACGGCCTCATCGCACCCTACTAGGTGACGCGACGAGGTTGATAAGTCACTGGGACCAGATGAGATGCATCCAAGGATACTGAGGGAAGTAAGAACATAAATTATGATGAACATCTTTGAAACAGTGGCATCAACTAGAGTATTGTATCGGATTCTGGGCGTCACGCTTTTGGAGTATGTGATGGCATTAGGGAAGGTGCAGAAAAGATTTAATAATAATAATTGCTTATTGTCACGAGTAGGCTTCAATTAAGTTACTGTGAAAAGCCCCTAGTCGCCACATTCCAGCGTCTGTTCGGGGAGGCCGGTACGGGAATTGAACCCACGCTGCTGGTATTGTTCTGCATTACACGCCAGCTGTTTAGCCCACTGTGCTAAACCAGCCCCGGTTTACAAACCATCTACAAGATGGTTCCAAGGATGAGGAACTTACATATGTGAATGGATTGGCAAAACTGGGGTTGTTCACCATGGAGAAGAGAAGAGAAAGTTGGGAGAGGATTTGAGAGGGTTGTTCACCGTGGAGAAGAGAAGAGAAAGTTGGGAGACGATCTTCAAATCTATGAAGGGGCTGGTCAGAGTAGGTAGGGAGAAATTATTCCCAGTGGGGAAGGTGTCTGGCAAAAGAACCAAAGAAGACATGAAGCCAATGGTTAGGATCTGGAATGCACTACCTGAGAGTTTTGTGGAGACAGATTCAATCATGATTTTCAAAAAGGAATTGATTAATAATCTTTATTATTGTCACAAGTAGGCTTACATTAAGACAAAGTGACTGTGAAAATCCCCTAGTCGCCACATTATGGTGACTGTTTGGGTACACCGAGGGAGAATTCGGGATGCCCAATTCGCCTTACAAGCACGTCTTTTGGGACTTGTGGGAGGAAATCGGAACACCCGGAGGAAACCCACGCAGACACTGCTGTGAAGCAAAAGCGCGAACCACTGTGCTACCGAGCCATCCATATATTTGAAGAGAAAACATTTGGAGATCAACCAGGAATGGGCAAAGGAGTGGGACTGGCAGAGTCATGACAGACCAAATAGCCTCCTTCTGTGCTGTAACCATTCTCTGTTTAATTATCGGCAGATCAGATTTGGGTTTAGAGCCTTTTTAAAAAGAAACTACTGTTTAGACATCCATTCCTTCATCAATTTGGAATTTGTATCTCAATTTAAATTGGAAACAAGGGGCGCGATTCTCCGACCCCCCCCCACCGGGTCTGAGAATCGTCGGGGGCTAGCGTGAAACCCGCCCCCACCGTGTCCCGAATGCTCCGCCACCAGAGATTCGGCAGGAGCGGGAATCGCGCCGCGCCAGGGGCGGGAATCGCGTCGGTCGGCGGGCCCACCCCCGACGATTCTCCGGCCCGCGATGGGCTGAAGTCCCGCCGCTGTCAACCTTCTCCCGTCGCCGTGGATTAAACCACCTTTTGAACGCCGGGACAAGGCGGTGCGGGCAGGCTTCGGGGTCCTGGGGGGGGCGTGGGTGATCTGGCCCCGCGATCGGGGCCCACCGATCCGCAGGCGGGCCTGTGGGGGCACTCTTTTTCTTCCGCCTTCGCCATGGTCTTCACTATGGCGGAGGCGGAAGAGACCCCCTCCCCTGCGCATGCACGGGGATAACGTCAGCAGCCGCTGACGCTCCCGCACATGCGTCGCCCGGTGAAGACCTTTCGGCACCGGCTGGCGTGACGCCAAAGGCCTTTCCCGCCAGCCGGTGGAGCGGAAACCACTCCGGCGCGGGCTTACCCCCTCAAGGTGAGGGCTTGTCTCCGCACCTTTGGGGCGGCCCGACGCTGGAGTGGTTCCCGCCACTCCATTACGCCGGAACCCCCCGCCCCGCCGGGTAGGGAAGAATCGCGCCAAAGGTGCTCGGTTATTCTGAAGCACCTACCTTATTTGCGTATTCAATTGGGTGATACACAACAGAAATTGCTTTTGGTCAGGCTGGAGATGGGCAGAGTTGGAGCTGAAGATCAATAGTGTCTTATTAAATGGAGGAACAACATGAAGGGCTGAATGACCTACATCTGTTACTATTTATGTTCTTGAAATGTTCTGTTAGCTAAGAGAGGTTTCTATTGACATCTCGCATGGATAAATGGAGTTGAGGTATATATCAGTCATGATCCAATTAAAGGCCAAACAGGCTGAAGGATCTAAGTCCTCCTTTGTTTCCCAGAAAGATTTGGTGAAATAGGAATAACTTCAAGCAAGGGAATATATGCTAAGTCCTAGAACCCCTCTGTGTTATACTCAAAGGCTGCTCAATGAAATTCCTGTAGAGTTCCAATGAAATACTAGAAAGTTTCAATGCAGCAATGCAAGTACATTAACTAGTAGCAGAGCCATCTCAATGTTCACCTAATAATGTAATAAAATTGAGACATGATACACAGTGTAACCTAAACTGTCAACCACGTAGCAAGTTAAATGACAAATGTCTTGGCTATTGCCTTTGTTAATATACAGTAGAAAATATTATAAAAGAAGACAACTTCCCAAAGCCAACTTCTGTTGTCAGTCAAAAAGAAAAATTAAATTCACTTTGGAAAAAGACACAATCTCATGCAGGACTGATTAACCAAGTAACGTTTCAACAAAATTCACTGGAAAGAGAAATCTAGGTTTTCCCAAATGTAAAGGGAGTGTGCATTGAAGAAACATTGAAGCTTAACCTTTGCTTAGAAAGAAGGCAGTTAAATAGGTGAACTGACAAAAATATAAAAGTTATTAACTGGTAAAGTTATGAACTCACCAGTGCAGGAAGAAAGTAAGTGAGGCTTCTGTGGGGCATTCCTCGCCAAGGCCAAAAAACCCCAACAAATTCCTGTTTGATAGCAGGGTCACCCTACTATTCACGCCCAAAACGGGACTTTTTGGGGGGCATTAAATCACGCCCATTGTGTTCAGTTTTAGGCATTGTACCTCAGGAAGGATTCCATCTGATTCACCAGAATGATACCAGGGCTTCAAGGACTAAATTATGAGGATAGATTACACAAATTTGAATTGTATTCTGGTTGGGGACACCTGACTAAATGAGCATAACCTTAAAAATGGAGCTGCACCTTTCTGGAGTATAAATTCAGAAGCACATCTTCACATAAAAGGTAGTGGAAATGTTGAACTCACTCCTGAAAAGGACTGAATGCTGGGTCAATTGTAATTTTCAGGATTGACATCAGTAATTTTTTGTCTGGTAGTATCAAAAGATGTATATATGAGTAACCTACAATAAAGAAATTATGTTGAGATGAGAAAAACTTGCTGTGCTACCCTAATTATTGATTGGTCAATGCACATATGCCAAAAACTATATAACAGAAACAATGTCCTCCCAATTCTCTGCCATCTGCATATTGCCGCAGATTCTTTGACCACAGCTGAATTTACAGTCTGGGCCATTACTTTACCAGTCATGTGACTGTTTAATCACTTGTGTCTTGTGAAACAGTTGGTAGCATTCCAGAATGTTGTGGTTTTAAGTCCCACTCTAGAAGCTGAGCAAAAAATTCAAAACTGACAGTCTAGTACTGAGGGAATGCTGCAATGTTGGTGGTGCCATCTTTGGATCAAACGTTAAACCAAAACTTGCCTGTCCACTCAGTGGATGAAAAAGAAACCATGGCACTATTGCAAAAAAGGCTATGCCTGCTGTTCTGGTCAATATTTATTCTTCAATTAACATGACAAAAATAGAATATCTGTTCGTTATAACATTACTGTTTGAAGGAGCTTGCTGTATGCAAAATTGGCTGTTTGCTACACTGCAACAGCGACGACACTTAACAGTGCCTCATTGGTTGTAAAATTCTTTTGGATTTCTGGTGATCATGAAAGGCGTTATATAAAAGCAAATGTTTATTATCTTAAAAATGACCATTACTGCAGTATGTCCTCATCAGCCAGGTTTATGGTGCTGAAAGCAACAGAATATCTGAAAGGAGCTTCCCAGCAGGTGATGGATGCCTGGAATAATTCAAGCTCTGGCCATTAAAATAAACTTCTAAAGGTAGAACGCATGCCCTTTGTTTGGAAATGGTCTGAATAGATAGGCTTTGAAGTAGCAAATCTAGAAATGCTGAAGTCAACATGCCCGATTGGCGTGGTCTTGCATCTTAGTGACATAGGATGTTTGCATCATGCGTTGTTGCCCATAAACCTTTTGTAGACTTATTAGTGGCGATTTCAAGTCCTCTGCCATCTGGTTCAATGTAGTACCCTTGCCAAAGAATCTGTGGCATCTTAACTGGTTGAACAATCGTGCGGCCGATCAACCTATCAGCTTGAACAATATGCACAGAGCCACACAGTCTAAATCAGGAAGTATAAATTGCATTTTAATCATGTATAGGAGGCATAATAAAGACTGGGAGAGACATAAAATATTAAATATTTTTTTTCTTAATCTCCAAAAGTAATTTTCTTCCTGAGGGAATGAGACTCAACACTTTTAAAATTCACTTTTAAGATCAGTTACCGTTATTAATAAATCACTCTTGAATGCACTATTCCTAAAAGTTCCTGCCATTGTTATCAATGGGCAATTGCCCCAAGTTAATACCATTACAATGATTGCAGTGCAGACAAAGGTAATGTAGTACATCCTGTGGAAGAATAGGGTATAGTTGACAGCAACTTCTAGAATTCTGTCTTTACACTGGTGGAGCCACATATTGATCCCAGATTTATCCTGAAATGAAAGCAAGTGCTAATAAGCCTCAGATCGTTTTATAGCAAAATCTGGACTAGGGTTCATGAAATTTCCCAGCATAGCCAGATAAATTTGATGACTTATACAAAACATTTTATTTTTTGTCCTGCTGAATTAAGTTTGAGGAGCTTCAAACTAAATGCTGATTGTGTTAAGCCGATTGGATAAACTTCAATCTAAGATTGTTCTCACGGCTTCAGCTTTGTGTACAGTACAAACTTATAAAATTATTTCTGTAATTGAATAGTTAACCTGCAACAGTATTTAGTATTTATATGTTATGTAGGTTTGCAATACCAGTTAAATTATCCAAGAAAATGGAATGACGCTCATTTCAAGCATCAGTAATGGAAAAGATATGTTTGCTACTAGGTGTGATGGTGGAATGCTGTGAGCACGGTGAGGCTGGGAACATCTGAATTGCCAAAATGAACTCCAAACAGGAATGTAGGGTAGTAATGTAAGTTCAAGCTACAGAACAAAACAGGATAATGAATCATTTTCAGGCAATAAACGTGTAAAGGATATAAGTTTCTTTTTGATAATTAAATACCATGATACTAGCTAGCTCGTCCCATGCATGAAAATCTTTTACGTTCAGGGCAGGCTCAATGATCCATTGTAATAAACAATTTTCAGAACTCTCGTTTCCAAAATAAAAAGGCATTAATTTGTGAATTTGATAATATTTTAACGAATAGTCCTGACATTTTGATTTGGTGGCCCTGCAAATGTAATCTTTTATTTACTGCACTTATTCATTAGAGATGTCAACTTGTGTTTAACACAAGGGGCCAGAAATTTGATGTAAGTATAGACTGATCTCATTTATATGAAAGCTGCCATTTTGAATTTATCAGTCACAATTCAGAATTGCCCATGATCTGTGCAGCTTTATTAACATCTTCCAGACAGGTTCATTCCCCTTGTTGTAAATGCCTGTCCTTTACCCCAAGTTTAAGTTGACAACTCTGGATGTATTCCAAGAGGGTGTCATCACATGACTTGTTTCCAACTGCCCTGCCTCTACACACCTGCCAATAATGACCCAGCATGTCCATCCTTGTGTTGCACCAGTTTCCCATACCAGTCAAATATCAACAGAATTTTCAGGACTAAATTAGATGACACATCAATCAGCCTTGTATCCTATATCAAATAGTTTTGTCACAATATAAGGGCAGTACGGTGGCCCAGTGGTTAGCACTGCTGCCTCACAGTGCCAGGGACCTGGGTTCAATTCCGGCCTCAGGTGTCTGTCTGTGTGGACTTTGCACTTTCTCCCCGTGTCTGCATGGGGTGGCCCCCCCCCCCCGAGTGCTCCGGTTTCCTCCCACAGTCCAAAGATGTGCAGGTTAGATGGATTGGCCGTGCTAAATTGCCCCTTAGTATCCAAAGGGTTAGGTGGGGTTATGGGGATAGGGTGGTGCTATTTCCAAGAGTCGGTGCAGACTCAATGGGCCGAATGGCCTCTTTCTGTACTGTAGGGATTCTATTCTTCTATTCTAACATAAGAAGGAAAAGACCATATGGCCTGTCAAGATGGACACGGCCAAAACCCGACGGGGGGAGAAAAGAAAGGGGGGGGAAACGCAGAGAATGGGGACCCCCCCCCCCCACCCCCAGAACAAGCAGGGAGGGCAACAGAGAAGGAGGAAGAGGGGGGGGGGGGGAAGGAGGATTGTCACCGAGTCAGACGGCGACAAACTGTAAATAGAGAAACTTAAGAAAAAAAACTTTAGTACTGTGCAATAAACATTAACGAAGTAATGTAAATAATATTGAAAATGCCAATAAAAAGATTTTTAAAATAAAACCCTGCTCCACCATTTCATTACTGATCTTGGCCTTTATCTCCACTTTTCTGCCCACTTCCATATCTCTCGATTTCTTGAGAGACCAAAGTTCTGCCTATCCCTGCCTTGAATATGTTTTCTGATGACACATCCACAATCCTCTTGGGATTGAGAATTCCAAATATGCACAATACTGAGTGAAGACATTTCTCCTCATCTTGGTTCTAAATGATAGCTTCAGGATAAGGAGCCAGTGTTCCCTTTTCTAGATTCCCCAACCAGGAGGAACAATGGCCGGAAATCTCCAGCTGTTGCAATTCATTTTTCCCACCGGAACGCACATTTCTCAGTGGTGTGGGGTGGCTTCAATAGGAAATCCCATTGACAAGCAGTGGGAAGAGAGAATCCCACTGCCAGTAAACAGTGCATGACCGAGAAACACAGGACTGGGGCAACCAGAGAATCCAGCCCAATGTCTCATTATCTACCCTGTCAAGCCCCTTCATAATCTTGAATGTTTAATTATATCACCTTCCATTCTTCCAAACACCAGAGAATATAGACCCAGTTTACTCATCCTCTCATCATAGGACAACCCTCTCTTCCCAGGTTCCAACTGGTGAATCTCTGCTGTACTGCCTCCAATGCAAGTATATCCTTACTTGAAACATGGAGCCCAAAATTGTATTCCAGGTGTGGTCTCACTAATCCAATACAGTTGTAGCAAAACCTCATTATCCTTGTATCCCAAAACCCATGCAATAAAGATCAAAATGCTATTTGCTTTCCTAATTGCTTGCTGTGCCTGTATGCCAAGGTTTTGTGTTCCATGTACAAGTCTTTCTGAACAACAACATTTACAAGTTTTATACCTTTTAAAAAATATTCTTATTTTCTATTCTTATAATTAAAGTGGCTAACCGCACTTCCTCAAATAATACTCCATCTTCCACTTTCTTGACCTTTCACATAACCTGACCATATATCTTTGCAGCCTCTTTGTGTCCTCCTCATAGCTTGCATTCCCACCTAGCTTGTATCATCAGCAAACATAGGCATATTACTTTCTGTTTCTTCCTCTAAGTCATTGATAGATATTGTAAACAGATGAGGTCCCAGCATTGGACCTTGTGGCATTCCATAAGTGAAAACCTGCCAACTTGAAACTGCCCTATTTGGCCCTACCCCCCTGCTTCCTGTCCATTAACCAATCCCCTATACAGGTTATATCACCTCTTATTCTGTATTCACATGTTTTTGTTGCACCTTTATCTAATGCTATTTAGAAATCCATATATACTATATCTACTGGTTTCCCCTTTATCTACCCCAGTTGCATTCTCAAAATGCTCTAATAAAATTTGTCTCAGCAGGACTTTCCTTTTGTAAAGCCATGACTTGTTCTAATCATGTTGTGCATTTCTCAGTGAGTTGTTCAGACTTCCTTAATTATAGATTCCAGCACTTTCCCAATGACTGGTGGCAGGCTAACTGAACACGGACCACTGCAGTGTTGAGCATTGGCTCGACCATGGGTGTATTGCCAGCCATTCTCTTTTCTAGGGATGAATAAAAGGCTATGCTGGAGGTGCCCTTCTGTACCCTGGGATATGATTGCTCACATCTGGGAGCTTCTCCAGTACAAGCTACAACTCCAAAAACTTTGTCGGAGCAGTGCAGCATTCCTGGTCTGCAATGAGTGAATGTGTGTTTAGATGCATTTAAAAGGGGCATCGGGCCCTTTGGTCCCATGAGATAAGTGCAGGGCAGGCGACTTCCTGCCTGACCTGCCATGAGATTCACCACGCTCTTTGCTGATACATAATTAACAAGCAGAAAATAGGAAGATTCCATGGGTATTGAGATGAGAAGGGTACAGAGGAAGCTATTGTAAAGAGTGTGTTTATGGGCTTTCAAAAATATCACTGATTATCACAGACAGATGGGTTAGCCTGGCAGGGTCCAGAAAGGGGACAGAATTTACTCTGGGTGGAGAACTTCAATTTCCATCACCAAGAGCCCTTGAGTAATACCACTGCTGACTTGAGATGGCTGAGTCCCCAAGGACATGTCTGCCAGACTGGACTTAGCAGATGAGGAATAAATCAAAAAGAGGGAACAATCTACCAGACCTTGTCCTCACCAACCATCTATCTGTCACACATGCATCTTCTCCATATCAGTATAATAATAATCTTTATTAGTGTCACAAGTAGGCTTACATTAACACTGCAATGAGGTTACTGTGAAAATCCCCTAGTCGCTACACTCCGGCACCTGTTCGGGTACACTGAGGGAGAATTCAGTATGTCCAATTCACCAAACAAGCACACCTTTTAAGACTTGTGGGAGGAAACCGCAGCACCCGGAGGAAACCCACACAGACACGGGGAGAATGTGCAGACAGTGACCCAAGCCGGGAATCTAACCTGGGTCCCTGACACTGCGAAGCAACAGTGCCAACCACTGTGCTACGGTGCCGCTGGGTATCTATTTGAAAGTGATGAATTTAAAGGGCTCGGAGATGGGGCTGGGGAATGGGACTAACTAGGTTGCTCTTTTGGGAGCCTGTGCAGCCAAGATGAGCCGAATGACCTCCTTCTGTGCTGTATATAACGGACAAACAAATAACAAACAAACTTCTTGGACCACTCTCTTCATATAACATCGTGCAGTCAGCCGCCTTACTAGGGATGGTGCTTGTGGCTGGACATTGTCGATAGAGTATAATTTAGTGAATACAATTATGTCAGGCTCGTGGGATACTACCCCCAATTTTGGCATACGCCTTCAGATGTTAGAAAGGAGAACTTTGTAGAGTCAACAGTGTTCATTTTGGTGATTGAATCAATGGCAGGTGGTCTTTCCAGTTTTATTCCTTTTTGACTTTCCTGTGGCAGTTTGGTACATCTGCGTGGCTTTTCAGAGGGCTGTTAAGTCTGCAATCACAGGTAGGCCAGATCAGCTAAAGGCAGCAGATTTCCTTCCTTTGTGGACATTAGCGAGCCATTTTACAACAATTCGTAGTTTCATAGCACCATCACTGAGACTAACTATTAATTCCAGATTTTTAATTGATCAATAGAATTATTTAAATAACACCAGCAGCCCTGGTGAGATTTGAAACTCTGTTCCCAGCCCATTTTTAGCGTGGGCTTCTGGATTACAAGTCCAGTGACATTAATTACTATTGCACTACCATTTTCCCTATTTGGTTTACAGCCCTGGTTATATGGCTTGCCAGGATGCTTGCCCCAGCACAGTTCAGATGCAGCAGTACAGCTCTCTCTATCTTTCCCCAGTATTAGTGACCCATGAATCAAAATCTATTTCTCCCGCATCAATCTTTGAGCAATATATTCAGCTCTCTGATCGTAAATTACCCTATGCAAATTTGCTTATGGTTTTTGTAGTAATCCAGAAATTATTATTTTTGTGGTTCTGTTTTTTAATTTATTACCTAGCTGCTCATGCTCCTTCAGCAGAACCTATTTCAGTCCCACTTATGTCATTGTTACCCATGTGCATCACGAATATTGGGACCAGGAGTTTAATGGCACAGGTTGGGTAGATCATAAAAGGGTAATGCTGCTATGCATATTGGTTACTGATACTGCTTTTGAAATGATTAACAAAACTAGTCATTTCATACTGTTTTCCTTCTGACCTGAAAATTTACCAACATTTGCCAATCAGCAAATTTATCTCATCAAATAAGTTAATAGTAATATTGAGATTTAGAACTACTAAAGTTTGTGGCTTTAAGGCAGATCAGTTTAAGACAGCTATACTGCAACACTAGGATAATACATTACTGGTTCACAGAATAATGATCCTATTGTTACAAGATACTATATCATCCTACTTACTGGGAGCAGTGCCATGGATGATCCATTCATTTGGGAAATATTCTGGGAGAATTTTCAGTTCATGTTTAGAAGAGGCATAATAAGAATGAAGCACTCTAGGTTGAGAATAGAATTCCTTCAGTGGGATTATGCTCAAGTTATGCAGAGTAGCCTTTTACTGCATTGTTATGGTTTAATTCATGCCACCAGTCCTGATTGAGGTTTTTCATTCAGATAATTAATGTTGAGACCCCTTGGTTATATTCTATTTCTGGTATGTAATTTCTGTATTCTGCTGTGAAGATTGACACAAAATATTTGTTCAACATCTCTGCCATTTCATCATTCCCCGCGATAACTTCTCCTGTCTCCTGGAACCAATGTTTGCTTTCACTACTCTCCTTTGTGTAAACTCTTAAAAGCTCTTACAATCTGTTTTTATATTCCTGGATAGTTTACTCTCATTCTATTTTTTTCCATTTTTATCAGCTTTTTGGTGGCCATTAGCTGGTTTCAGCAAATTGTCAGACTTGCTTTGCAATATTAAAAACCTCTTTTATTCTAATATTATATACTTCCCTAGTAAACCTTGGATAGATCTTTATTGCTGAACTTTGCTTTTAAATGTAATTTGTTTTTGTTGGAACATTTTGAATCATTTCTTTAAATGTTTCCGACTGTTTATTTACTGCCATATCTTTTAGCCTATTTACCCAATTAACCTTTGTCAGCTCTTGCCTCATAACTACATAATTGGCTTTGTTTAAGTTTAATTGCTAAATTGATTTGTCTAGTTTTACTTCAATTATCTTTTAAAGAACTGATAGCTTGTCCAAATCACTTGCGGGCTGTTGAGAATGGGTTCTACCATAGAATAAGTCATTGTCATCACTATGACTGCTTTGCGTGGGTTTTGATATCCTGCACTCAAGTGTGAGTGATGGAATTTTCAATTATGGCTGCAGCATTACATCACTGCATTGATTGGGGATTTTGTAGAACACTGATGCTGGTTGTAATTCACTTTGTAACATTGGATTGTAGGAATCTATTTTAAATGATGTGCTGTGACTATTAGTTCATGCTTCCTGGAATACAAATGTGTTACTATTGTTTAAGTTAATGAGTTTAAAATAGATGGCATAAAATCATGAACCCTCTGATAACACATGAACTGAATTGTATGACTTGAAGCTCTCAGTTGAATAATGTGCAACTTCTAATTTATTGTTGGCAATTTTAATGCAGTTTCAGTGATGCAACAGTAATTGAAATAAGTCAAAGATGTTGCCTGGCTTGGTGAAAGAGAAAGGATATGCTTTATTTTCAATGCTCATCCTCCCCCCCCCCCCCCCCCCCCCCCACCCCCACCCCACCCCCAAAGAAAAACATTTTGCCCAAGGATAGAGTCAACACAATAATGCATCTTACCTGCCATTACTGGGTCCCTAATCTTTATCTTAGCCTCTAATACTAACTGTAGTATTGTACAACTTTATAAAAATAGTCCCAAACAATTGACAATGGTTCCCTCTAACAGTTTTGATATGGGGAATAGAAATGAATGCTCTCCAGAAAGTATGGTGATTTTTTAAAAAAGCCTTTAGTTCCATATATTTATTCTAATAACCACTGATATCATGTTCAATCAGCTATTCATTCTTTCTTGATGACGTAGTTTGTTGATGCTTAACTATTTGGAAATCTGTTCCAGAAAAACTTGTTCGAGAATATTGTCTGCTAAACGAGATCACTTTGCTGATAATAGTGGTGAAATAGGTAGGATGTGCAAGTAGAACTAAACAAGTATAAGCAGTTGGCAGCAGACTAGCTGTTATGACATTTCAACAGTAAACCACAATATGAATATTTCTATGCTGGCAAGCAACTGGAGCATTAGAATACATTAACTGGCTAGGTAATTGAAAGGCCTGCAAGGGGCATATCAGACGTTTATTACTTGTCCTTGTATCTTACTTTGGTTTGGCTACTTGATAAACCTGTGCAGAGACTGAAAAGGTGGCCTGCAAATGATTGCTTGAGATTACACAATTCTAATAAATTGTTTCCTTGGACTTCGATTGGATTGTAGGTCACATTGTCAAAAATGTGGACAGATCCTTCCCATGTCCAATTTCCCTTTTAACTTTGTTCAGGCTGTAGTTGCTTCCTTTCGGTTCCTGTTTTCTTATTTCTTCTGCAGACTGCGTCAGTGCCCCTGAGTCAGCTTCCTCGGTTGCTGGTAATATTCTTCCACCGTTTCCATCATTGCTTCCTGCCATTCGTTCTGTTGTAGTCTGAATGGATTTGCCAGATAAAATGGAGGAAATCATTAATTTAATAAAATAGTGGAAATTTTTCTGAAAGGGTGGAGAAAGAAGATGTTAAATCAAAGAATTTAACCAATGAGAAGTAGAGCCATGTGGACTCGGTTTAATTGATTTCTGAGGAGACGACTCACGGTGCAAAATGAGTTCAGGAAACTGCTGAAATGTTCAGAGCAATAGCAGATGAAATTTAAGAAGGACAAGTATATAAATAGATGTTGGCAGCATATTTCTTCGATAAATGGTGTTAAAATGTCTGAGGATGAAGTTAAGAAAATGTTTTAGGTCTTAGTAAATTCGACTTCCAACTGCCAAGTCAGGATTACAAAGACAACTAGAAGGCCAGAGTGAAAACAGAAGCTACTAAAAAAGCTATAAAGAAGAGTAAGATAGATTATGAGAGTAAACTTGCTCAGAATATAAAAACAGATAGTAAAAGTTTCTACAAATATATAAAACAAAAAAGAGTGGCTAAGGTAAATATTGGTCCTTTAGAGGATGAGAAGGGAGATTTAATAATGGGAGATGCGGAAATGGCTGAGGAACTGAACAGGTTTTTTGGGTCGGTCTTCACAGTGGAAGACACAAATAACATGCCAGTGAGTGATGGAAATGAGGCTATGACAGGTGAGGACCTTGAGAGGATTGTTATCACCAGGGAGGTAGTGATGGGCAAGCTAATGGGGCTAAAGGTAGACAAGTCTCCTGGACCTGATGGAATGCATCCCAGAGTGCTAAAAGAGATGGCTAGGGAAATTGCAAATGCACTAGTGATAATTTACCAAAATTCACTAGACTCTGGGGTGGTCCCGGCGGATTGGAAATTAGCAAACGTGACACCACTGTTTAAAAAAGGAGGTAGGCAGAAAGCGGGTAATTATAGGCCAGTGAGCTTAACTTCGGTAGTAGGGAAGATGCTGGAATCTATCATCAAGGATGAAATAGCGAGGCATCTGGATGGAAATTGTCCCATTGGGCAGACGCAGCATGGGTTCATAAAGGGCAGGTCGTGCCTAACTAATTTAGTGGAATTTTTTGAGGACATTAACAGTGCGGTAGATAACGGGGAGCCAATGGATGTGGTATATCTGGATTTCCAGAAAGCCTTTGACAAGGTGCCACACAAAAGGTTACTGCCTAAGATAAAGATGCATGGCATTGAGGGGAAAGTAGTAGCATGGATAGAGGATTGGTTAATTAATAGAAAGCAAAGAGTGGGGGTTAATGGGTGTTTCTCTGGTTGGCAATCAGTCGCTAGTGGTGTCCCTCAGGGATCAGTGTTGGGCCCACAATTGTTCACAATTTACATAGATGATTTGGAGTTGGGGACCAAGGGCAATGTGTCCAAGTTTGCAGACGACACTAAGATAAGTGGTAAAGCAAAAAGTGCAGAGGATACTGGAAGTCTGCAGAGGGATTTGGATAGGCTAAGTGAATGGGCTAGGGTCTGGCAGATGGAATACAATGTTGACAAATGTTTGATTATCCATTTTGGTAGGAATAACAGCAAAAGGGATTATTATTTAAATGATAAAATATTAAAACATGCTGCTGTGCAGAGAGACCTGGGTGTGCTAGTGCATGAGTCGCAAAAAGTTGGCTTACAGGTGCAACAGGTGATTAAGAAGGCAAATGGAATTTTGTCCTTCATTGCTAGAGGGATGGAGTTTAAGACTAGGGAGGTTCTGCTGCAATTCTATAAGGTGTTAGTGAGGCCACACCTGGAGTATTGTGTTCAGTTTTGGTTTCCTTACTTGAGAAAGGACGTACTGGCACTGGAGGGTGTGCAGAGGAGATTCACTAGGTTAATCCCAGAGCTGAATGGGTTGGATTACGAGGAGAGGTTGAGTAGACTGGGACTGTACTCATTGGAATTTAGAAGGATGAGGGTGGATCTTATAGAAACATATAAGATTATGAAGGGAATAGATAGGATAGATGCGGGCAGGTTGTTTCCACTGGCGGGTGAAAGCAGAACTAGGGGGCATAGCCACAAAATAAGGGGAAGTAGATTTAGGACTGAGTTTAGGAGGAACTTCTTCACCCAAAGGGTTGTGAATCTATGGAATTCCTTGCCCAGTGAAGCAGTAGAGGCTCCTTCATTAAATGTTTTTAAGATAAAGGTAGATAGTTTTTTGAAGAATAAAGGGATTAAGGGTTATGGTGTTCGGGCCGGAAAGTGGAGCTGAGTCCACAAAAGATCAGCCATGATCTCATTGAATGGTGGAGCAGGCTCGAGGGGCCAGATGACCTACTCCTGCTCCTAGTTCTTATGTTCTATAAGTTGAAGGAATGATTGGTGTGGGTGTTGTGATATCATGGTTATGTTGTAATTCACCGACTGACCACTAGGAGTCTCACTAGTATATCAGTGAATGTTAGAGTCAGATGACCTCTCAGACTGGCTGGAGGGAGGTTGCTTGTGCTCGAGCTTACTGTTATTTATCTCATCTCACTTTCTCCAAATGGTTACCCGCATGGGTCCTAGCTACGCTTGCCTTTTTATGGGGTATGTGGAACATTCCTTGTTCCAGGTCTATCCGGGGCCCCTCCCACAACTCCTTTCCCGATACATTGATGACTATTTTGGTGCGGCATCATGCTCTCGCCCGGACCTGGAAAAATTCATCAACTTCGCTTCCAGTTTCCACCCCTCCATCACTTTCACCTGGTCTATCTCAGACACTTCCCTTCCCTTCCTTGATCTTTCTGTCTCCGTTTCCAACAATAGACTATCCACTACAAGCCCACTGACTCCCACAGCTATCTGGACTACAGCTCTTCGCACCCTACACCCTGTAAGGACTCCATCCCTTTCTCTCAACTCCTTCGCCTCCGTCACATTTGTTCCGATGATGCCACTTTCCAAAATGGTTCTTCGAAATTGTGTTCCTTCTTCCTCGACCGTGATTTCCCACCTACAGTTGTTGACAGGGCCCTCAACAGTGTGCAGTCTATCTCCCGCGCCACTATCCTCGCCCCCTCCCCATCCTCCCTGAACAAGGATAGAGTTCCCCTCGTTCTCACATTTCACCCCACCAGCCACCGTATGCAAAGCATAATTCCGCCATTTTCGCCAACTCCAGCGTGATGCCACCACCAAACACATCTTCCCTTCACTCCCTCTGTCAGCATTCCTCAGAGACCATTCCCTCCGAGACAATCTAGTCCACTACTCCATCATACCCAGTCCCTCTCCCATCACCCATGGCACCTTCCCATGCAATCGCAGAAGGTGTAACACGTGCCCCTTTACCTCTTCCATGCTTAACATCCCAGGCCCAAAACACTCATTCCAGGTTGAGCAGCGTTTCACTTGCATCTGTTCCAATTTGGTCTATTGCATTCGCTGCTCCCAATGTGGTCTCCTCTATATCGGAGATACCAAACGCAGACTGGGTGATCGCTTTGTTGAGCATCTTCGGTTTGTGCGCATTCAGGACCCTGACCTTCCCATTTTAACAAAAGACCCTTCTCCCACGCCCACATGTCTGTTCTTGGCCTGTTGCAATGTTCCAGTGAAGCGCAACGCAAACTGGAGGAACAACATCTCATCTTCTGGTTAGGCACGCGACAGCCTTCCGGCCTGAACATCGAATTCAACAACTTCAGATGATCAGCTCTACCCCACCTCGGCCCATTTGTTTTCATTTCATTTTAACTGTCTTTTACCATTTCTTTCCTTCTTAATATATATTTAATTCCCCCCCAATCTTATCCACCTTTCCTTCACCTTTCTCCTCTTTGCTTCCCCCTTCCTCTCCCCCCACATTTACAGTTCATCCTCTGATAGTTTCCCTGCTGTTTGTCCTTTCACATCTTTTGTCCTCTCTGGGACTGCCATTAGCACTCTTTCCCCTTGGTTTCTGTGGCCATTTGCACCCAGTTTCCCTGGGTTTCTGTGGCTATGACTCATCTTTCATTCTCACTCCACAGTATAAATATTTCCCACTTTCTCTGTCTGTTAGCTTTGACAAAGAGTCATCAGACTCGAAACATTAGCTCTTTTCTCTCCCTACTGATGCTGCCAGACTTGCTGAGATTTTCCAGCATTTTCTCTTTCGTTTCAGATTCCAGCATCCGCAGTAACTTGTTTTTATACTGTTATTTATCTGTTGTTTTCTATATAGTTTACCCACAGTTAGTGTTAATAACTCATTTATAGCTTTAGCTACAAGTGTTCTAGGAATATAAATCAGGCCATCCAGCAAGAACATTACAGTGGGAGAGGGGTAAAAGAGGAGCTCCATTTTTACAAATGGTTACACAGCATGTGAATGTCGCTGGCTGGGCCAGCATTCATTGCTCATCACTACCTGCCCTTGAGAAGGGGAGGTGAGCTGCCTACTTGAACCACTGCAGTTCATGTGGTGTAGGAACACCCACAATTCTGTTGGTGAGTGAGTTCGTGAATTTTGATCCAGCGACAATATACGGTTATATATTTCCAAATCAGAATGCTGGGTGGCTTGGAGGGGAACTTCCAGGTGGTGGTGTTCCCACGTTCTGCTGCCCTTGTCCTTCTCAATGGGGGTGGTTGTTGGTTTGGAAGGTGGCTCGGTGAATTTCTGCAGTGCCCCTTGTAGATGAGTCACACTGCTGCCACTGTGACGGTGGTGGAGGGAGTGAATGTTTGTGGCTGGGGTGCCAATCAAGGGGGCTGCATTGTCCGGGATGGTGTCAAGCTTCCTGAGTGTTGTTAGAGCTGCAATCATCCAGGCAAGTGGAGCGTGTTCCCGCTGCCTTGGGAAAGTGGGCAGCATAATCAAAGACCCCTCCCACCTGTTTATTATCTCTTCCATCGGGCAGGAGATGAAGAAGTCTGAGAACACACACTTATAGGTTCAAAACCAGCTTCTTCTCCGCTGTTACCGGACTCCTTAATGACCCTCTTATGGACTGACCGGATCTCTTCACACGTCTTCTCTACTGAGTATGCTTCACCCAATGCCTGTGCCTATGTATTTATTTTGTGTATTATATTGTGTAGGGGCTGATTTAGCACAGTGGGCTAAACAGCTGGCTTGTAATGCAGAACAATGCCAGCAGTGCAGGTTCAGTTCCCGTACTGGCCTCCCTGAACAGGCGCCGGAATGTGGTGACTAGTGGCTTTTCACAGTAGCTTCGAAGCCTACTTGTGACAATAAGTGATTATTATTATTATTATTATTTATGTCCTATGTTTTTCATGTATGGAATGATCTTTCTGGACTGTACGCAGAACAATACTTTTCACTGTATCTTGGTACACGTGACATTAAATCAAATCCAATCCAAATCCACACTCCTGATTTGTGACTTGCAGATGGTCGACAGGCTTGGTGGAGTCATAGTGAGTTATTCGCCACAGGATCCCTAACCTCTGACCTGTTCTTGTAGCCACGGTATTTATATGTCTCATCCAGTTTTAATAATCTTTTTATTGTCACAAGTAGGCTTACATTAACACTGCAATGAAGTTACTGTGAAAAGCCCCTAGTTGCCACATTCCGGCGCTCTTCGGGTACACAGAGGGAGAATTCAGAATTCTCAGCTGGTACGGGAATTGAACCCACGCTGCTGGCCTTGTTCTGCATCACTAACCAGCCATCTAGCCCACTGAGCTAAACCAGCCCAATTTCTGGTCAATGATAACCTCCCCGCCCCCCTCCAGGATGTTGGTAGGATGTTTCATGGCACACCAGCAGTAGTACTGGGATACAAAGAGGTGCAATACTGGTATGGGCTGCATCTGAAACAGGTTGAGAAAAAGGACCTGGCTGAAAGGATAAATAGAGCTATTGAAAATAAAATAAAAACGGGCTTTTGTTTAAAACTGTGATTTTCACACCCTTGGCTGTCCCAAAGCACTTTACAGCTAATTAAGAACTTATGCATTGTACTCACTGTTGTAACGTATGGCATATGGCAGCCAATATGCACAGGCAAGCTCCCATATACAGTAAGGTAGTAATGAGTAGATAATTTAGTGATGGAGTGATAACTCCCATCAGGGTCAATAGTTATGTACAGGCCCCCGAGCAGTAGTCAGGGACAAAAATTAAATCAGGAGATAGAAAAGGCATATAAGAAAGACAATATTACAATAATCACTGGAGACTTCAATATGTAGGTGAACTGGAAAAATCAGAATGGTAGCGGATTCCAAGAAAAGGAATTTGTGAAATGTCTAAGATGGTTTTTTTTGAAGCAGCTTGTGGTAGAGCCCACTAAGGAACAGACAATTCTGGATTTGAAATGAAAATTGCTTATTGTCACAAGTAGACTTCAAATGAAGTTACTGTGAAAAGCCCCTAGTCGCCACATTCCGGCGCCTGTTCGGGGAGGCTGTTACGGGAATTGAACCGTGCTGCTGGCCTGCCTTGGTCTGCTTTCAAAGCCAGCGATTTAGCCCAGTGTGCTAAACTGTAATGAGACTGACCTGATTAGGGAACTTGAGGTGAAGGAACCCTTTGGGGAAGTGGCCACAGTATGATAGAATTCACACTGCAATTTGAGAGGGAGAAGCTAGAATCAGATGTAACAGTATTACTTGGAACATAGAACATAGAAAAATACAGCACAGAACAGGCCCTTCGGCCCACGATGTTGTGCCGAACCTTTGTCCTAGATTAATCATAGATTATCATTGAATTTACAGTGCAGAAGGAGGCCATTCGGCCCTTTGAGTCTGCACCGGTTCTTGGAAAGAGCACCCTACCCAAAGTCAACACTTCCACCCAACACCAAGGGCAATTTGGACATTAAGGGCAATTTATCATGGGCAATTCACCTAACCCGCACATCTTTGGACTGTGGGAGGAAACCGGAGCATCCGGAGGAAACCCACGCAGACACGGGGAGGACGTGCAGACTCCGCACAGACAGTGACCCAAGCCGGAATCGAACCTGGGACCCTGGAGCTGTGAAGCAATTGTGCTATCCGCAATGCTACCATGCTGCCCTTGAGAACAAATAAATCTACACTATCATTTTACTGTAATCCATGTACCTATCCAATAGCTGCTTGAAGGTCCCTAATGTTTCCGACTCAACTACTTCCACAGACAGTGCATTCCATGCCCCCACTACTCTCTGGGTAAAGAACCTACCTCTGATATCCCTCCTATATCTTCCACCTTTCACCTTAAATTTATGTCCGCTTGAAATGGTTTGTTCCACCCGGGGAAAAAGTCTCTGACTGTCTACTCTATCTATTCCCCTGATCATCTTATAAACCTCTATCAAGTCGCCCCTCATCCTTCTCCGTTCTAATGAGAAAAGGCCTAGCACCCTCAACCTTTCCTCGTAAGACCTACTCTCCATTCCAGGCAACATCCTGGTAAATCTTCTTTGCACCTTTTCCAAAGCTTCCACATCCTTCCTAAAATGAGGCGACCAGAACTGTACACAGTACTCCAAATGTGGCCTTACCAAAGTTTTGTACAGCTGCATCATCACCTCACGGCTCTTAAATTCAATCCCTCTGTTAATGAACGCGAGCACACCATAGGCCTTCTTCACAGCTCTATCCACTTGAGTGGCAACTTTCAAAGATGTATGAACATAGACCCCAAGATCTCTCTGCTCCTCCACATTGCCAAGAACTCTACCGTTAACCCTGTATTCCGCATTCATATTTGTCCTTCCAAAATGGACAACCTCACACTTTTCAGGGTTAAACTCCATCTGCCACTTCTCAGCCCAGCTCTGCATCCTATCTATGTCTCTTTGCAGCCGACAACAGCCCTCCTTACTATCCACAACTCCACCAATCTTCGTATCGTCTGCAAATTTACTGACCCACCCTTCAACTCCCTCATCCAAGTCATTAATGAAAATCACAAACAGCAGAGGACCCAGAACTGATCCCTGCGGTACGCCACTGGTAACTGGGATCCAGGCTGAATATTTGCCATCCACCACCACTCTCTGACTTCTATCGGTTAGCCAGTTTGTTATCCAACTGGCCAAATTTCCCACTATCCCATGCCTCCTTACTTTCTGCAGGAGCCTACCATGGGGAACTTTATCAAATGCCTTACTAAAATCCATGTACACTACATCCACTGCTTTACCTTCATCCACATGCTTGGTCACCTCCTCAAAGAATTCAATAAGATTTGTAAGGCAAGACCTACCCCTCACAAATCCGTGCTGACTATCCCTAATCAAGCAGTGTCTTTCCAGATGCTCAGAAATCCTATCCTTCAGTACCCTTTCCATTACTTTGCCTACCACCGAAGTAAGACTAACTGGCCTGTAATTCCCAGGGTTATCCCTAGTCCCTTTTTTGAACAGGGGCACGACATTCGCCACTCTCCAATCCCCTGGTACCACCCCTGTTGACAGTGAGGACAAAAAGATCATTGCCAATGGCTCTGCAATTTCATCTCTTGCTTCCCATAGAATCCTTGGATATATCCCGTCAGGCCCGGGGGACTTGTCTATCCTCAAGTTTTTCAAAATGCCCAACACATCTTCCTTCCTAACAAGTATTTCCTCAAGCTTACCAATCTGTTTCACACTGTCCTCTCCAACAATATCGCCCCTCTCATTTGTAAATACAGAAGAAAAGTACTCGTTCAAGACCTCTCCTATCTCTTCAGACTCAATACACAATCTCCCGCTACAGTCCTTGATCGGACCTACCCTCGCTCTAGTCATTCTCATATTTCTCACATGTGTAAAAGGCCTTGGGGTTTTCCTTGATCCTACCCGCCAAAGATTGTTCATGCCCTCTCTTAGCTCTCCTAATCCCTTTCTTCAGTTCCCTCCTGGCTATCTTGTATCCCTCCAATGCCCTGTCTGAACCTTGTTTCCTCAGCCTTACATAAGTCACCTTTTTCCTCTTAACAAGACATTCAACCTAACCTCTCTTGTCAACCATGGTTCCCTCACTCGACCATCTCTTCCCTGCCTGACAGGGACATACATATCAAGGACACGTAGCACCTGTTCCTTGAACAAGTTCCACATTTCACTTGTGTCCTTCCCTGCCAGCCTATGTTCCCAACTTATGCACTTCAATTCTTGTCTGACAACATCGTATTTACCCTTCCCCCAATTGTAAACCTTGCCCTGTTGCACGTACCTATCCCTCTCCATTACTAAAGTGAAAGTCACAGAATTGTGGTCACTATCTCCAAAATACTCCCCCACTAACAAATCTATCACTTGCCCTGGCTCATTACCCAGTACTAAATCCAATATTGCCCCTCCTCTGGTCGGACAATCTACATACTGTGTTAGAAAAGCTTCCTGGACACACTGCACAAACACCACCCCATCCAAACTATTTGATCAAAAGAGTTTCCACTCAATATTTGGGAAGTTAAGTCGCCCATGACTACTACCCTATGACTTCTGCACCTTTCCAAAATCTGTTTCCCAATCTGTTCCTCCACATCTCTGCTACTATTCGGGGGCCTATAGAAAACTCCTAACAAGGTGACTGCTCCTTTCCTATTTCTGACTTCAACCCATACTACCTCAATAGGGTGATACTCCTCAAACTGCCTTTCTGCAGCTGTTATACTATCTCTAATTAATAATGCCACCCCCCCCCCTCTTTTACCACCCTCCCTAATCTTATTGAAACATCTATAACCAGGGACCTCCAACAACCATTTCTGCCCCTCTTCTATCCAAGTTTCTGTGATGGCCACCACATCGTAGTCCCAAGTACCGATCCATGCCTTACGTTCACCCACCTTATTCCTGATGCTTCTTGCGTTGAAGTATACACACTTCAACACATCTCCGTGCCTGCAAGTACTCTCCTTTGTCAGTGTTCCCTTCCCCACTGCCTCACTACACGCTTTGGCGTCCTGAATATCGGCTACCTTAGTTGCTGGACTACAAATCCGGTTCCCATTCCCCTGCCAAATTAGTTTAAACCCTCCCGAAGTGTACTAGAAAACCTCCCTCCCAGGATATTGGTGCCCCTCTGGTTCAGATGCAACCCGTCCTGCTTGTACAGGTCCCACCTTCCCCAGAAGGCGCTCCAATTATCCAAATACCTGAAGCCCTCCCTCCTACACCATTCCTGCAGCCACGTGTTCAGCTGCACTCTCTCCCTATTCCTAGCCTCGCTATCACGTGGCACCGGCAACAAACCAGAGATGACAACTCTGCCTGTCCTGGCTTTTAACTTCCAGCCTAACTCCCTAAACTTGCTTATTACCTCCACACCCCTTTTCCTACCTATGTCGTTGGTACCAATGTGCACCACGACTTCTGGCTGCTCACCCTCCCCCTTAAGGATCCTGAAGACACGAAGACACGATCCGAGACATCCCTGGCCCTGGCACCCGGGAGGCAACATACCTTCCGGGAGTCTCGCTCGCGACCACAGAATCTCCTATCTATTCCCCTAACCATTGAATCTCCTACAACTATTGCTTTTCTATTCTCCCCCCTTCCCTTCTGAGCCCCAGAGCCAGACTCAGTGCCAGAGACCTGCCCGCTCGGGCCTTCCCCCGGTAGGTCATCCCCCCCAACAGCATCCAAAACGGTATACTTGTTTTGAAGGGGAACGGCCACGAGGGATCCCTGCACTTTCTGCCTGTTTGTTTTTTTTCCCCCTGACTGTAACCCAGCTATTCTTGTCCTGTACCTTGGGTGTGGTTACCTCCTTGTAACTCTTCTCAATCACCCCCTCTGCCTCCCGGATGATCCGAAGTTTCATAGAATTCACAGTGCAGAAGGAGGCCATTCGGCCCATCGAGTCTGCACCAGCTCTTGGAAAGAGCACCCTACCCAAGGTCAACACCTCCACCCTATCCCCAGAACCCAGTAACCCCACCCAACACTAAGGGCAATTTTGGACACTAAGGGCAATATATCATGGCCAATCCACCTAGCCTGCACGTCTTTGGACTGTGGGAGGAAACCGGAGCACCCGGAGGAAACCCACGCACACACGGGGAGGATGTGCAGACTCCGCACAGACAGTGACCCAAGCCGGAATCGAACCTGGGACCCTGGAGCTGTGAAGCAATTGTGCTATCCACAAGGCTACCGTGCTGCCCAGTTCATCCAGCTTCAGCTCCAGTTCCCTAACACGGTCTTTGAAGAGCTGAAGTTGGGTGAACTTCCCGCAGGTATAGTCAGTGGGGACACCGGTGGTATCCCTCACCACCCACATCCTACAGGAGGAGCATGTAACTGGCCTAGCCTCCATCCCCTCTTACCTGACAGAATATAGCTGCCCTGTGGACTAACTAGATCTCCGCCCTCCGACCCTGCTCCCAGTCAGCTACACTTTCTGTAAACTCCTGGCTCTCTTCGCACTCTTACGGAAACAAAATGAAAGGAGCACCTTACTCCCTCCTCACCTAACTCCCTCGGTCACCAAACTCTCACTATCGCACTCAAATGCACCAAATTTAGCACTCCCTCGGTCACCAAACTCTCACTATCGCACTCAAATGCACCAAATTCAGCACTCCCTCGGTCACCAAACTCTCACTATCGCACTCAAATGCACCAAATTCAGCACTCAGTTACAATTGAATAAAGGTAGCTACAAAGACATGATGGGGGACCTGGCCAGAGTTGATTAGAATGGGAGCCTAGCAGGGAAGATGGTGGAACAGCAATGACAGGAGTTTTTGGAGGTTGTTATAACCTGCCCGAATCCTATTTGCTGGGGCCAATTGGTTACCCCATGACTCGGGGAATATGAGCTCCCCTAATGAGGTGGGGATGGGGCAATCGTTAACCTTTCAGCTGTATAAATAGTGCTGGCCAGTGTGGTACTGGCCAGAGAGAGAGAACCAGTAGTGAAGTACTGGTGCTGTGTAAATATTGTTGTCAATAAGGTCACTTTCTGTTTGACTCTTCAAACTCATGGTGGATTCTTCATGGCCCTCACAAAAGGGGTTATGGTGGAGACACAACAGAAATTCATCCCAAAGGAGAGGAAACATGCCAAAGGGCAGACAAGGCAACCATGGCTGATAACGGAAGTCAGGGACAGCATAAAAGCAAAAGAAATAGCATACAATGTGGTGAGGATTAGTCTGAAGTCAGAGGATTGGAAAGCCTTTAAAAACAACCTGAAGAGAACTACAAAACCAATGGCGGGGGAAGAGACGAAATAGGAGTGTGAGTAGCTAGTAATATAAAAGAAGATTGCACAAGTTTTTTTTGATATATAGATAGTAAGAGAGAGGCAAGAATGGACATTGGACTACTGGAAAATGAAGCAGAGGAAGTACTAGTGGGGAACAAAGAAATGGCAGAGGAACTGAATAGGTACTTTGAATCAGTCTTCACAGTGGAAGACTCCAGTGGCATACCAGAACTTCAAGAGAGTCAGGGGGCAGAGGTGAGCGTAGTGGCCAACACTAAGAAGAAGGTGCTGGGGAAATTGAAAGGTCTGAAGGTGGATAAATCACCTGGACCAGATGGATACAACCCAGTGTTCTGAAGGAGATAGCAGAGGAGATTGTGGAGGAATTGGTGGTGATCTTTTCAGGAATCACTGGAGTCAGGGAGGGCCCCAGAGGACTGGAAAATAGCTAATGTAACACCCCTGTTAAAGAAGGGTGGGAGGCAGGGCAGCACGGTGGCACAGTGGTTAGCATTGCTGTCTCACGGCGCCGAGGTCCCAGGTTCGATCCCGGCTCTGGATCACTGTCCATGTGGAGTTTGCACATTTTCCCTGTGTTTGCGTGGGTTTCACCCCCACAACCCAAAGATGTGCAGGGTAGGTGGATTGGCCACTATAAATTGCCCCTTAATTGGAAAAAATGAATTGGGTACTCTAAATATTTTTTTTTAAAAGAAGGGAGGGAGGCAGAACATGGGAAATTATAGGCTGGTTAGCCTGGCTTCAGTCATTGGTAAGATTTGAGAATCTATTATTAAGGATGAGATTGCAGAGTGCTTGGAAGTGCATGATATAATAGGACTGAGTCAGCACAGCTTCATCAAGGGGAGGTCACGTTGGACAAATCTATTAGAATTCTTTCAGGAGGTAACGAGGAAGTTTGGCAAAGGAAAACCAGTGGATGTGATCTATTTGGATTTCCAGAAGGCCTTTGACAAGATGCCATACAGGAGGCTGCAAAGTAAGAGAAGAGTCCATGGTGTTAGGGGCGACGTATTGGCATGGATAGAGGATTGGTTGACTGGCAGAGTGTTGGGATAAAAGGGTGTTTTTTCAGGATGGTAGCTGGTGATTAGTGGTGTTCCGCAGGGGTCAGTGGTGGGATCAAAACTATTTATGATATACATTTTAAGGGTGGCACGGTGGTGCAGTGGTTAGCACTGCTGCCTCATGGCGCCGTGGACCCGGGTTCGATTTCGGCCCTGGGTCACTGTCCGTGTGGAGTTTACACATTCCTCCCGTGCCTGTGTGGATCGCGCCCCACAAACCTAGATCTGCAGCGTAGGTGGATTGGCCACACTAAATTGCCACTGAATTGGAAAAAGTTTTTTTTTTAAAATCATGTACATTATAAGCGTCGGTCCTTTTTTTCCCCCTGTTTATTCCCTTCTTTCCCCTTTCTTTTATTTCTCCTGTTACGTTTTTGATCCATGGATGACTAGTGGACATGTGGCTTCAAGGTAAGTAGGCTGTCCTTTCATTGAAGCAGAAGAATTCAACAGCGGGAGAGATCACTGTGCTAGTCTGAACTGGAGTTGTAGATTGCCGGCATTAGGGTCAGAGATGGACTGGGACTCCGTTTTATTGATTTGGCTGGTGGCCAATGAATTGGCCCAAAAGGGTGTACTTTGCCCTGTAACAGGTGGTGATTGGCTCTTATGCCACTTAAATGGTTCAGAGACCTAAGGAGGTTTCAGTTTTGAATTTGGCAGCAGAGAGATGAAAAGTCCAACTAATCCTCCACCATACCCCCCACAACGTTGGATATTTTTATAAGAATTATTAGTTAATTCACTTGTGTTTGACTCTGGGACTGGAATTGACATTGCACTTGCTCAAGGTGTCCTATCATAATTTAGGGGCTCGAGGACGGCATTGTGGCACAGTGGTAACACTGTTTCCTCATGGTGCGGAGGTCCCAGGTTCGATCCCGGCCCCGGTTCACAGTCCGTGTGGAGTTTGCACATTCTTGGGCAGCACAGTGGTGCAGTGGTTAGCACTGCGGTCTCACGGCGCCGAGGTCCCAGGTTCGATTCCGGCTCTGGGTCACTGTCCGTAAGGAGTTCACACATTCTCCCCGTGTTCGCATGGGTTTCGCCCCCACAACCCAAAAGATATGAGGGGTGGGTGGATTGGCCACTCTAAATTGCCCCTTAATTGGAAAAAAATGAATTCGGTATTCTAAATTTATATTAAAAAAAGAGTTTGCTCATTCTCCCCGTGTCTGCGTGGGTCTCGCCCCATAACCCAAAGATGTGCAGGGTAGGTGAATTGGCACACTAAATTGCCCTTTAATTGGGAAAAAAAGAATTGGGTACTTTAAATTTATAAAAAATAAATAAATAATTTGGTGGCTCGTGTCTGGAATTTCTGGAGTGGTAGATGGCGAAGTTGGGTTACAGTGTTATTAAAAAAGACATCAGGTTTGTAGTGATATAATAGGATGGCTCTGGAAGCTGCTGAAATTTTTCTTTAGATGGATGACTTATCTCTGGTTTATTTAAAAGAGCTTTGCAAAGATAAGCTAGTCGAATTGGTAGGTGAATTAGAAATAGAGATGCCATTAAGGTGGAGGTAATTGACATGAATGCTGAACGTTTAAATTTGAAAGAGAGGCCAGAAACATACCCTGGGTTAGGGTAACAATCAGAATTAGCTAAAACCAGCTACAAATGAAACAATTGGAAATGCACCAAAAGCAAAGGTAGCTGATGCAAAAAGAAATAGAAAAAGAAATGCAGATGAAGAAAAGAGAAATGGAGGTGCTGGCGAGATCGCGTTTTCATGTGATTCTCGAAGGCAGGAACAGGTTTCCTGATTTTTCCAGGCCACTCATCAGTGGAGTAACAAGAATCCTGCCCCGGAAGGCTGGGAACCTCGTGCATTGATATCATTAGCAAGTCTTCCGGCTGGGACTTACCCCCTACTGAATATTCGTTGGTCATCGGCGTGATGTTCCAGACCCTGAGAGGGCTGAGGATCAGGACATTGTTAGGTTTCCTCATCGACGCCAACGGAAAAACTCACTTCCGCCTTTCTAACAACATTTTTTTTCTTCACATGAATCAGGCCCTGTTTGTGATGGCTTGCCCTTGATATGCTTGCCCTGGGAAAACTTAATCTTTGTAATCAGGAGACTCCTTTAAAATGCCCCAGCACTTTTTCCAAGTCCAGTCGGGAGGGATGGCAGCCGAAAGACGACGCCACGTTTTACAGAGGGAGCCCTCAGCAAACGCCTCGATGGGTTTGAACAGAGGCAGGATTCTCCTGAGTTTTCACACCGGAACCGACACTTTGAAAAAATATGCTAAGGTTCCGTCCAAAGTAAGTGATGAAAATACATTCAAATTGACAAGAAAAAATAAGGGCTGGGATTTTCTGGTCAGGCCTGCTATAGGATGGGAAATTCTGTGGTCTGTTAAACTTTCTATCCCGAAGGGAACAGTTCCTGCTGCAGGTGGGACTAGAAATCCTGACCAAGGATTTTGAGAAGTCAAACTGTAATCCCCAACATAATAATCTTTATTGTCACAAGTAGGCTTAAATTAACACTACAATGAAGTTACTCTCAGTCAGCTCTAGGCGGTTCTTCCCTTCTGGCTTGGATGAGGTTGATGCACCCTGCATGCTTGTGGTGAAGTACACATGACTGTCACCCTCATCTGTGCTGTAAATTCACAGAGTAACAGTTTGAGGAATGTATTAAAGGTCCGTGGGCAGGATTCTCTGCCGGCGGGATGCTCCGTTGTGCCGGCGCCCAGGGGTTTCCTGACGGCGTGGGGCAGCCCCACAATGGGAAACCCCATTTGCTGGCTGGGGTAACAGAGAATCCCACCGGCGTGGTGAGGCAGAAATTAGGCGGGGCAGAGCATCCCGCCCTATGTCTTTGATGAATACAAATATTTATTTTTAAGGGATTGAGTACCTGAGGCAATTTAAATGTATTGAATGGGACAGATACATAGAACATTGTTTTATTTAATCTCAGCATGGTTCATGAGAGCTGCCACTGGTGGATACAGGGTGAGTTGGCAGGGAGGGTGTAAGGGAAAAGGGTGGTGAGGGCATGAGTTGGCACAGGGCTATAATGAACCATGTGTTGTCAAGGTTTGGTATAAGAGCTACGCGAGGCCATGAAAATGAGTGGAGGGGTCATGTGTTGGCATAAGTTGGCGCCACATTGGCATAGGTTCTATAAAGGATCGTGGGGATACATAGGTTTGCATGAAGAGTATATGGGACCACTGGGGTGTGTAGAGGGGCATGGCTGGCATAGTTGGGGTAAGGGAAGTAGGTGGAGGTGTGAGGGATGAGTACTCGAGCACCTAATATTCAGCAACACAATTGAGACAAAGTCCCAGAGCACCAAGGCAAATCTTGCCCAACTCAGCATTCGGCAAACCCTGTGGCCGCAACCAATCTGCATGTGGGTGCGGTGGGCCCATATCCAGCATGTAGGTTGAGTGCACTCCACACCTTCATCTACAGCTTTCAATAGCTTTTCATTCCCTCCACAAGCCCATCTCTCCTTCCCTGCTTTGCTGCTTGGGTCACCCTTGCGATTTCCATGATTCCCTTCTCCAATGCAATAAACCCGTGGATGTGACTCTCCTCTACCAGTCAGTGCCCTCTCCATAGCATTGTAAGTCCATTTCTCCTCCATTCTGACCAATGCCAACAGTTCATCTGCCCAAGAGGCTGCATGTTTTAGTGCTGACATGTTCTCAATAGCACTACATTGCTGAGTCTTGCTGGAGGGTTAATGAGCACCTTGGGAACAAAATGCTGTCATGTGCAAGGGTAACATACACCCTCAGGCTCCTCAGCTGGTGTGCTGGTTGGAGGTTAAATACCCATAGGCCTGTCATCAGGGTTCGATGTTGCACTCACCTTGCTAGAGTGCAGAAGGTCATTGAACCTTTCACGAAATTGGACCCAGTTTCTAAGGATCATACTTCTGTTGCTCTTGCTCTCGATCTCCGCCAGCCATGCCTGTTTTGCTTAACTAGGTGGCTTTCTCCTTTCACCCTCCAGAAAGAGCAGCTTCCTCCTCATTCTCACTGCTTCCAGGAGGATCTCAATGTCGGCAATCAAGAATCGAGAGGCAGCCCTATCCTGGATATAAAGGCTTCTGCTCTCATGTGGAATCCACTTGTCATTCAAACTGCAACCGTAATAATGGCTGCTGTGATGACTTTAAATATGGGACCCTTAATATGATATACATTAATGATATGATATATAATTGTAATTGGAAATCAGGAAGCAGCAGTTTTACTAAATAGATAATTTGTAGGTCTTCACAGTAGAAGACGAGCATAAAGTACCACAAGTGCAATGAAAACTAAGAAACTAAATCACTGGGTGGAACTGACTAGATTGAAACTAGTCTGGAATCTGGGCTGTGGCACCATTTGAATATGCTGGAGAACCTCTCTGTCCCCCCCAAAAAATCAAGTCTTAATGTTTCAGGTAAACAACCCTACATTAGAACTGGGGAGTACCATTGCTCAGTTACCGTCGGTCTGTTTTGTAGCCGTGTGATGAGAGTTGAGTTGAGATTTGTTCTGTTTCAGACTCCTGCAGTAAATTTAAAGTGCAAACTTTCATTCTATTTGCTGGACAGGTCCTCAAACATTACCATGGAGAGTGAAAGAATATTTTGTGAGAATGTTTTCTCCCCACATTGCTGCTGTCCTACGCCCCCCCCCCCCCCCCCCCAAAACCCTGTCAAAAAAAAATCTTGGTCACAGAGTCCTTTGCCCAGTGCTGGCAAAGGAAAAATGGGATTCTATCCATATTCTCACTGGCACAAAGTAAAAATCTGTTTGCAGTAATGGAGGGATATCTTTACTCTTTCCTGAGGTATGGCAAAGGAATTATAGGGCATGTGATGAGAGGTCACATACAGAGAATGAATGGAGCTGATTACATGCATTCTGACACTGTGAAAGAGCTTTTCTTTTCTCCAGAGCTCCTGATATTTGCATATCTAATTGTAATGTGAACCAAGCAATTCAGGGTTGTTTTAAACTTTGCAATGGAAAGTAATCATCTTAAAGAAAAGGAAAGGATGGTGCTGAATGTTAAGATTATATTCTATTTAATTATAGGCATCTGAGTGAGCAGTAAATTTGGGGCTGTATAGTAAAGGAATGAATGTGACCCTGAAATGTCAGTTCAGCTTTGCTGTAGCACAGCGTTGGCACTGAGAGAATTTAGCAGTGCTGTGCATTGCACTGATAAGGGAAAGAGGCAGAATAGCTGTTAATTACCTGCTTTGTTTGATGTGGAAACTAGCAGTTCCGCACTTTCTTCCCATCAGTAACAGTACTCAATTAAAACTTACATTAACAGTGATAATGCCCTCGTTTATCTAGTGAGGGAGACGTGAGGTGAAGAAAATGAACAGTGCATTGTCAGCTGCTGCCAGATGCTGAAAACTTGCCTCGTAATCCAGAGGGATGAAAAGCTGTTACTAGACAGTGTTATTTTGTATGTTCCTATGTCTTTAAACAAACTGATTTATTTTATTGCAGTGACTTTCTTAGAAGAATTACGCTATCTTTCAGCTTCTGAGGGTATTAATGTTTAAATGTCATTCTTCAGAAAACTTATTACTTTCTTTTAAGTTATTTGCTGTCATGCAACCAAGCCAATAGAGGAGAGAAGGAAAAAATGACGCCGAAAGGTCCTTACAACTTATTTTGTATAATGTAACTCACCACTGATCTTTCTGGAGTGATTGTAGGAGAAGCAGTAATAAAACTGCAAACGAGCTGAAATAATCCAAAGAAATTCTAGGTGTACAGTAACAGGTGGAATCTTGTCAAGCTATAGTGCATGAGTAAGTCAGTTTCTGCTTATAAAGGAGGATTTGTGTTTAAGACTTGGCTTCAAAGAGAGCTTTACTAAAATCTGTATCCATGATTTATGATCTTGTGGTGGCGTAGTCACTTTAAGGGGCAATCCATCGCGGGCCAAGTGACCGGCTCGGAGCCTATGGGGAGGGAGCACGTAAATGTTAGCCTGTCAGGTGTTTGGGCACAGATCTGGCTGTTGGGGTTTGGTCAGAGTTAGCTTTGGAGTCGAGGGAATAAGACCTGTGTAGTCGTCAAAGAATCATAAAATCCCTACAGTGCAGAAGGAGGCAATTTGGCCCTTCGGGTCAGCACCGACCCTCTGAATGACTATCTCAGCCAGGCCCACTTCTCTGCCCTATCTACGTAACCCCACCTAACCTTTGGACACTAAGGGGCAATTTAGCATGGCCAATCCATCTAACCTGCACTTCTTTGGACTATCCTGTATATCAAGTTTTTTTTTTTTTAGTTAAATAAATCAGTGCTGTGATTTAATACTGCCTCGTCGCTTGCCTCGAGAATAAATCAATCCAGTTGAAGGAAACACGTCGAAAATTGGAAGGAGGAAAGAGTGGCTTCTCAGAGTCCTGAAAAGGTGCAAGATAGTCAGCAGTCAAATAGCTATGCCACTATTCTCAAAAATTGATCCATTTGATCTGGAGGTTGAAAGTTGAGGCCAAAATATCGAACAGCTTCAATACTTCTTTGTTGCCAATAAAATCATGGCAGAAGACAAACAGAAAGTAATATTACTTACAGTTTGCGGCCCACAAACATAGGGCGGGATTCTCCACTCCCGTGCCGAAATACCCATGCCGTCGTGAACGCCGTCGAGGTTCACGACGGCGCGAAACGGCCCCGATCCCGAACGATTCAGGCCCCGACAATGGGCTAGGATTGGGGCCACGTCATCTACACGTGCCAGGCCTTGTCGCCGCATAAAGGCGGCGCCGCATAACTGGCTCCAACCCATGCATGCGTGGTTGCCGTCCTCTCTATGTCCACCCCGCAAAAAGATGGCGGACGGATCTTGCGGGGCCGCGGAAGGAAGGAGGTCCTCCTTCAGAGAGGACGGCCCGACGATCGGTGGGCACCGAACGCGGGCCACCCCACATTTGAGGTACCCCCTGGTGCAGAATCCCCCCTCGCCCCCCTGCAGGCCGCCTCCCCAGCGTTCGCACACTGTTCCCGACAGCAGCGACCAGGTGTGGTCGGCGCCGGGGGGAACCCGCCGTTTTGGCCTGGCCGCTCGGCCCATCCGGGCCTGAGAATAGCGGGGGTGCCGGAGAATCGCCATTTTGGGTGTCTCCGGCGATTCTGCGGCCCGAGGAACTCGACCGGGCCGTTCCCGCCGCTTGGGAGAATCGCGGGAGGGCGTCGGACCGGCGTCCCGGGAAATTCTGGCGGCCCAGTCTATTCTCCCAACCGGCACGGGAGTGGAGAATCTCGCCCATATAACCTCGTGCGAAGCTGAATATTTCCATAGAGCCTGGACTCTAGATTCTTTAATCAATTGGTGCAACGAATGAGGGACCATTACAACCCCTGACCCCCCCCCCCCCCACTGCATTATTATGCAGCGCTATAACTTTCATAGAGCCATTGGAGGTGCTGGAGAAAGGGTATCCGCTTTTGTAGCCAGATTTCAACAAATGTCGGAACATTGTGAATTTTGCACTTCTCTCAGCGACATACTGTGTGACCGGTTGGTCTGGTGGAACAACAACTTAAATATTCAGAAGAAGTTGCTGACAGAAACCAAGATATCCTTTGACAAGGCAATTGAGTTGGCTCAAGCGACTGAAAACGTTGAACAAAGCGCTTTTGAATTACAAAGTGCAAAGCGAGGTGAACCAGTTATGGCAGGAATCGGCGACTGCTCAAGGTTTCCCGAAGCGAGAGAGCAGCGCAGCCAGAGAAGAAAAGTGACCAGCAGTCACAAGAGTTAGAGGTTTGTTACTGTTATGGGGTAGAACATTCCCAAGAATAAAGATAGATGGGTGACGGTGAGAGGGGCTGGGGGGAAGCAGTCAGTACAGGGATCCCATGTGGTCGTTCCCCTTAGTAACAAGTATACTGCTTTAGATACTGTTGGGGGGGGGGGGGGGGGAGACTTACCATGGGGTGCAGAGTCTGTCCCTGTTGCTCAGAAGGGAAGGGGGGAGAGGAGTAGAGCATTAGTCATTGGAGACTCCATAGTTAGGGGGATAGATAGGAGATTCTGTGGGAACGAGAGAGACTCGCGGTTGGTGTGTTGCCTTCCAGGTGCCAGGGTGCGTCATGTCTCGGATCGTGTTTTCGGGATCCTTAAGGGGGAGGGGGAGCAGCCCCAAGTCGTGGTCCACATAGGTACCAAAGACATAGGAAGGAAAAGGGATAGGGATGTAAGGCAGGAAGTCAGGGAGCTAGGGTGGAAACTTAGATCTAGGACAAAAAGAGTTATTATCTCTGGGTTGTTACCCGTGCCACGTGAAAGCGAGGCGAGGAATAGGGAGAGAGAGGAGTTGAACACGTGGCTACAGGGATGGTGAAGGAGGGACGGTTTCAGATTTCTAGATAATTGGGGCTCATTCTGGGGTCGGTGGGACCTCTACAAATGGGATGGTCTACACCTGGACCAGAGGGGTACCAATATCCTGGGGGGGAAATTTGCTAATGCTCTTCAGGAGGGTTTAAACTAGTTCAGCAGGGGCTTGGGAACCTGAATTGTAGCTCCAGTATACAGGAGGTTGAGAGTAGTGAGGTCATGAGTAAGGTTTCAAAGTTGTAGGAGTGTACCAGCAAGCAGGAAGGTGGTTTAAAGTGTGTCTTCTTCAATGCCAGGAGCATCCGGAATAAGGTGGGTGAACTTACGGCATCGGTTGGTACCTGGGACTTCAATGTTGTGGCCATTTCGGAGACATGGATAGAGCAGGGACAGGAATGGTTGTTGCAGGTGCCAGGGTTTAGATATTTCAGTAAGCGCAGGGAAGGTGGTAAAAGAGGGGGAGGGGTAGCACTGTTCGTCAAGAACAGTATTACGGTGGCAGAAAGGACGTTTGATGAGGACCCGTCTACTGAGGTAGTATGGGCTGAGGTTAGAAACAGGAAAGGAGAGGTCACCCTGTTAGGGGTTTTCTATAGGCCTCCGAATAGTTCCAGAGATGTAGAGGAAAGGATTGCAAAGATGATTCTGGATAGGAGCGAAAGCAACAGGGTAGTTGTTATGGGGGACTTTAACTTTCCAAATATTGACTGGAAACGCTATAGTTTGAGTACTTCAGATGGGTCCGTTTTTGTCCAATGTGTGCAGGAGGGTTTCCTGACACAGTATCTAGATAGGCCAATGAGAGAAGAGGCCATATTGGATTTGGTACTAGGTAATGAACCAGGACAGGTGTTAGATTTGGAGGTAGGTGAGCACTTTGGTGATAGTGACCACAATTCGATTACGTTTACTTTAGTGATGGAAAGGGCTAGGTATATACCGCAGGGCAAGAGTTATATTTGGGGGAAAGGCAATTATGATGTGATGAGGCAAGACTTAGGATGCATCGGATGGAGAGGAAAACTGCAGGGGATGGGCACAATGGAAATGTGGAGCTTATTCAAGGAACAGCTACTGCGTGTCCTTGATAAGTATGTACCTGTCAGGCAGGGAGGAAGTGGTCGAGCAAGGGAACCGTGGTTTACTAAAGCAGTCGAAACACTTGTCAAGAGGAAGAAGGAGGCTTATGTAAAGATGAGACATGAAGGTTCAGTTAGGACGCTCGAGAGTTACAAGTTAGCTAGGAAGGACCTAAAGAGAGAGGTAAGAAGAGCCAGGAGGGGACATGAGAAGTCTTTCGCAGGTAGGATCAAGGATAACCCTAAAGCTTTCTATTGATATGTCAGGAATAAACAAATGACTAGGGTAAGAGTAGGGCCAGTCAAGGGAAGTAGTGGGAAGATGTGCTTGGAGTCCGATGAGATAGGAGAGGTGCTAAATGAATATTTTTCATCAGTATTCACACAGGAAAAAGACAATGTTGTCGAGGAGAATACTGAGATTCAGGCTACTAGACTAGAAAAGCTTGAGGTTCATAAGGAGGAGGTGTTAGCAATTCTGGAAAGTGAAAATAGATAAGTCCCGTGGGCCGGATGGGATTTATCCTAGGATTCTCTGGGAAGCCAGGGAGGAGATTTCTGAGCCTTTAGCTTTGATCTTTAAGTCATCTTTGTCTACAGGAATAGTGCCAGAAGACTGGAGGGTAGCAAATGTTGTCCCCTTGTTCAAGAAAGGGAGTAGAGACAACCCCGGTAACTATAGACCAGTGAGCCTTACTTCTGTTGTGGGCAAAATCTTGGAAAGGTTTATAAGAGATAGGATGTATAATCATCTGGAAAGGAATAATTTGATTAGAGATCGTCAACACGGTTTTGTGAAGGGTAGGTCGTGCCTCACAAACCTTATTGAATTCTTTGAGAAGGTGACCAAACAGGTGGATGAGGGTAAAGCAGTTGATGTGGTGTATATGGATTTCAGTAAAGCGTTTGATAAGGTTCCCCACTGTAGGCTACTGCAGAACATACGGAGGCATGGGATTCAGGGTGATTTAGCAGTTTGGATCAGAAATTGGCTAGCTGGATGAAGACAAAGGGGGGTGGTTGATGGGAAATGTTCAGACTGGAGTCCAGTTACTAGTGTTGTACCACAAGGATCTGTTTTGGGGCCACTGCTGTTTGTCATTTTTATAAATGACCTGGAGGAGGGGGTAGAAGGATGGGTGAGTAAATTTGCAGATGACACTAAAGTCAATGGAGTTGTGGACAGTGCGGACGGATGTTACAAGTTACAGAGGGACACAGATAAGCTGCAGCGCTGGGCTGAGAGGTGGCAAATGGAGTTTAATGCAGAAAAGTGTGAGGTTATTCATTTTGGAAGGAATAACAGGAAGACAGAGTACTGGGCTGATGGTAAGATTCTTGGCAGTGTGGATGAGCAGAGAGATCTCGGTGTCCATGTACATAGATCCCTGAAAGTTGCCACCCAGGTTGAGAGGGTTGTTAAGAAGGCGTACGGTGTGTTAGCTTTTATTGGTAGAGGGATTGAGTTTCGGAGCCATGAGGTCATGTTGCAGCTGTACAAAACTCTGGTGTGGCCGCATTTGGAGTATTGCGTGCAATTCTGGTTGCCGCATTATAGGAAGGATGTGGAAGCATTGGAAAGGGTGCAGAGGAGATTTACCAGAATGGTGCCTGGTATGGAGGGAAGATCTTATGAGGAAAGGCAGAGGGACTTGAGGCTGTTTTCGTTAGAGAGAAGAAGGTTAAGACGTGACTTAATTGAGGCATACAAGATGATCAGAGGATTGGATAGGGTGGGCAGTGAGAGCCTTTTTCCTTGGATGGTAATGTCTAGCACGAGGGGGCATAGCTTTAAATTGAGGGGAGATAGACATAAGACTGATGTCAGAGGTAGGTTCTTTACTCAGAGAGTAGTAAGGGCGTGGAATGCCCTGCCTGCAACAGTAGTGGACTCGCCAACACTAAGGGCATTCAAATGGTCATTGGATAGACATATGGACGATAAGGGAATAGTGTAGATGGGCTTTAGAGTGGTTTCACAGGTCGGCGCAATATCGAGGGCCGAAGGGCCTGTACTGCGCTGTAATGTTCTATGCAAGTGTAAGGAATTAATCTGTTTCAAATGTAATAAGACCATTTGTAAGCCAGATGCAGAGTCATACAGCCTACTCCATGTTCACAAAAAAATCGGCAACTCCAATGAACAAGCTTGTGGAAGACCCTGAAGAAAAATCAGAAGTATACGTGGTGAGATTAAATAAAACACCCCTCATTGCGATTGTCCTTGACGTCGATGGCCTTAAAATGGAGGTCAATTCAAGGGCAGCTGCCACAGTGGGTGAGCATACTTTTAGCTGTCTGCAGGGAAGGCTGCAGCCTGTGAATCTAAGCAGTACTTTGGCCACCTTGGGGGAGGCATAGACGATATTGTGGACGGCATCCATACCAGTATCGTACCAAGAGCACTCAACCCAGTTGCCTTTATTCATAGTGAAGGGACAAAGGCTAACCCTCATGAAACTGGATTGGCTGAAGAAAATCAAATTGAATTGGTTAGAAATATTCAACATCACCAACAGGGTTTTCCAGGAACTTCTACCGAAATTCCACAAGTTCACCCAGGGAGAGTTAGGATGCATCAAAAGAGTGAAAGTAAAGATCTATGTAAGCCAGAAGCAATGCCAAAATCTTTTTCCACCAGACTGGTGCCTTATGCTCTACACAAAAAGGTGGAGGTGAAGTTGAAGCATTTGGAAGACCTGGGGGTAATTACTCCAGTTCAGTTTTCAGAATGGGCAACATGGAGGTCAGGATTTACCGACCACCACGCTGCGTGTTTTTCGGCGGGGGGGGCTGGCCCTCTCGCGGGATCGACCGGTCCTGCTGTTGTCGATGGGATTTCCCGTTGATGGCACCACTCGCTGCCGGGAAACCCGTGAGCTGGCATGGGACCGGAATTTCCTGCCGGCGTGAACAGCTGATAAATCCCACCCTAATTGCCCCAGTGTTGAAGCCGGACTGCACAGTCCGAATTTGCAGTGATTACAAGATGACGGTAAACAGGGCTGCTAAAGTTGATAAATGTCCTATCCCTAGGATAGAAGATTTATATGCCAAGTTGACAGGGGGCTTCAAATACATCAAATTGGATTTAACAATGCATACCAGGAGCTTGACCTGAAAGATGAGTTAATAAAGTTTGTTACTATGAATACCACAAAGTCATGTTCCAATATGCGAGATTGCCCTTCGGTATTTCATCGGCCTGCTCTATATTTCAGTGCATGGTGGAGAGCCTTTTGCACAGAATTCCGAAGGTGGTTGCGTGTTTGGACGATGTCCCAGTGACTGGGGCAGAAAATTTTGTAGAAGTCCTCAAAAGAAGCTTGTATTCTGCTAAAGCAAGAGAAGTGGATCTTTCAGGCTGATGAAGACATGTATTTAGGTTTCAGAGTTTATGCGAAGGGGTTGCACCCACTCGAAAATGAAATAAGGCAATACAAGGGGCACCTGAACCAAGGAATATTTTGGAATTGAAGTTCGTTTTAGAGATGGTCAATTATTATGTCCGATTTTACCAAATCTGTGTACCATTTTGGTATCCCTGCATCAATTTTTTTTCATTTGTTCATGGGACATAGGCTGTGTCAGCATTTATTGCCCACCCCTAATTGCCCTTGAGGGGGCAGTTAAGAGTCAACCACATTTCTGTGGGTCTGGAGTCACATGTAGGCCAGGATCAGTCAGAGTCAACATGGATTTATGAAGGGGAAATCATGCTTGACAAATCTGTTGTAATTCTTTGAAGATGTAACCAATACAGTTGACAAAGGGGAGTCAGTCGATGTGGTATATTTGGACATTCAGAAGGTGTTTGACAAAGTCCCGCATAAGAGATTATTGTGCATAGTTAAAGCGCATAGGATTGGGGCAAGTGTATTGAGTTGGATAGAAACTGGTTGGCAGAGAGGAAACTAAGAGTAGGAATTAATGAGTCCTTTTCAAATTGGCAGGCAGTGACTAGTGGGGTGCCACAGGGATTGGTACTGGGACCCCAGCTATTCACAATATATATTAATGATTTGGATGAGGGAACAAAATGTAACATGTCAAAGTTTGCAGATGATACAAGGTTGTGTGGGAGGGTGAACTGTGACAAGGATGCAGAGATCCTACAGCATGATCTGGACAGGTTGGGTGAGTGGGCAAATCAGTGGCAGATGCAGTATAATTTGGATAAGTGTTGGAAGCGAAAACAGGAAGGCAGATTCCTACCTGAATGGTTGTAAATTGGGAGAGGGGAGTGTGCAGCGGGACCGGGGTGTCCTTGTGCACCAGTCGCTGACGACAAGCATGCAGGTGCAGCTGGCGGTAAAGGAGGCTCATGGTATGTTGGCCTTCATTGCAAGAGGTTTTGAGTATAGAAGCAGGGATGTGTTGCTGCAATTATACAGGCCCTTGGTGAGACCACACCTGGAATATTGTGTGCCGTTTTGGTCTCCTTTTCTGAGGAAGGATGTTCTTGCTCTCGAGGGAGTGCAGCAAAGGTTTACCAGACTGATTTCAGGGATGGCGGGACTGTCATATGAGGAGAGATCGACTAGGTTAGGGTTGTTCTCGCTGGAGTTCAGAAGAATGAGGGGGGGGATCTCATAGAGACTTATAAAATTCTAACAGGACTAGACAGGGTAGATGCAGGGAAGATGTTATCAATGATGGGTGTGTCCAGAACCAGGAGCCACAGTTTGAGGATTCAGGGTAAACCATTTCGGACAGAGATGAGGAAATATTTCATCACCCAAAGAGTGGTGAGCCTGTGGAATTCATTACCACAGGAAGTAGTTGATGCTGAAACATTGTATATATTCAAGAGGCGGCTAGATATAGCACTTGGGGCAAATGGGATCAAAGGCTATGGGGAGAAAACCGGATTAGGCTATTGAGTTGGATGATCGGCCATTATCGTGATAAATGGCGGAGCAGGCTCGAAGGGCCAAATGGCCTCCTCGTGCTCCTATCTTCTGTGTATCTATGTACCAAGTAAGGAAGGCAGATTTCCTTCCCTAAAGGACATTAGTGAATCAGATGGTTTTTTTTCGACAATCGACAATGGTTTCATGGTCATCATTAAACCTTTTTAATTCCAGATATTTTATTGAGTTTAAATTCCATAACCGGCATGGTGGGAATTGAACCTGGGTCTGCAGATCATTATCTTGCATCTCTGGATTACGAGTCCAATGACAATACCACTGTGCCACTGCCGCCTCCTGCTGAAGCAGCACCAATGTTGAAAGTGGGATGATTCCCAGAAGAAGTCATTCGATCAGGTTAAACAAGCCATGCAGTCGCTGGCCTTGCTGGTTAATTTCAACCTGAATAAACCCACCATAGTCACTTGTGATGCATCACCATATGGCATACAGTGGTACTCTGGCACAAAAGGGAGGATGGTGTGGAAAGGTTGGCCACCTTCACTCCAGAACACTGTTGGATGTTGAGAGGAAATATTCCCAGATCGACAAAGGAAGTCTGGCGGTCATTTATGTCGTTAAAAACAAATTCATGAGGATTTCCGGTGGCAACCATGGTGCGTATGGTTGATTATTTGGTAGCTCCTGCTTGTGGTAGACTTTTTGGACCTTTTCCATTGATTTACGGTGGATTTGATTGATGAAACAAGGTGCTGGTGAAGTAGAAGAGGAGGATTCCCCACCAATGTATGGATTCGTGGACCAGAAGTAGTCTGAAAAGAAGAGAAAGTTGGTCGAAATCGGGAGTGGAATTTGCGACACGGGAATATGGCGGAAGGTCAGGGACCGAAGCTGCCGGCCCAGTGGTCGACGGAGCAACTTATGGCCTTTCTCCATGAGAAATTTGCTCAGCAGAGAAAAGAATATCTGGAAGATCTGGCCAGGATGGTGGATCCGATAAAGGTGGGGATTGACTGTATGGAGCAGAGATTGGAAACCCAGGGACAGGCGATCCAGAAGGTGGAAGAGGCGGTGGCTGAGCATGACGATCAGCTAGCCATGATGGCGGTGGAGATGGGGCTGATCAAGGACCATCAGAAGAGGCTGCAGGATAAAGTGGAGGATCTGGAGAACAGATCGGGCAGACAGAATCTGTGGATTGTCGGCATGCCAGACAGCAGCGCGGGATTGGATGCCGGTGCATATGTGGCGCGCATGTTTGAGAAGTTGCTGGGAGAAGGTGCATTTCTCGGCCTTTGTAGGTGGATAGTGCGCACAGGGCGCTTGGGGAAGCCACTGAGGAACGAGCCACCGAGGGCGATGATGGTACTAATGCACCGGTTCCTGGACAAGGAACAGATTTTGAGGTGGGCCAGACAGACGAGGCACTGCTTATGGGAAGGCAGCGAGTTGTGCGTCTATCAGGGCCTGGGTGCGGAACTGGCCAAAAGAAGGGCGAGCTTCAATAAAGCAAAATCGTCCCTCTTTAAGAAGGGGGTGAAGTTCGGCATGCTGTACCCAGCACATTTGTGGGTCACATATGAGGGCCAGGAACTTTACTTTGGATCGCCAGAAGAGGCAATGAACTTTATCAGGGACAAGGGACTGGCAGGAGATGGAGGACATTAAACTTGGAGGTGAGTAGTTATGTTTTAGTACTTCTGTTAAACTTCTTCTTCTGGTTTTGTATGTATTGTTTTGTACTAAGTTTAGGGCCGTTGCTCAGTTTTATTTGCGGGTTAACTTTGTTCTTAATGGGAGATGGTAGGTGGAATTTTCTTCTTTGTGTTTCACAAGTGCAGAAGGAGGCCATTCGGCTCATCGAGTCTGCACCGGCCCTTACAAGAGCACCCTACTGAAGCCCACGTATCTAACCTATCCCCGTAACATAAGAACATAAGAACTAGGAGCAGGAGTAGGCCATCTGGCCCCTCGAGCCTGCTCCATCATTCAATGAGGTCATGGCTGATCTTTTGTGGACTCAGCTCCACTTTCCGGCCCGCACACTATAGCCCTTAATCCCTTTATTCTTCAAAAAACTATCTATCTTTATCTTGAAAACATTTAATGAAGGAGCCTCTACTGCTTCACTGGGCAAGGAATTCCATAGATTCACAACCCTTTGGGTGAAGAAGTTTCTCCTAAACTCAGTCCTAAATCTACTTCCCCTTATTTTGAGGCTATGCCCCCGAGTTCTGCTTTCACCCGCCAGTGGAAACAACCTGCCCGCATCTATCCTGTCTATTCCCTTTATAATCTTATATGTTTCTATAAGATCCCCCCTCATCCTTCTAAATTCCAACGAGTACAGTCCCAGTCTACTCAACCTCTCCTCGTAATCCAACCCCTTCAGCTCTGGGATTAACCTAGTGAATCTCCTCTGCACACCCTCCAGTGCCAGTACGTCCTTTCTCAAGTAAGGAAACCAAAACTGAACACAATACTCCAGGTGTGGCCTCACTAACATCTTATAGAATTGCAGCAGAACCTCCCTAGTCTTAAACTCCATCCCTCTAGCAATGAAGGACAAAATTCCATTTGCCTTCTTAATCACCTGTTGCACCTGTAAACCAACGTTTTGTGATTCTGAAGCAGGAGAAGGACCCAGAACAATGTGGGTCACCAGGCCAATCTTCCTTCTGAATGTAGACGCCGAATTGCTGGCCAAGAATTTGGCCTCGAGAATAGAGGATTGTGTCCCAGGGGTGATAGGGGAGGACCAGGCTGGGTTTATAAAAGGGAGGTAGTTAACGGCCAATGTTAGAAGGCTCCTGAATGTTATCATGAAGCCCTCCAAGGGTAGGGAGGTGGATGTAGTGGTCACTATGGACGTGAAAAAGGCCTTCGACCGGGTGGAGTGGGACTATCTGTGAGACGTCTTGGGGCAGTTTGGGTTTGGGCAGGGCTTTATAGACTGGGTCACCCGGTTGCTGTATCCGGCACCGGTGGCGAGTGTGCGGACGAACCGAGTGAGCTCGGGAGTATTTTAGACTGTACCTGGGGACGAGGCAGGGATGTCCACTCTCTCCATTGCTGTTTGCCTTGGCTATAGAGACGTTTGCTTTAGCGCTGAGGGCGTCAAATGACTGAAAGGGGTTAGTCCGGGTGGATGGGGGGGGGGGCGTGGAGCACAGTGCCTCGTTATATGTGGACGACCTACTCCTGTATATTTCTGGCCCGTTAGGGGGGATGGGAAAGATTATGCGGATCCTAGGTGAATTTGGCCGGTTCTCGGGGTATAAATTGAATATGGGTAAGAGTGATGGCTTTGTGATCTAGGCGAGGAGAGGAGGCTGGGGGAGATGCCGTTTAAAGTGGTGGGAGGAAGTTTTCGATACTTGGGAATTCAGGTGGCATGGAGATGGGAGCAGTTACATAAATTAAATCTGGCCCAGTTGGTTGAGCAAATGAAGGAAGACTTTCGGAGGTGGGACATGCTCCCGCTGTCGCTGGCGGGGAGGGTACAGACCATAAAATTGACGGTTCTCCCGAGATTTTAGTTTATTTTCAGTGTCTATTTTTATCCCAAAAGCTTTTTTTAAGGGGGCCAATGCGGTGAGGCTGGGTTTGTATGGGCGGGTAAAACCCCATGAGTAAGGAAAATGTTGTTGGAGCGGAGCAGTGGGGGAAAAATTATTACTGGGCAGCAAATATAGCTATGATTAGTGTTATGGGTCAGGGTTTAGAGAACCCCAAAGTGTATCATGGAGTTAACCTGACCCACAACTTTTAATAGATTGCGGTATGGGGAGCACACGGCCCACTCTACAGGTGTGGTCCAGCAGAAATGGAAAAGTATTTTTAAAAACAAAACAATGTTTATTCTATGAACTCAAGTTAACCTTTCTAAAACAAACAGTAAACATCTTAGCAACCAGTAAATCAAATACACCCCCCAAAGAATACAACACTAAGTAATCTGTATGCTGTCCTTTTCACCCAGAGACTTAACAAACCTTTAAACAGAAGCACATCAGAGTTTACATTCAATATTGAAATCATTTATAATTCTGAATTCACCAAATGATTAAGAGATAGTCCTTCATGGCAGAGAGCTCAACAATACAGCTGCTTTGGGTGACTTCAGATGCAACACACTGAAAAGCGAAACCAAAAAGACAGAGACACACCCAAGCTTTTCTCAAAGTGAAACTAAAAAGCAGAACCAGAGCTCAGCTCCACCCACACTCTGACATCACTGCAATCACCATGAGCAGCTAACCATTTCTTAAAGCGACATTCTCATGACATTAGGAAGTGGATAGTGGGGGAGGGGTCGGTATGGGAGCGTGTGGAGGTGGCATCATGTAGGGGCACAAGCTTAGGGGCCAGTAATGGCACCTCTGCCATTCTTGCCAGCTCGGTACTCTACAAGCCCGGTAGTGGTGGCAGCTCTGAGGGTTTGGAGGCAGTGGCAGAAGCGTATGGGAGTGGAGAGAGCTTCGGTGTGGGCTCCAATTTGTGGGAACCACAGGTTTGTGCCGGGGAGGTTGGATGGTGGTTTCGGAGGTGGCAGAGAGCAGGGATTGAGAGGATGGGGGGACCTGCTTATTAATGGGAGCTTTCCTAGTTTGGAGAATTTGGAGGCGGAGTTTGAACTGCCAGGGGTGAATGGATTTCGTTATCTGCAGATGACGGACTTTGTACGGAGGCAGGTCTCGACCTTTCCGCTTCTACCGCCACAGGGGATACAGGACAAAGTAGTTTCAAAAACGGGGGTGGGGGAGGGGAAGGCCTCGGAAATTTATAAAGAGCTTATGGAGTGGGACGGAACCCAGATAGGGGAGGTAAAGCGTAAATGGGAGGATGAGTTGGGCAAGGAACTAGAGGCAGGTCTGTGGGAGGATGCTCTGAGTAGAGTCAACACGTCCTCATCATGTTCCAGGCTCAGCCTCATACAATTCAAGGTGGTCCACCAGGTACACGTGACGGTGGTCCGGACGAGCAGGTGTTTTTGAAGGGGTGGAGGACAGGTGTGGGCGGTGTGCGGGAGAGCCCGCAAACCATGTCCCCATGGTTTGGGCATGTCCGAAGCTTAGGGGATTCTGGCAGGGATTTGTGAATGACATGTCCACAGTTTTAAAGACGAGAATGGCACCGAGTCCAGAGGTGGTGATTTTTGGAGTATCGGAGGACCCAGGAGTCCAGGGGGTGAGAAAGGCTGACGTGTTGGCCTTTTACTCCTTGGTAGCCCGGAGATGGACCTTATTGGCATGGAGGGACTCGGAGCCCCTGAAATCGGGGGTATGGGTTAGCGACATGGCTGGGTTTCTCAGGCTTGAGAAAATCAAGTTCGCTCTAAGAGGATCAACGTTAGGGTTTTTCCGGAGGTGACAGCCGTTTACCAACTTCTTTGGGGAAAATTAAACTGTTAACAGATATAATAAGTGGAGTGGGGGGGGGGTTAGGGCATGAGGGGCTAGGGGGAGATAGGTTAGTTTAGTTTAGACCAGCGAGTGAAGGAGGAGGGACTGAGGAACTGCGTGTGTAAGCCATGTTGGTTGGTTATGGTTGTTCGTTGGGGGGGGGGGGGGGGGGGGGGGTTATTTACGGAGTTATGTTAAATCTGTAGTTGTTGTTATAAAATCATAAATGCCGTAATAAAATGTTTTTCAAAACAAAATTCATGGGCGGGATTCTCACCTACCTGGCGGGGCGGGGGGTTCCGGCATAATGGAGTGGCGGGAACCACTCCGGCATCAGGCCGCCCCAAAGGTGCGGAGACTTCCACACCTTTAGGGGCCAAGCCCTCACCTTGAGGGGCTAGGCCCGTGCCGGAGTGGTTTGCGCTCCGCCGGCTGGTGGGAAAGGCCTTTGGCGCCACGCCAGCCGGGGCCGAAAGATCTTCACCGGGCGACGCAAGCGCGAGAGTGTCAGTGGCTGCTGACGTATTCCCCGCGCATGCGCAGGGGAGGGGGTCTCTTCTGCCTCTGCCATAGTGAAGACAATGGCGAAGGCGGAAGAAAAAGAGTACCCCCACGGCACCGGTTCGCCCGCGGATCGGTGGGCCCCGATCGCAGGCTAGGCCACCGTGGGGGCACACCCCGGGGCCAGATCACCCCGCGCTCCTCCACCCCCAGGACCCGGGAGCCTGCCTGCGCCGCCTTGTCCCGCCATTCAAACGGTGATTTAATCCACGCTGGCGGGACAGGCATTCCAGCAGCGGGACTACAGCCCATCGCGGGCCGGAGAATCGGCGGGGCTGAGCCTGCCGACTGGCGCGGCACGATTCCCGCGACCGGCGTGGCGCGATTCCTGCCCCCGCCAAATCTCTGGTGGCTTAGACTTCGGGACACGGCGGGGGCAGGATTCACCCCAGCCCCCGGCGATTCTCCGACCCAGCGTGGGGTCGGAGAATCCCGTCCCAGATGTTTATGACTGGCACTTCTCCATAGTCTTGACAATTTCGTGAAGATAAACCCATCCTGCCAATAGCATCGGCCCATGTACAAAAATGGGTACTGCTCTTGGCTGTCTATTCATATACCTTTCGGCAGAGACCAGAAACCCAGATATCACATGCGGGTGCTTTGAGCATGCTTCCATTACCACAAACAATATCCGTACCTCCCATTCCACAGGAGATCATCCTGGCTGTAAATGTTCTTGACACATATGGGCAGCACGATAGCACAGTGGGTAGCACTGTTGCTTCACAGCGCAAGAGTCCCTAATTCGAATCCTGGCTTGGGTCACTGTCTGTGTGGAGTCTGCACATTCTCCCCGTGTCTGCATTTGTTTCCTCCGGGTGCTCCCGTTTCCTCCCATAAGTCCCGAAAGACGTACTGTTAGGTGAATTGGATATTCTGAATTCTCCCTTTGTGTACCCGAACAGGGTCCGGAATGTGGTAACTAGGGGCTTTGCACAGTAACTTTATTGTTAATGTAAGCCTCCTTGTGACAGTAAAGATTATTAAAATAAAATTACCTATTTCATCTGGCCACGTGAAGACGTGAACCAAAAGAGACCCAGTGTTGTCAAGAGTAAAAATAAATAGTTCTCATGGGCTACCATTTTGAGAAGTCAGAACAGATTAGGCCCTATATGCAATGTAGGGGCAAAATCACTTGTGAGGACGGGATTCCCCTGTAGGGTTGGGGTGTTGGTGAGTGGTAGTGCCACCCCGGGAGCTGCAGCCGCTTCTCCGAGAAGTGCACATTGGTCGTCCTGGTCAGTCCAAGATGGAGAAGCTGGCCAGGAATTATATTTGGTGGCTAGGAATCGACAAGAAGGTCGAAAGTCTGGCCAACCATTCCGGACTCAACACAACCACCAGCCTGCAGCAAGTGGTTGATTCTTAACTGTCCCCTCAAGAGCAATTAGGGATTGCCAATAAATGCTGGCCCTGCCAGCAACGCCCATGTGCCATAAACAAATAAAAACGTTTTCACCCTTGGGAGTAGCCAGGGTGTCCTTGGACAAGGTTCCTCATTAACTTTGTGGGTCCCTTTTTGGTTATGATGTCTTTCACTGTGATATACGCCCACTTGAGGTGGCTGGATGTACAGCCTCTGTGTTCGACTACTACGACGGCCATCGTGGACAAGCTGCCCCAAACCTTCATCATTCACTGCCTATCCAAGGTGATTGTTTCTTTTACATATGCAGCTGGCATCCTGAGAAACGGATTTGCAAACTGCAACTGGCCACTGCCCAACAGCGACCCCCCCCCCCCCCCTTCCCCAAACACTACCACAACAAAAGTGACAGGTTCAGGGTCAGGATTTCTGGTATGTGGGCTCTGGCACCATTTGAATATGCCGGAGAACCCCTCTGCCCCCCCTGCAAAAAAAAATCAAGTCTTAATGTTTCAGGTAAACAATCCTACATTAGAACTGGGGAGTACCAATGCTCCGTTACCTTCGGTCTGTTTTGTAGCCGTGTGATGAGAGTTGAGTTGAGATTTGTTCTGTTTCAGACTCCTGCAGCAAATTTAAAGTGCAAACTTTCATTCTATTTGCTGGACAGGTCCTCAAACAATACCATGGAGAGTGCAAGAATATTTTGTGAGAATGTTTTCACCCCACATTGTTGCTCCTACCCTTCTCCCTTGCTAAATATAGAGGACTGTCTGATTAGTGTTATTATTGGAAGAGGTTTGAAAGCTATGTAAATGCTTGTCTTTTTGACTTCAATCACACAAAGTCCTTTGCCCAATGTTGGCAAAGGAAAAATGGGATTCAATCCACATTCTCACTGGCAAAAAGTAAAATCTGTTTCCAATAATGGACGGATATCTTTACTCCTTCCTAAGGTATGACAAAGGAATTATTGGGCATGTGATGAGAGGTCACATACAGAGAATAAATGGAGCTGATTACATGCATTCTGACATCGTGAAAGAGCTTTTCTTTTCTACAGAGCTCCTGTTAATTACATTCACGGCCTACCCAAGGTGATTACCTCAGACAATGGTATCGTCTTCACAGTCAAAAAGTTTCAATTCTTTGTTAAGCCCAATGGGATCCACCACGCAAGACCAGCCCCTACCACCCCACATCAAACGGGCCAGCTGAAAGAACGTTACATATGTTCCAAGCATCAGTGAAAAAACAAGCTAATCAGCCACTACTGCTTTGCTCAGCGGATGTCTTGCTCTCGTACAATTCAACCCCGCATGCCACCACTGAGGTCATCCCAGCTGAGTTGTTAATGAACAGACGCCTCAGTATCCAACTTGTACCTTATTTTTCCAAGTTTTTCGAGAAGGGTGGAGGCTAAGCAAGCCTCACAGAAGGGCCACCACAATACAGCCAAGAAGGACAGGTCGTTTAAAACAGATGATTTAGTGTAGGTGTGGAACTTTGTTGGAGGACCAGAATGGATACCTGGGAGAGTTGCTCATCGGTTCATAAGATATAGGAGCAGAATTAGGCCATTTGGTCCTTCGAGTCTGCTCCGCCATTCGATCATGGCTGATCTCATCCTGGCCTTAACTCCACCCATTCCCAATAACTCTTCAACCCATCACCAATTAAAAATCTGTCTAACTCCTCCTTAAATTTATTCACTGTCCCAGCATCCACCGTACTCTGGAGTAGGGAATTCTCCAGATTCACAACCCTCTGAGAGAAGTAGTTTCTTCATTTTAATTTTGCTACCTCTTATCCTAAGACTGTGACCTCTCTTTCTAGAATGCTCCACAAGAGGAAGCATCCGCTCCACGTCTACTTTATCCATACCTTTTATCATCTTGTATACCTCAATTTGATCTCTCCTCATTCTTCTAAAAGAGAGCATAGGTCTAAAATGTTCGCCATCTCTTTATACGACAAACCCCTCCATTCTGGAATCAACCTAGTGAACCTTCTCTGATCTGCCTGCAATGCCACTACATCTTTCCTCAAAAAAGAGGACCAAAACTGAGCACAATACACCAGGTGTGGTTTCACCCATACCTTGTATAGTTGCAAAAACACTTCCTTACTTTTATACTCTATTCCTTTAGCTGTAAATGCCAACATTCTATTTGCTTTTTTTATTATCTGCTGTACCTGCATACTGGTTTTCTGTGACTCATGAACGAGGACCCCCAGATCCCTCTGCACCGGAGCACCCAAAGTCTCTCCCCATTTAGATAATAAGTTGCCTTCACATTTTTCCGACCAAAATGCATGACCTCACACTTATCCACATTAAACTCCATCTGCCACATTTTAGCCCACTCTCCTAACCTATCCATATCCATTTGTAAGGTTCTTATTTCCTCCTTGCCACAATTACATTCAAGAAGCTCAACATCATCAAGGACAAAGAAGCCCATTGACTGGCACCCGTCTATCACCGACACACTGGATAAACTATCTACAAGATGCACTACAGCAACTCTCCAAGCTTACTTCGACACCACCTTCCAAATCCGTGATCTTTACCACCTGGAAAGACCAGGGAAACAAATGCATGGGAATGCCACCTCTAATTTCCCTTCCAAACATCCTGATTTAGAACTATGTTACTGTTCCTTCACTGTTATTGAGCCATAATCCTGGAACTCCCTCCCTAAAGGTACCTACACCAAATTGACTGAGGGTATAAGAAGGCGACTCACCTTCCCAAATGCAATTTAGGGCTGGGCAGCAAATGTCAATAGCACTTACAACCCAAGAAAGAATTGTTCAAAAATGAAGATGTTCTTAAACTAATTACATAAACTAAGGGATCTCTTGTGACCTTTCTGGCAGTGCAGAGGGAAATGCTGGGCTGGATCCTCTACTGGTGGGATTCTCTGTTGCGTCGGCAGCGCATCCATGCCCGGGACTTCCAGACGGTGTGGGGCTGCACAATGGAAAATCCTATTGGACAGCTGGCGGGATGGAGAATCCAACTGCCAGCTGGGGTGCGCCGCACCAGAAAACTGGTGCAACAGGATGGAGAATCGCGCCCGCTGTGTCTGCACAATGGTCTGGTCTGTTTTAAAGTTACGGTGTACATCTTTGATCTCTGGACTGTGGAGTGAGTTTAGTGTGTCACATCAGGGTGAAGCTGGGCTTAACGCTGAATATAATATAATCTTTATTGTCACAAGTAGGCTTACATTAGCACTATAATGAAGTTACTGTGAAAAGCCCCTAGTTGCCACACTCCGGTGCCGGTTCGAGTACACGGAGAGAGAATTCAGAATATCCAAATTACCTAACAGCATGTCTTTCGGGATATGTGGGAGGGAACCGAGCACCCGGAGGAAACCCACGCAGATATGGGGAAAACGTGCAGACTCCGCACAGACAGTGACCCAAGCCAGGAAACAAACCTGGGATCCTGGCGCTGTGGAGCGAGAAAGAAGTAATGTTTCAGGTTGATGACCTTTCATCAGAACTGTTGAAGCTTTGGGGTGGGTCTGTAGGGGGAAGGTGTAATACTGAGGTTTTTTTCTAATGTTACTTTTTTTTTTCTCTTCACCCTTTTTCACTGTTTCTTTTCATTGTACAGAGTTGTGGTTAATTGAAATTGGTATGTTTTTGGGAAGGCTTTTTCGTTTTTGTGTATTCTTTTCTCGATGGGTATTCTTTGGCATGGGGGGAGTACTTGGCTTGGATGAGAGGTGATGGATAGTTTTAAAGTTGAAGGGGGGTGGGAGGATTTGGTTCTTGGATGTGGTGCTGTGGATTTTGATCTCTGTCTTTGGTTATATATTGTGGGAGGAGGGTTCTGGTGGTGGGGGCTACCTCGCTAGCAGGCTGAGGTTGGCTAGTGAACGGGAGCGAGGTGGGGGATGGGCTGCAGCTTGCTGAACCTGTTTCGGGAGGTTTTGATTAGCCTAGAAGGTGTGAATGGTGGAGAGATGGGGATGGAGGAGAGAGGGGTTGGCTGTAGAGTAAGTGGTTGGGGGATTTCGCGGATGGGGAGGGGTAGAATGCTGATGGCTCTTTGTCCCATCTGGTGGGTGGGACTGGCTGCCAACTTGGGTGGGTTCGGGTTTCAGGACTATGGGAGATGGAGGACATAATCCCGCACAGTGGAGATGACTGACTTGAGAGCTGGGGGGGTGAAAGATCCCCGATTTGATTGGATACGTGGAATGTGCGGGGTTTGGGGGACCCAGTGAAACGGGCAAAAGTTATCTCGCATTTGAAGAATTTGAGGGCGAGGTGCTGCTCTTGCAGGAGACCCACCTGCTGGTGAGGGACCAGATTAGGTTCTGTAAGAGTTGGGTTAGCCAAGTGTTCCACTTGGGCTTTGACAGCAGGGCCCGAGGAATGCCGATACTAATTAAGAAAATAATTGGGTTTCAGGTGGGGAAGGATGTAGCGGACCAGGGTGGTCAATATGCCAGAATCATGTTAGCGTTGGAAGTTAAGTCGATAGTTTTGGTGAGTGTGTATTCTCCAAATTGGGACAATGTGGAGTTTATGAAGAGGATATTGGCAGCCATACTGGACAGGGACATGCACCAGTTGATTTTGGGGGTTGATTTGAATTACATTCTGTTGGTTCAGTCCAAGCTGAAGCTGAAGCCAAGCCCCTTCGGTCGTGGTAAAGGTACTGGCGGAATTTGTGAAGGAGATGGGTGAAGTGGATCTGTGGTGGTTTTTATATCCTGGTGTGTAAGGTATTCATGTTTTGATTTTTCATGTGGTGGGGAAGTCTCTACAGCCAGAGGTGAGGAATGTGGAATATCCTGCAATAGTCATTTCAGATCATGCTCCGCATTTGGTAGATGTGGTTTTGGAGATGGGGCTGGTTTAGCAGCTGGCGTGGAGTTTTTGGGGTTGTTGGTAGATTTTGGATTTTGTATGAAGATGGCTAGGGTGATTGACTATGTGGGGAGTTGTCGCCCTCCAGAATGGGAGGCGAAATAATTTTGCACAAGGCGCACGTGGATATAGAGGCGAGGGAGAAGCGCCAATGGTTTGTGGATGAGATTTTGAAAGTAGATGGTACGTATTCGAGTGGTACTACTCTAGTACTCCTGGCAAGTAGAAAGAAGGTGCAGACGTAGTTTGATCTATTATCTACTGATAAAGTGGTGCGTCAGTTGCGGCACTCGAGGGGGGTGTTATGTATGAATATGGAGAGAAGGCCAGTAGTCTTTTGGCTGGTTAGGCGAAAGGTGGCCTCCTGGGTGATTGTTCAGATTCACGAATTGGGGGGGGGGGGGAGGAAAGGGGGGCGCGATGTGGCTTGTTGTCTGCACCGGATAAGGTTAACAGGTGTTGAAGGCATTATATAAGAATCTGTATAGGTCGGAGCCACCAGGGGAGGAGTTGGATATGGTTGGGTTCCTGGAGGAGTTTGAGTGCCCCAAGGTGGAGGAGGATTGGAGGTACCGTTGGGGGTAGAGAAGGTTCGGACAGCTATTGGGAGAATGCAGACAGGGAAGGCCCCAGGGCGGATGGGTTCCCGGTGGAATTTTATTAAAAGTTTGTGGATCGATTGGTGCCATTATTGGTGGAGATGTTTGAGGATTTGGTAGCGCAGGGGTCTCTTCCAGAGACGATGAGGCAAGTGTCGATTTTGCTCTTGCTCAAGAAGGCCAAGGAATCGGTAGAGTGTGGGTTGTATTGCCCGATTTCCTTATTAAATGTGGATGCCAATATCTTGGCATAGGTCCTTGTAGTGCAGTTGGAGGAGTGTCTGCATCAGGTTATTGGAGAGGATCAGATGGGGTTTGTAAGGGTCGGTGTTTGTTGTCTAATGTGAGGTGGCTTTTAAATGTGATATGTTCCCCAGCAGAAGGGAGAGAGCAGGAAGTTATTGTGGCATTGGATGCCAAAAAGATAGGGTAGAATGGGGGTATTTGTTTCCGGTATTGTAACAGTTTGGGATAGGGCCTAAATTTGTGTCATGGGTTTGGTTGTTGTCTAAGGAGCCTAAGGCTAGCGTCCGTACAAATAATGAAAGTTTGAGATACTTTCAGTTGCATAGGGGAACGAGGCAGGGGTGCCCTATGTCCCCTCTCTTGTTTCTGTTGACAATTAATCCTTTGGCCATTGTCCTGAGGACTTTGGATAAATGGAGGGGGTTAATTAGGGTGTGTGGAGTATAGGATGTCCTTGTACGCTGATGATCATCTTTTGTACGTGACAAACCCAAATCCCACAATGAGTGATATCATGTCCCTGCTGAAGCGTTTCATCGCATTTTCAGGGTTTAAACTGAACTGGGAGAAGAGTGAGTGTTTTCTGGTCACTCCACTGGGGAGGGGGATTAATTTTGGGGGGCTACCATTCCGTTTAACAAGTTCTCATTTTAGGTACCTGGGTGTGCAGGTAGCACGGGATTGGGCCCGGCTTCGAAACTTGAATTTTACGAGCTTGGTGAGTAGGGGTAAGGCTGATTTACAGTGGTTATATAGTCTCCCTCTGTCCTTGGTGGGCAGAATTCAATCGGTGAAGATGAACGTTTTATCATAGTTTCTTTTTCTGTTTCAGTATTTGCTGGTCTCTCTGCCAAAGAAATCATTCTTTGGGAGTGGAGAGATTGATCTTGTCTTTTATTTGGGTGGGCAAAGTGGCTAGGATCCGGAGGACAGTCCTTCAGAGGGACCGGCAGTTCCTCTTGGAGGGGCTTCGCATCGACAAACTTGATATATTATTACTGGGTGGCGAATGCAGAGATAGTGCTGGGGTGGTATGGACATCCTGAGGCTGCTTGGGTGCGGATGGGGTCGGGGTCAAGGACATCAGTGATGGCTGCACTGCCCTTCTCTGCAGGGAAATATGCTGTGAACCTGATGATGGTCTCTACACTGATGATCTGGAGTCAATTTCGGTTGGGGGCTGTATCGAAGCTGCCGCCGATTTGTGCCAGTCACATGTTTGAACCGGCAAGGCTGGATGTCAGGTTTAGGGGATGGGAGGAGAAGCGGGTGGAAGGGATGAGGGATTTGTTTTTGGAGGGGCGACTTGCGAGCCTGGGGGAGTTGTTGGAAAATATTTTGCTTTCGCAGGGGGATACATTTAGGTATCTACAGGTTCGCAGCATCATGAGTAAAATTGTTCCGGCATTCCCTGTGGTGCATGTGTTCTCACTGTTGAAGAGGGTTCTGTCGCTGGTAGGGATGGAGGAAGGGAGTAACTCGGGGATTTATGGCAGAATTATGGCGGAGGATGTAGTGTTGATGGAGGGGATTAAGGCCAAGTGGGAGGAGGAGTTGGGATTGAAATTGGAAGAGGACGTGAGGCTCTGCGGAGGGTGAATGTAACAATTTCATGTGCGAGATTAGGGATCATACAGCTGAAGGTAGTGCATGTCGTGTTATTCACCCTGGGGTAACACGGACTGCAACACAATGCAGTTAAATGATCAAGCATACACCAAACGTAGGCGTTGGTCCAATGAGATTTATTGAACTTCAGTAACGAAGCACACAGCTGCCTGTGGGTTGACTCTCTACTACTCTAAGTAAACTAACATTCACTATCTAGACCAGGCTAGCTCTGATCCACATGTAGAAGGTGTTGAATGATTTGTACACCCTGACTGTCACTACAGTTGTCACCAGTGGAAAGAGGCAGAGTGCTGATGCCTCGTGTGTTTTATAGTTGGAAGCCCCCCTCTGGCGTTCTGTCTGGTGATTGGTTGTGTTCTGTTCTGTATGTTGATTGGCTCACCTGGGTGTCTCACTGCCTGCTTTCACCTCATGATGTGCATGGGTGCATATTATGACAGTGCATAAGGCCCATTTGACCAAATCCAGGATGAGTAGGTTGTTTGCAGGAGTGGAGGATGATTGTGAGCGTTGTGGGAGGGGCCCGGCAAATCATGTGCAATTGTTCTGGTCTAGTCCTAAGCTCGCAAGGTTCTGGGTCTCCTTCTTTAGCACCATTTTGATGATTCTACAAATTGAACTGCCTGTCCATTAGGGACCACATTTGGGGCGTCAGACCTGCTGGAGCTGTAGGCCGATGTTCTGGCCTTCACCTCGCTGATTGATAGAAGGTGGGTGTTGCTGGGGTGGAGGTCAACGTCTTTACCCTGTGCTCGGTATGGCTGGGGGATCTGATGGAGTTTTTCTATCCAAGATAATTAAGTACACCATGAAGGGGGCAATTGAGGGATTCTACCGGAGAGACAGCCGATTATTTCGTATTTTAAAGAGCTGGTCACTATTAGCTGCTACGCTACATGGGCGGTGGAGGGGGGGGAGCCCTTTCTGTTGGGAGTCTTTCTGGTCAGGGGGGGGGGGCGCCTTTCTGTTGGGAGTCTTTCTGGTTTGGGGGGGAAAAGGTTTTGGGGAAGTTTTGTTATTGCTTTATTGTTATGTATAAAATTGCAAAGGCTGAATAAAAATATATTTTTAAAAAACTGTTGAAACTGATCAGTTTTGGCATCAAACAAAAAAATTCCACAGCTGCTTCTAAACCTCCTGAGTATTTCCAAAATGTAATGTTTTATTTCAGATGTTCAGTATCCACAGTAAATTGCTTTTGTATTTGTGTTGTGAAGTAAAATGTGTATTTATTGACCGACCTGCATGAGGTCTGATAGCTATTTCCAGTCTGAGAACGTGCGACCAGAGTTATTATCTACATAGACCAGTGTTTTTCAAACTTTTTTTCCGGTGACCCATTTTTACCAACCGACCGACCTTCGTGACCCACCATTTTCTCTTACCTTTGATGTGAGAGGTGAGCCTGCTTGGTCCTCATGATCTCACTCCAATCAGGTTCACAGAGGAAAGGGTATGTGCATATCGGGTGCAGGATTCAGCCGGTTCCTTTGTACCATCTTCATCTTTGTGAGGACAGAAAATCCAACCTCGCACATGTAGGTCGTTGCTGACAAAATGGAGGAATCGCAATTGCGCCCAAAGCACGTGACATAAGCGTTCGGGGCACGTGACCTGCTCTCTGCCTCGCTTCAGGCAGGAAGATTGCATTGAATTTTTTTTTTAATCTTCTGGGTCAGCATGCTGACGTTAGTTCCCGCGATCGGGAATGCCACGATGGATAGTTCGACACCCACCCACGGGTCGCGACCCCCACTTTGAAAATGCCTGACATGGACCACTCCAAATATAAATATGTAGTGGTGAACATTTTGCAGATTTAATGGAGGAAACTCTTGGTCTGCAAGCCCAGAAGTGGAGTGTCTACCTCAAAGTATTTAAATTTCCTCCAGAACTGAAGTACATGGCAAAATCCAGTGCACATATAACATGGATTATTAACATGACTGAAAGGGTTGCACTATCTGATCAATGTTTTGTAGACTATATAGTAATTTAGATTCTTACAGCATAATCTGTCTGACCATGAATTAAATATTTAATTAGATCACTTCATAAGTGCAATCCGCTGCATCAACCTATGACCTACATCTATTTCAGATTAATATTGGTGCACTTTAAATAATACAATAAAGGCTAAAGAGCAGATTTGAAGTTCTGACCAGTAAGCTCAAATTGATTCATTAAGATTAAGAAGATGTATTAGGAACGTAGGAACAGGAGTCAGCCATTCAGTTCATCGAGCCTGCTCCGCCATTGTTAGTCAATCTCTGCTTTAAACATACACCATTACTGAGTTTCTACAATCTTCTGGGATAGAGAATTCCAATAATTCACAGCCCTCGATGTAAAGAACTTTCTCCTCATCTCTGTTCCAAGTGGCATCCTCCTTATTTTGAAATTGTGCCCCCCTAATTCTAGACTCCCCAACTAAGGGAGACATTTTATTCTTGATCCAAAGGAAGCAAAACATGTCAGAAATGTTTTAAGGCTTTTTCCAGCACACTGAATGAATAGTGTTGAACTATAAATGTAGGCAGTATTCATCCTGACTAGAATGTTGAACCTGATTTCAGAACTAGATTCAAAAATGGTGGATCCTGTTCAAGGTGATGAATTCAAATTTAGAGGGAAGGAGAAATATCAAATTCAAATTTAGAGGGAAGGAGAAATATCATTGGAAGCAATAGAAATGGCAAGATGTACTTTTCTGTACAATATGCACAACTACATTGCATGACATATTGTAATTGTTGCACATCGCTGCACCATTGATGACATGATTTATTTTGCTTCCTGAGGTGGTATTTATCTCTGAAAGGCAATGTATTTAATGTGGTCCAAGCATTAGCAGTATTTGTCTGCCTGCCATGCAAAAACAGAAGATATTAGAGATGCAAAAATGAGTTTTCCTTCAGTACCTGTGATGCAGGCAAACTTTCTAATACACAGATAGCTTGCAGAGAAATAGTTGGTGTACCAATATTAACCAGTTATTGCGAAGGAAGGAAAATCATATCATTGAAACTCTTGCATTCTGTGATTTCTGTTTTCGGGGATTTTCACAGGAACTTCATTGCAGTGTTAATGTAACAATAATACTTGTAACAATCTTACTTGTAACAATAATAAAGATTTTTTTAAAAATTTGAATCCAGACTCATCAATAGCCAGTTTAGGATGAGTAAATGTTACTAAGTCAAGGTCAGCTCAGAGAACAGTTATTTCAGCAGCTATAGACAGAAGTGCTGTGCACTATTTCTTCTGAAAAGAAAAGGAAAACTGAACTTAGCATTGCAAAGTTTGTGTTGTAAAACAAATGGATGAAGAAAACTACCAATATTCTATTCATCTTGAGTCATGAATGGAATTATTTTTCCATGTTTACATTTCATTGTTTGTATCTGTAATTATAGTTTAAAACAAAAATCCAGGTCGTGATTGTAGTAATCCTAAGAATATGTTGCACAATTATGAACAAAGGTTTCGGGATGCTTCAGGATGACTGAATATATTGACTGTCATGATATTCAGATAAACATCATGGTGCAAACACACATACACACTGATGGACAGATCAACGGACCAATCAGTACACACGCAACATCACAGCCAATCACAAGCAAGAGCAGACACACTATAAAACGGGGAACATGACACTTCCGATTCATTCCAGCAGGAGACAGCTCAGGGCACAGAGCTCACAGCAAGCCACTCAGACATTCACCATGTGCTGAATGCCTCTCCAAGATAGTGTTAGGGCTGGGTCCACAGGCTAGAGAGTAATGAACGAACCACAGTAACCAGTTTACAAATGTTAATATTGTTAGTAATAAAACTGAGTTGTACCTTCCGCAACTGTGTTGGTTTGTCTGTGTAGCAGAGCACCCAACACGACATTGACCATATTATCTGGGCTACAAAAGTGATTTGAATATTGACACCAAAAATATGCAGCAAATGTGAAAGTATTCTAATGATTAAAAGAGAACAGCCTCGATTAGCTTTCCATTTGGTATTTGTTGTTGGCAACTGTATTTTCCACTTTAATTGTGATAGTTACTGAACTTTGCCTTGAAGCTACACCCCATGGTAGCATCCTTTAAACAAAAATTTTAATCCTATTAGGAAAAGGTTGTCATGATGGCAGTTAACAATATTTTACTGAAGTATTTTTAAATTTTGTTTGGTCATATTTTTGTTTATATCAAAATGCATTACCTTTTTGTTGCAAGAAGCTTTTCTAGACTATTCGACTTACATTTATAAAACATACACATTGCATTATAGTTTCTTCTCATCAAATTTTTTTAAGCATCCAAAATTGATACTGTTATATAATTGTTTCTCTGCAAAGAGGAAAAGGAGAGGTGCCACACTTTAAGTTGGTAAAAACATAGTGCAGGGTTTATTAAGAGATGTTGCTTCAACAGAGTAAGATGGTGAGCTCCCAAAAGCCTGCAAAATGCTTCACTGACATCACTGCGTATCATGTGACATTTCACTAGCTAAAAGTGTTACTTGAATACATAACACCCCTCCCATTTCCTCCTTTAACATAGAACAGCAGCACAGTACAGGCCCTTCGGCCCACGATGTTGTGCCGACCATTTATCCTAATCTAAGATCAACCTAACCAACACCCCTTCAATTTACTGTTGTCCATGTGCCTGTCCAAGAGTCGCTTAAATGTCCCTAATCACTCTGACTCCACCACCTCCACTGGCAGTGCATTCCACGCACCCACCACTCTGTGTAAAGAACCTACCTCTGAGATCTCCCCTTTACCTTCCTCCAAACAGCTTAAAATGACGTCCCCTCGTGACAGCCATTTCTGCCCTGGCTATCCACTATCCATGCCTCTCATCATCTTGTACACCTCTATCAAGTCACCTCACTTCCTCCTTCACTCAAGTGAGAAAAGCCCCAGCTCCCTCAACCTTTTTCATAAGACATGCCCTCCAGTCCAGGCAACATCCTGGTAAATGTCCTCTGCACCCTCTCCAAAGCATCCACATCCTTCCTATAATGAGGCGACCAAAACTGGACACAATATTCCAAGTGTGGTCTAACCAGGGTTTTATAAAGCTGCAGCAAAACCTTGCGGTCAACCCCCAGTTAATGAAAGCCAACACACCATACGCCTTCTTAACAATCCTATCAACCTGGGCGGCAACTTTGAGGGATCTATGTATGTAGACCCCAAGATCCCTCTGTTCCTCCAAACTTCCAAGAATTCTGCCTTTAATCCTGTTTTCAGCATTCAAATTCGACCTTCCAAAATGAATCACTTCACATTTATCTAGGTTGAACTCCATCTGCCACTTCTCAGCCCAGCTTTGCATCCTGTCAATGACCTGTTGTAACCTGCAACAGCCCTCAACACTATCTACAACTCCACCAACCTTTGTGTCATCGGCAAACTTACTAAACCACCCTTCCACTTCCTCATCCAAGTCATTTATAAAAAGCACAAAGAGCATAAGTTCCAGAACAGATCCCTGCAGGACACCACTGGTCACCGACCTCCAGGCGGAACACTTTCAATCCACTACCACTCGCTGTCTTCTTTCAGCCAGCCAATTCTGTATCCAGACAGCCAAATTTCCCTGTATCCCATGCCCCCTGACTTTCTGAATGAGCCTACCATGGGGAACTTTATCAGATGCCTTACTGAAATCCATAAATACCACATCCACTGCCCGACCTTCATCAATGTGTCTCATCATATCCTCAAAGAATTCAATGAGGCTTGTGAGGAATTACCAGCCCCTCACAAAGCCATGCTGACTATCTTTAATCAAACTATATTTTCCTAAATAATCATAAATCCTGGGCGGGATTCTCCGACCCCCCGCCGGGTCGGAGAATCGCCGGGGGTCGCCGTGAATGCCGGCCGCCAAATTCACCGGCCCCCTGAAAATCCCCCCAAAGTGAATCGCGCCGCCCGCCTCGGAGAATGGCGAGGACCGGCGCGGCGCAATGGGCCCCGGGGCCGCCTGAATTCTCTGGCCCGCGATGGGCCAAGCGGCTGCCCGTTTTAGGCCCGTCCCGCCGGCGTAAAGGTAGGTACTTACCGGCGGGACCCGGCTCTGTAGGCGGCATCCGGGGTCCTCGGGGGGGGGGGGGGGGGGTGGTGCGGGGGAATCTGGCCCTGGGGGGGGGGGGGGGTGCCCCCACAGTGGCCTGGCCCGCGATCGGAGCCCACCGATCTGCGGGCAGGCCTGTGCCGTGGGGGCACTCTATTCCTCCACGTCGGCTTCTGTGGACCTCCGCGATGGCCAACGCGGAGATGAACCCCCATGCGCTGGGATGACGCCAGCACACGCTGGCGCGCTAACTCGCGCCGGCCAGGCCCTTCGCCGCCGGTTGGCGTGGCGCCAATCCCCTTCCGCGCCGGCTGGCACTGCGCAAACCACTCCGGTGCTGGCCTCGCCCCTGAAGGTGCGGAGGATTCGGCACTTTCGGGGCGGCCCGACCTCAGAGTGGTTCACTCCACTCCTTCGCGCCGGAGTTGCCCGCCCCGCCGGTTCGCGTAGAATCCCGCCCCTTATCTCTCAGAATCCTTTCCAGTATTTTGCTCACACAGACACAAGACTGACTGATCTGTAATTTCCAGGGATTTCCCTATTCGCTTACTTGAACAGGAGAACTACATTTACCTCCCTCCAATCATCCGGTATTACTCCAGTGGAGAGTGAGAATGCAAAGATCTTCGCTAACGGCGCAGCAATCTCTTCCCTCGCTTCCCATATTAATTTGGGGTATATCATGCCTGGTCCAGGGGACTTAACTACCCTGATTCCGCAGGTGTTTCATGCGGTGCCGGTGCTAGCCCATCACCGGTAGTGGAATCGGTGCGGGTTTCGCGCCAATTTTCCCGTTGTGAAACACCATGGATCCTCTGTTGGTGTCGGAACTTAGCCTCAGCAATGGATGCTAAATGCCAAGTCCAGTTGTGACAAAGCTCTGTTTTGAGTACTTGAGTTTGAATATTATTTAAGTCCTCGGAATGGGAACCCAATATACAACTAAACGAATCTGTTGTAATGGATTAAACTTCAAATTAAATTAAAATTATAATGTTAAATCTTCTCATTGATATTTTAATGAAATAGTTTTAATTCGTTGTTAAAACCTGTTCCCTGCCTCTGCTGCAGTTTAATGTAAAACATACATTGTTGCAATGTCAATTGTGGTAAAATAATTGGAGAAGAATTGTAATGCAAATAACAAACAAGAGTGAGTCTCACACACACATATTGCAAGGAGCCTCCTCTCCCATCACAAACCAAATAATCCCTTTCTGTTTGTAATATCTAGGTGTGAGATATGTGACTTGAGACGTTCCACTACTCTCATCTGGGAACTTCCTGTTTTGGCCATGTACCTTAAAAGAAATGGCTTGGAGGAGTAAATGATGCTGGCATTGGTTGAGTTTCAGTATTAGGAACATGCAATTGAAGCACCATTTCTAAAAAGAGAGCAGCTTTTTGGGCATGTTTATAATAAGTGACCTGGTTCAAACAAGGGCAGGAATTGAAACCAAACATTACCAGCTACAATGAAAGAGAAAATGCTGGAAAATCTCAGCAGGTCTGGCAGCATCTGTAGGGAGAGAAAAGAGCTAACGTTTTGAGTGCAATGACTCTTTGTCAAAGCTGAGCTTTGACAAAACAGAGCTTTGACAAGAGCCATTGGACTCGAAACGTTAGCTCTTTTCTCTCCCTCCAGATGCTGCCAGACCTGCTGAGATTTTCCAGCATTTTCTCTTTTGTTTCAGATTCCAGCATCTGCAGTAATTTGCTTTTATTACCAGCTACAGTATGGACCATGGAAGGAAAAAAAGGGGGGCGCAGGAGTTTGGCAGTATAGATCCAAAACAGTGAAGAGCAGCTGCTTTTCAAAAAGAAAATACACTCCCCAAACAATAAGAGATGTTTTAAATTGATCAGGCAAGCAGTGTATATTGCAATGACAGTTTTTTAATGTTTATAACACTTATCTTAAAAAAAAATATTAGACACTAATAATTCAAATGCAATTTGCTGTGCGGACAATGAAACCTGCATTGCTTTTATTTGTTATAAATTTAGAGTATCCAATTCTGTTTTCCCCAATTAGGGGGCAATTTAGCTTGACCAATTCACCTATCTTTTTTGTTTAATATCTCGTAAAAGTTTTGGAGAGAGAATGAACTCACAGTTTATTTGTTTAAGTTACTCAATAAATTATTTGCTTTAATTGGAAAACTACGCGTGTTAATCAACATCGCGTTTAAGAGCATCTTGGTAAGAAGCAAATGAGTAACTTATATTACGCAAGGTAATAGAACAGGTTGGTGTTTATATTCCGTAGTATTTGAGACAAGTCAAGTACAAGTATAAGATCTTAATTTCCTGATAGGTAAACTAAATGTTTACTCATCTTGTGAGCACCTTTTTCTTTCCTTTAAGAAGAGATGGAGAGAGGCCTGTCATAATATGCATTCATGCACATAATGAGGTAAAGACAGGCAATGACAGACACCCAGGTTAGCTAATCAACACACAGGACAGAACACAACCAATCACCAGACAGAACACGAGAGGGGGGCTTCCTACTATAAAACACACGAGGCATTTGCACTCCGCCTCTTTCCACTGGTGACAACTGTAGTGACAGTCAGGGTGTATATATCATTTAGCACCTTCTACACGTGGCTCAGAGCTAGTCTGGTCTAGTTAGTTAGCGTTAGCACACTTAGAGTAGTAGAGTGTCAACCCACAGCAAGCTGTGTGCATTGTTACAGAAGTTCAAAAAATCGTATTGAACCAACGTCTAAGTTTGGTGTCTGCTTTCCAGTACAACTGCATCCAGTTGCAGTCCTTGTTACCCCAGGGTGAATAACAGAACATGATACCAGGAGTCTACTTCATCGAAGTAATTTACCTTGAATAATTCAATGACGACCAGCAAGTGCCTTCCAGCAGCATGGAGAAGATCCAGGCTCCTCCACAGCTACGGAGCTCCGGCAATCTCAGTGCCAACTGGCAGGTCTTCAAGCAGAAGTTCAGCCTCTACATTGAGGCCTCGGGCCTCGAGGATGCGTCCGAAGACAGAAAGATCGCGCTGCTCCTATCGACTGCAGGGGACCAAGCCATCCAAATCTTCAACTCGACGGCGAGGACAAGACCAAATTCAACACTGTTTTAGCCAAATTCGACAGTCACTGTGAAGTCGAAACGAACGAGAGCTTTGAGCGCTATGTCTTCCAGCAATGCCTTCAGGGTAAGAATGGACCTTTCCAATCCTTTCTAACTCATCTGCGTATATTATCTCAGTCCTGCAACTATGGTGAAACCGCTGATTCCATCATCAGGGATCAGATCATGTTTGGGGTCCACTCCGACGCCCTGCGGGAGCAGCTCCTAAAAATAAAAAACATGACCCTGCCAGTCGCAATCGAGACTTGTAAAGTGCATGAACAGGCGAAAAGTCACTACTGCTGTCTTAAATCGGCAGAACAGGACCAACTTGCCTCCCTCGAGGCAGAGAGTGTACAGGCCATCGCCCAGATGAGGCGCCTTAGTATCGATGAAGGCGGACATTTCACGCGCTTTTCCCAGGATCCCACGCATGCGCACCACGGAAGGGAGAACGAAGCGGCCGAAGACCACACTGCGCAGGTGCGAACGTCGGCTGACCACACTGCGCATGTGCGACGACGCACGGAGTGGAACGACGTCAATGTCATGACGTGCCCGAACTGCGGCACCGCCCACTTAAAGTGGCAATGCCCTGCACGGGGCAGGCGATGTTTAAATTGTGGGAAGCCTGGACATTATGCAGCCTTGTGCAGGTCTGCACCACCGGTCATGGGCCAGCGATCCCATTTCCAACGCAAAGGCGTTCGATGTGTGCAGCAAGGGCTGCTGGATCCGGATCCTGGTTGCACCACGGATCCAGAGGACGACTGCCTGGAGTCCCCATATCGTGTGGGCATCATTACTACGTGTGACAAGGCCTCCTCAAATTCAGCAATATGCCTATCTATCCTCAACATGGATTCTGCGGACTCAGCTTCTGACTTTAACCTTGCGCTGCGGGCGTACAGGGCAACCCCTCTGTCCACCGGTATTCTCCAGCACAACTCCTTATGAATCGAGACCTGCGGACGACTGTTCCGGCCATTCATTTACCAGACCTGGATCACCTCCCAGTGCTGCAAAAGGTGGAGGAACTCGGGAACCGGCAAAAGCTGACATACGATACTCATGCTACTGATTTGCCTGTGCTCTCTCCGGAAGATGCTGTTCGCATCAAGTTACCTGATGGAGGCTGGTCAGCTCCAGCTGTTGTTCGACAGGCTGCTACCAGGTCGTTCGTGGTTCGCATGGCGGATAGCTCCATTGTCAGGTGCAACAGAAGGGCACTACGCAAACTAGCCTGACCACCATCGAAACTCACTTTTCCAGCTGTCGTTATGCCTTCTCCGGACACCTCGCTCCATGAGGCCACCAATCTGGCTGCAATCCCATCTATCAAGGCGCTGTCGTCCGCACCTCCACCTCTCAGCCGATCGACAAGGATCCGACGGCAGCCCCAGAGATTGGGCTTGTAGATATTTATTTTGTACATATTGTTCTGCATCTGCACGCTAGACTCCTTCCATGTACATATGCATTAATTCGCCATTCGCTGTAAATAATTATATCTGTATATATATTGTACATGCTCTAAGCAGCCGACAATTTTTTTTTAAAAAGGGGGGATGTCATAATATGCACTCATGCACATAATGAGGTAAAGACAGGCGATGACAGACACCCAGGTTAGCCAATTAATACACAGGACAGAACACAATCACCAGACAGAACACACGAGGCTTCAGCATTCCACCTCTTTCCACTGGTGACAACTGTAGTGACAGTCAGGGTGTATATATCATTTAGCACCTTCTACACGTGGCTCAGAGCTAGTCTGGTCTAGTTAGTTAGAGTTAGCATACTTGGAGTAGTGGTGTCAACCCACAGCAAGCTGTGTGCATTGTTACAGAAGTTCAATAAATTGTATTGAACCAACGTCTAGGTTTGGTGTCTGCTTTCCAGTACAACTGCATCCAATCGCAGTCCGTCTTACCCCAGGGTGAATAATACAACAAGGCCCAGTGGTTTTTCACTGAATTAGCACTGCAGGGTAAAATTTAGGAGAGCTGCTAGTTTATGCAACTATACCTGGCAACAGCTTAACCTGACATAGAAAAAAAAATTATCACAGACACCATTTATTCGATGAAATAGATTTTGATTCTGGTCTTTTGGATTTTATATTTAATTCAGTTGCTCAGCTGCTGGTCTATGCACCTCCAGATTATGAACTCTTTGTACATTTTCCTTACATAGTTTTGCATTATTCAGACCATTTTCTGATTCCTTCGAACGTTGTCTCACCCAAACTCCTTCAAAGTGATCCACCTGATGTTGATGCCTAGCCTTATTTTGGGTGCAAGTGGAATTTTAAACATTTTAAAATAATTTTTCTGGAATAGTTTCAAACTAATATCTCCAATTTATTCCAGTGTCCAGGATTGCAGTAACTGCCCAATGGAAAATGTATTTTTTTGTGAATTTATTTTAAAGTGACTATATAATTTTGGGGTTGCTTGCTGATCTGATTCTGGAATTCACTAATGCGAAACATTCTCCAAGTTGCAACTGCATGACTGTGTTTCATAAGACGTGGAAGATGACTTGGTAGTGTAAATTTGGATTTTAAAAAGGTCTCGACTTTCTAACTTTACTGTAGGAGCTGGTCAATGTTGTGAGAAACTGGACACTTCTGCATGCACTGTCATGATGTTAAATACAAAGTTATCTCAAGAATGCAACTCATCCTTCATAACCAAGTACAATTCTCCATCAGCACAGCTCGTGATGTAAGCTGGCATGTTGCAGGCTTTGTACTCTGCAACTGCTGATCTCGATAGTTAGTGAGTTAGCCCCTCCCCCCTTTGGAAATTCAAGATTCTGATCCGGACTTTGGCTCTCCATCACAGTGGAGGTCCTGGAAATGGCCGAAAATTATATGTTCCACTCCAGAATTTCTCATCTTCATGAGTGCAAGACTGGAGTTAGGCCGGGGTTTGCATATTTACGATTTGCAGAGACAACTAGCCATTTAAATCATCAATAACTCCATATTGGGATTTTGGAAAAACAGGAGTTTGGAATCTGGAGTGTGCAGACTACAACAGTTAAGAAGAGGCTCAACGGGACTTCCGGGTGCGGCGATGACCAGCTAAGTCGCACGTTTCGGCACCTCCCGTTTTAACGGACTTTTGGGCTCTTATCGGGAGCCCCAACGGCAATTTTCGAAGGCTAAACCCACTGTGAGGCGACATAGAAGGGAGTCCCCCCGGATGTGAATGGATAGTAGAGAAAATAGTGGCCAGATTGTGAAGGATCCTCTGGAGCAGCGGCAAAGAAGGGAAGTGAGAAGCAAGATGGCGGCGGAGGGCGGCCAGTTGGTATGGGGCCTGGAACAGCAGGAGTTCCTCCGGCGATGTGTGGAGGAGCTCAAGAAGGAGGTGCTGGCGCCGATGCTGCAGGCGATTGAGGGGTTAAAGGAGGTGCAGAAGACCCAAGAGATGGAGCTCCGTGGAGTGAAGGCAAAAGCTGCCGAAAATGAGGACGAGATACAGGGCTTGGTGGTGAAGACGGAGACGCACGAGGCACTGCATAAGAGGTGTATGGAGAGACTGGGGCAGAGGGAGCGGACGTTGGGGCGTATGTGAGCACGATGCTCCATACCTTAATGGGAGCTGAGGCCCCGACTGGCCCCCTGGAAGTGGAGGGAGCGTACCGAGTCCTCGTGAGAAGGCCAAAGGCAGGAGAAATACCTCGAGCAATAGTGGTGAGGTTCCACCGCTACAAGAACAGGGAGATGGTCCTGAGATGGGCGAAAAAGACACGGAGCAGCAGGTGGGAGAACGCGGTGATCCGCGTGTATGATGATTGGAGTGCGGAGGTGGCGAGAAGGAGGGCGAGTTTCAATTGGGCCAAGGCGGTGCTCCACAAGAGGAAAGTGAAATTCGGAATGTGCAGCCGGCAAGACTGGGTTACACACCAGGGTAAACACCACTACAGCGAGACGGCAGAGGAGGCGTGGACATTTATTGAAGAGGAGAAGTTGGACTAAATTTGAGAAAGAGTGTTTGAAATGAAGTAGCGAGGTGGTGGCAAGGGACTGTGAATCAGATGGGGGAAAATGTTCTTTCCCCTCGAAGGGAGGGGACACGAAGAAATGTGGGCGCCGGTGGGGAAGGGGAGGGGTAAGGAGAGAGGGAGCTGCGCCATCAGGGGCGGGGCCGAGAGGGATGCGCGGGCTTTGTTCCCGCGCTATGGAAATTGTGGCGGGAAAAGGGCAAGGGTATTTGCGCACCTAAAGAAGCTAAAGGCAGACGTGGTCATGCTTCAGGAGACGCATCTGAAACTGGCGGATCAGGTCAGATTAAGAAAAGGATGGGTGGGACAGGTATTCCACTCGGGCTTGGATGCGAAAAATAACGGGGTGGCAATACTGGTGGGGAAACGGGTATTGTTTGAAGCGAAGACCACAGTGGTGGACAGTGGGGGCAGGTACGTGATGGTGAGTGGCAGATTGCAAGGTGAGGCGGTGGTGCTGGTGAACGTATATGCCCCGAACTGGTATGATGCGAACTTTATGAAGCGTATGTTGGGGCGCATCCCGGACCTGGAGATGGGAAAGTTGGTAATGGGGGGGGGACTTCAACATGGTGCTGGACCCAGGGCTGGACCGGTCCAGATCTAGGACTGGGAGGAGGCCGGCAGCGGCCAAGGTGCTCAAGGGCTTTATGGAGCAGATGGGAGGAGTGGATCCCTGGAGATTTACTAGACCAAGGAGTAAAGAGTTTTCCTTCTTCTCCCATGTCCACAAAGTGTACTCCCGGATAGACTTCTTTGTCCTGGGAAGGGCGCTGATCCCGAAGGTGGCAGGAACGGAGTATTCGGCTATAGCCATTTCAGATCATGCCCCACATTCGGTAGATCTGGAAGTAGGAGAGGAAAAGGAGCAGCGCCCACTCTGGAGATTTGATATGGGACTGTTGGCGGACGAGGGGGTATATGTAAGGGTGAGGGGATGTATTGAAAGGTACCTAGAGATCAATGATGATGGAGAGGTCCAGGTGGGAGTGGTCTGGGAGGCGGTGGTTAGAGGGGAGCTGATCTCCATAAGGGCCCATAAAGGGAAACAAGAGGGTAAAGAAAGGGAGAGATTGTTGGGGGAGATTTTGAGGGTGGATAGGCAATATGCGGAGGCTCCAGATGAAGGGCTATACAGGGAAAGACGGAGATTGCACACGGACTTTGACTTGTTGACCACGGGTGAGGCGGAGGCACAATGGAGGAAGGCACAGGGAGTGCAGTATGAATATGGAGAGAAGGCGAGCCGGCTGCTGGCCCAACAACTTAGGAAGAGGGGGGCGGCGAGACAGATCGGAGGGGTTAGAGACGAGGAGGGAAAGATGGAACGGGGAGCGGAGAGGGTGAACGGGTGTTTAAGGTATTTTACGAGAGGCTATATAAGGCTCAACCCCCGGAAGGGAAAGAGTGAATGATGCGTTTCCTAGACCAGCTGGAGTTCCCAAAGGTTGAGGAACAGGAGATGACGGGACTGGGAGCGCAGATTGAGGTGGAGGAGGTGGTAAAAGGAATTGGGTACATGCAGGCAGGGAAGGCCCCGGGACCGGATGGGTTCCCGGTGGAGTTCTATAGGAAATACGTGGACCTGCTGGCCCCACTTCTGACGAGAACCTTTAATGAGGCTAGGGAAAGGGGGACACTACCCCCGACGATGTCGGAGGCGACGATATCACTGATCATGAAAAGAGACAAAGACCCGCTGCAGTGCGGGTCATACAGGCCTATTTCCCTCTTGAACGTAGATGCCAAGCTTTTGGCCAAGGTGATGGCGATGAGGATAGAGGACTGTCTCTGGGGTGGTGCATGATGATCAAACGGGGTTTGTTAAAGGGAGGTAATTGAATGCTAACATACGGAGGCTGTTGGGGGTGATGATGCCCCCACCGGAGGGGAGGCGGAGATAGTGGTGGCGATGGATGCAGAGAAAGCATTTGATAGAGTGGAGTGGGACTACCTGTGGGAAGTACTGAGGAGATTTGGAGAGGGGTTCATTAGATGGGTTCAGCTCCTGTACAGGGCCCCGGTGGCAAGTGTGATTACAAATAGGCAACGATCTGACCACTTCCGACTATATAGGGGTACAAGACAGGGATGTCCCCTGTCCCCGTTACTGTTTGCGTTGGCAATTAAGCCATTGGCCATAGCGCTGAGGGGCTCTAGGAAGTGGAGGGGGGTACTTAGAGGAGGAGAAGAGCATCGGGTGTCATTATACGCGGTTGATTTGTTGTTGTATGTCGCAGACCCAGTGGAGGGGATGCCTGAGATAATGCAGACACTCTGGGAGTTTGGAGAATTTTCAGGATATAAATTGAATATGGGGAAGAGTGAACTGTTTGTGATGCACCCCGGGGAACATGGCAGGGGAATAGACGATTTACCGTTGAGGAGGGTAAGAAGAGAATTCCGGTATTTAGGGATCCAGGTGGCCAGGAACTGGGGAACCTTGCATAAGCTTAACTTGGCACGACTGGTAGAGCAGATGGAAGAGGTCTTTAGGAGGTGGGACATGGCGCCCCTGTCACTGGCGGGCAGGGTGCAGGCGGTTAAAATGGTGGTCCTTCCGAGGTTTCTTTTTGTGTTCCAGTGCCTCCCTGTACTGATTACAAAGGCCTTTTTTAAGAAGGTGGACAAGAGCTTTGTGTGGGCTGGAAAGACCCCAAGAGTAAAGAGGGGGTTCCTGCAGCGCAGTAGGGACAGAGGGGGACTGGCACTGCCGAGCCTAAGTGACTATTATTGGGCCGCCAACGTGTCAATGATATGTAAGTGGATCAGGGAAGGGGAAGGAGCGGCGTGGAAAAGACTGGAGATGGCGTCCTGTAGGGGAACTGGGTTAAAAGCACTGGCGACGGCGCCGTTACCGTTCTCCCTGAAAAAATACACCACAAACCCAGTGGTGGTGGCAACTCTGAAAATTTGGGGGCAGTGGAGACGACATAAGGGAGTGACGGGTGCCTCAGTGTGGTCCCCGATAAGGAACAACCATAGGTTCGTCCCGGGAAGGATAGATGGGGGATTTCAATCTTGGCAGGGAGCAGGAATTGCGAAATTGCAGGACTTGTTCTTAGACGGGACGTTCGCGAGACTGGGAGCACTGACACCTGGGAATGCATTTCGCTATATGCAAGTGAGGGCATTTGTGAGGCAACAGGTGAGGGAGTTTCCGCAGCTCCCGGCGCAAGAGATCCAGGACAGAGTGATTTCGGGGGCATGGGTGGGTGAAAGCAGGGTGTCAGATATATATAGGGAAATGAGAGACAAGGGGGAGACGATGGGAGAGGAGCTGAAGGGAAAATGGGAGGAGGAGCTGGGGGAAGAGATTGAGGAGGGGCTGTGGGCAGATGCCCTAAGTAGGGTAAACTCTTCGTCCTCGTGTGCCAGGCTCAGCCTGATACAATTCAAGGTTCTACATAGGCGCGTATGACGGAAGCAAGGCTGAGTAGGTTTTTTGGAGTGGACGATAGGTGCGGGAGATGCGCGGGAAGCCCGACGAACCACACCCACATGTTTTGGTCATGTCCGGTATTGCATGGGTTCTGGGTGGGTGTGGCAAAAGTGATCTCTAAAGTGGTGGGGGTCCGGGTCAAACCAAGCTGGGGGTTGGCTATATTTGGGGTTGCAGATGAGCCGGGAGTGCAGGAGGCTAGAGAGGCCGACGTGTTGGCCTTTGCGTCCCTAGTAGCCCGGCGAAGGATTCTACTTATGTGGAAAGAAGCTAAGCCCCTGGGTGTGGAGGCCTGGATCAACGACATGGCAGGGTGTATAAAACTGGAGCGGATAAAATATGCATTAAGAGGTTCGGCTCAGGGGTTCACCGGGCGGTGGCAACCGTTCCTCGACTATCTCGCAGAGCGATAAGGGAAAATAGGAAAAGCAGCAGCAGCAGCCCGGGGGGAGGGGCGGGGGGGGGTTTATATATTAGTTATTTATATTTGATTTCACAAAGTTACTATTTTAGTTATTATTTCTGTTGTTTCTTACTTTGTTGTTGGCAGTTGCCATTAGTCAGCATATTATTTATTTAAAAAACGATCAATGTATATATTATTACAAAGTTGTAAAATGGGAAATTTTTGTTTGATCGAAAAACTTTAATAAAATATATATTTTTTTTAAAAAGAAGAGGCTCGAACTTCATGTGTTCTTATGGGTATCCAGGGTACCCCTTTGGATCGGGTCCTGGGACACCTTTGGGAGCGGTAAGACAACCTTTGAGATTGCTAAAAGTGAACATAATTATGCACATTTTTCACACACATTCATTGGAGCTTTCACGCTGTTAAAGAGCTCTCCAGCCAAGGAACTGCAACATTTCTGTCCAACTGTCAAGTAATTGTATAAGAGCTATCCAGCAGTCAAAGAACTGTTAAAGAACTGTTGTCTGTCAAGGAAATGTTAAGGAGCTGCCCAGTCGTCAAAGCCATCTAGGAATCATCAAACCTGTCGAAGCTAACCAGGAAGTGCCAATGTTGTCGAGAAACTATCCTAGAATACTAGGTGAGTTGGCATGGAGGGGGTAAAATCAAAGGGTGGTTGGGAGCATTGATTGACATTTGTTGGTATAAAAGTTAGCATAGGGAACATGAAGGCTGAGGGTGGGGAGAGCAGCACTAAGTTGGCACAGCGGTATGGGGGACTTTGGAGTAGGTGGCAGGGCACAAGTTGACATGGGTTTGGCATAGGAAGTATTTGGGGGTAAGGGCTGGAGGATTTTTTTTTGTTTCATTATTATTTCTGATCTAGTGAAACAACGGTGCCATGGCACAGAGGCAGGTCTTGTGAGGCAGGCCCACCTTCTCACCCTGCGCTATTGTCCCGGGCTTACCCGTCCTGACTCCTGTTTCAACCTGACAGGCTGGAGGCCCACTGATACTTATTGTAAGTTGACATTGTAAGTTTCTCCACTTGCTGTTTTACGAACTTTCCTTTCTAGCTGATTTTCAAACCAACATGGTCCAGCTTTTTAAGTGCAATGACCTCCAAGCTTGTTTTGATTACATTTACTTCAGAACTGCTTCTCAACCAGTTTCTCAACCAGACTCCCATTTTCTACCATTCGAGCTTTAATTCCTTAAACTACAAGTTTTATTCTAAAACACATGAACCATGAACTAAATATCCTCAACAGTGCATAGATACACTGCATGAATATGAGTATTGGTATAAAATGCTCAAGGATGCTATTCCTCATTTTAAATTTATTAATCAGGCATGCAATTAGCAATGTTCGGATTCCCAATTAACCGTATGTAGCTAGGGGCTTATGTATTGGACAATGCAACATGATTGCAGGACATGATTGTATTGGTTATCATTTGTAGTTCAAAGTTAATAGAGTTTGGAATTGGCAATACATTGAAGACATTTTCAGGTTTTAGTGGAGTTATTTTGATGAGAGCTAATTACCTGTACCCTGCATTTAGAGTTATTGCTTAGTTTTGTTAGCAACTAGTGTTTTCTTTCTCATTGGTGTTTTTGATTGTAATATATGTCATTCCTGAATTGTTGTGCAGTTTGGGGGCTGTTTAGTTATATTTATTTCTTGCCCATCCATCAGTTATTAATCTAGAAGTACTTCAACCACAAGTCAGGGTTTGCTATGTCCCTAGTTGCAGTTCAGGCTTTGCTCCTTTCTCATGGAAAGGATTTTGACATGTTGAAAGATGTCAAGTTCAGTCAGTATCATGTTTCATCAGAGAAGAAATTGAATAAGAACATGACTTCCTTCTGTTGGTATTGATTGTGAGAACAAGAATATCACTTTCCCTTGAGTTTTTTTTGTTTAGATACACATTTTCTTTGATTTTTCTCATTCATCCTTCCCCTCAAGTACGGATTTAGTGTTGTCATTTTAAACCTACTATTTTATTCAGTCGTTTCTCTTCCTTTTGAGCCAGTCTATTGTGTCTGCTTATTAGTTGTGTTTTATTATAGCCATCTACTCTGCTAAGAATCAGTCATGTTTAAATCCTCAAACATTTTTGCAATTTTTTTAATCTGATTTTCTTTGTGTTTTCAAGATAAAGGCTTCTAAAGATGCTTTTATCTTAACTTGTGTGCTGATATATGGGTTTTTCACAGTTGATGCTAAACAACTCAATCTCCACACAGTCAGCACAGCAGGATGTGACTTTATAGTGTGTTCCCGATGTGGGATTGGAACAATCCGATCCCCTGTTGATCTGTTCAACGCTCTGAATCAATTCAGTGCATCAACATCCTATTCACTTGCACTTAGCTTGTGATAGGCTATATTGTGTACAATTCATCCAAAATAATTAGTACGAGGATTGTGTGTAATTATATTTTTAAATCAGTTAGCAAGCATGCTGCATTATAAGATTTGTCTTAGTTAGGTTTGACTGTCTGTTGGAACCCTTTTTTACACAGCACATGAAGACTTGATTTTTCCCGTGTCCACTTTTCCAGGTTCTTATCTTTCTCAAACATCAATTCATTCTGAACTCAGCTGGCATTCTACTGTCATGTCCGTCCATCACTTATGTCTTCGCTGACCTACATTGGGTCCCCCATTACATTAAAATTACAATCTTGATTTTCAGGTAGTCACTGTGCCCCCAGCCTTACATCCTCACCCACACCTCAGTCACCATTCCTAGCTACGCACCATGGCTTGTGAATCCATTTAACAAATTTGATTCCTTACCTTTAAGTCCCTGCAAAATAAGGTCTTTTGGAATGTTTGGAACTTAAAAGTTTTGTAAATACATTTTTTTCTGTATTGCAATGTGCTAGATACAGACTATTATTGATTCAAAGATTAAATTGTACAGAAAATGAGCCAATGTTATGTTAAGATTGCTTAATTTAAGGTAAGTTCAGATTTTAGTGGAACCCAAAATTGCTTCAAGCAATCAGCACAAACAACATCAACCTCAACATCCAACATAGATATTGGAATTCTCAAATACAAACAGAACTTGTTAGAAATGCACAGCAGGCCAGGCATCATCTCTGGAGATAGAGAAACGGAGTTCAAGTTTCAGGTCAATGACATTGCATCAGAACTGGGAAAAGTTGGGAAGTGTTATAACCTCCACAGGGAAACCATGGTTGATCTCCCTGAATGACTCGTGGAGTACGAGCTTCCAGAGTCACCGAGCTGGAGCTTGTTACAAACGAACATAAAAGCCAGCCCAAAGCAGGGCCAGGTGTGATTAGTTCTCCCAGCAAGGATTGTACAGTGAGCAAGTTGTTGCCTTGAACAGAATATTATATCTTGTTAAATAAACCTCTGTTCTCCAACTTCCTCAAGTTACTAAAGGAATGTAATGGGTTCTAACATGTAAAAAAGAGAAGGCTGAAAAAAGAACAAATGAGAAGGTCTGGGATAAGGTGGAAGACATGAGAAGTTAAATTACAAAAGAATTGGCCACAAGGCCAAAAGTGGTGGTAGTGAGACAAGTAAGGAATCAAGAGATATGTCTAAAGGAGATACAAATGGCAGAATGATTACTCTCTGCTCCTATTTTGTTTCCCTTTCTTTGCCTGTTTCCATCTTACTCCTGTCTTCTGCTTTGTTTTACTTGAGGATGGAAGCTATTCATCATTCTGCCATTCACACCTTTTCTTGACATCTTTGTTTCTTTACTTCTCCCAATACCGTGCTCATTGGCCTTGCATTACCAACTCATTTGTGGGTGCTGGCACGAGGTAGAAAAGGCCATTCGAGAGCTAAAGAGAAACAAGACCTCAGGAGCAGGTGGAATCCAGCAGCCCCCCCCCCCCCCTCCCCACAATCGCTGACGGTGACTAGCTCTTAAAAACAGAATGAAAGCCCATCATCTTACATAAAACCTTCAATGGTGCTCCTTAACATGTACTTAATTTTTCCAAGATGCAAAAACTCCATAAGATCCTCCAGCCATACCGAGGCATTGGGTGGAGAAGCTGACCTCCATTCCAACACCACCCACCTGCGAGCGATCAGTGAGGTGAAGGCGAAGACATCCTGCACCCGTCTGCAGCTCCAACAGGTCTGACAGCCCAAATATGACCACCAGAGAACTGGACTCCAATTCCATCTGTAGAATCGGCAACATGGTACGGAAGAAGGAGACGCAAAATCTCACCAGCTCATGACATGCCCAGAACATACGTACATGATTTGCTGGGCCCCTCCTACAACACTCACTTATCTTCCTCACCCCTCAAACAACCAACTCGTCCTAGCCTTAGTTAAGTGTGCCTAGTGCACCACCTTCAAATGCACCAGCCCCAATCTCGCACACGATGACAACGCAGTCACCCTACGCAAGGCCTCACACCACACTTCATCTAATTCCACCCCCAACTCCTCCTCCCACTTGGTCTTAGTCCCCATCAAGGATGCAGTATCCTCCCGTCAATTCCCGAGGGGAGGATGAGCACTATTGGCAAGAATACAAAACTCATTTCCTTATCTGGATGGAGGGGAACATGCCATGAGATCTCAGAGACGCCATAATCATGACCACATTCCGTTTGAGGGAGAGAGTGGATCCAAGGCCAGTATTTTAAACTTGAGTAAGGCCAAGTAAATGGGAATGAAAGCAGAGCTAGCTAAAGTGAATTAGGAAATTAGGTCACGGGATAGATTAACAGAGATTCTGTGGCAGACATTTTAAAAATAATTTTTCAGAATAAACTGAATGGATTCGATCCAATGAGGAAGCAAAATTCCAAGGAGAGGATCCACCATTCGTGGTTAACTAAAAAAATAAAGTTAGTGTCAAGCTTAAAGAAAAAGCATATGATTGTGCAAAGATGGGTGGCAGGTCAGGAAATTGAACAGAATATAAAGAACAGCAAAGAATGATAAAAGATTAATCAGGAGGGAAAAATTAGAGTATGAGAGAAAACTAGCTAGAAATAGAAAGATGGATAGTAAGAGTTTCTATAGATAGTTAAAGAAGAAAAAAAGTTTTCAAAGTGAGCATTGGTCTGGTAGAAAGTGAGTCTGGGAATTAATGGAAATTAAGGAAATGGCAGATGAATTGAATAGGTATTTTGCATCAGTCTTGACTATAGAGGATGTAAGTAACATCCCAGAAATAGCTGGAAATCAGGAACTGGAAGGGCAAGAGAAACTCGCAAACTGTTAGAGTTGTGGGCTGACAAATCCCTGGATCCTGATGGATTTCATCCCAAATTCTTGAAAGAAGGTGGTTTACATGTTGGTTTTAATTTTCGGGGAAGGTGGCACTAAATTGAAAAATAGCAAAATGACTCCTGTATTCAAAAAGGGAGGGAGATAGAAAGCAGGAAATGACTAGCCAGTTAACTTAATATCTGCCATAGGGAAAATGTTGGAAGCTATTATAGAAGATGTTATGGAGGGACACTTACAAAAATTCAAGCAATCAAGCAAAGTCAACATTGTTTCGAGAACGGGGAATTTATTTATCCAATTTATTGGAGTTCTGTGAAGGAGTCACATGTGCTGTGGAACCTGTGGCTGTGTACTGTACTTAGATTTCCAGAAGGCATTAGATAAGGTGCCACATCAAAGGTTATTACGGAAAATAAAAGCTCATAGTTAATTTAGAAAATAAAGGCTCATATTGGCATGGATTGATGTTTGGCTAGCTGACAGAAAATAGGTAGCCATAAGGGGTCTTTTTCTGGTTGGCAAGGTGTAACCAGTGTTGTGCCACAGAGATCAATGCTGGGCCCTCAACTTTTTACGATATATATAAATGACTTGGATGAAAGCACTGAAGGTATGGCTGCTAAATCTGCTCATGACATAAAGATAGGCAGGAAAGTATGTTGTGAAGAGGACACAAGGATGCTACAGAGGGAAAAGATGTGTTAAGTGATTAATAGAATCCCCACAGGACTTCCGGTGACGGCGGGCGGGAGGCGGCCGCACAATGGAGGGCTCCCGGTCGGCAACGGCATTTTCGGGGCTTTAAGCCCGGTCCCAGGGTCCGCGGAGGCGGCAGAAGAAGGGAGAAGGCACGGAGGAGGCACAGTGGAGACACAGGAGGAAAAAAAAATGTCGAGGGTGAGCAAGAAAACGGCCGGAAAAAAAACAGCTGGAGGTCCGTCGGGGAGTGGAAAGGTCACCAGGAAAAATGGAGGCTGGAGCACCAGGGAAGGCCGCACTGCTTACGGCTGAAGAAATAACTAAGGTGATGGCTGCGGAATTTGAAAAGCAGTTGGCGCAGATTGCGAAATGCATGGAGACGGTGAGGAAGGAGATGAGGGAAGTTTTGAGTGTGCTGGTGGAGGAGGCGGTTTCCCCGGTGAGGACGGAGCTGGCGAGCGCAGTGGCGGAGGTGCGAGAGCAAGGGGAGGCGCTGAAGGAAGTGGAGGAGACGTTATTGCAGCACGGTGATCAACTTGCCTCGATGGGGAAAGAGATGCGGAAGGTGATGGATACTAACAAGGATCTGCGAGGAAAAATGGAAGAGAAGACCTGGAAAACAGATCCAGGCGACAGAATTTGAGGATTGTGGGGCTGCCCGAAGGAGTTGAAGGACCGAAGCCGACTGAGTACTTTGCCGCGATGCTGGCAAAATTATTTGGGGAGGGGGAGGATCCCTCCCGATATGAACTGGATCGGGTTCATCGGTCGTGGAGGCCTATACCAAAGGCGAGTGAGCCGCCAAGGGCAGTGACTCTGTGCTTCCGTAGGTACAGGGTGAAGGAGAAGGTCCTGAGCTGGGCCAAGCAGAAGCGGGTGGTGCAGTGGGCTGGAGCTGGTATACGTGTATACCAGGACTTTATGGTGGAGCTGGCAAGGAGGCGGGCTGCCTTCAACCGGGTGAAGAGGGCACTGTACATTAACAAGGTGTGGTGCGGCATTGTATATCCAGCGAAGCTGAGGGACTTTTATTTTGAAACGGCGGAAGCAGCGGAGGAGTTTGCGAAAGCAGAAGGACTGTGGCAGAACTGACAAATTGAGGAATGGCCATGTGCCGATGTAACCTCATGACTGTGTTTTCTTCTTTTTTATATCACTGCGCGCGGGTGTAGAGATTAAAGGAGCCAATGTGGTATATATTTGGACAAGGGAAGGGACGGGACTTTCACTCGAAATGAGGGTTCTTTGGGGTGTAGGTGGATATGCGGGGTTTGTGTGCTAAAAGGGGATCTTTGGGCTTTCCTAGGGCCGGGCAAGTGGGAAAGGGACCTGGGCGGGGGCCTCTACGCTGGCTGGTTTTAAGCTGGCCAGTGAACGGGAGTGAGGTGGAGGGAGGGGCTGCGGCCATCGGAGCCTGGCAGAACAGGGTCCGAGTGGTCTAGCCGGGGTGGAATGTTGGGGGGAAGGAACCGAGGTTGGGAGGAGGAGTTTTACAAGAGGCAGTGGACAGGAGGAGCTGGAGACCTGCGGTGGGGGGTGGGGGAGAGCTGTGTAAGATTAAGGGTGACTACAGGTAATCCCTGATTCCTTTTTGCCATTTGTTTATGTAAGCATGCGGGTTGAGGTTTGGGGGTTGGTGGGTAGATGGGATCGTTGTTATTATGGGGACTGACATATCTTGCTGATTATTGTTTATTGTTGATGGATGTAAATGTGGGAGAAAATGTGAAAAAGGAGAATAAAAATTATTTTAAAAAATAAAAAAGATAGAATCCCCACAGTGCAGAAAGAGGCCATTCAGCCCATCGGGTTCAGCACTGGCCCTCCAAAAAAAGTACACTATTAGGCTCACATGCCCATCCTATTCCCACAACCCAGTAACCCTACGTTACTTTTTGGACATTAAGGGGCAAATTAGCATGGCTTCTCCACCTAACCTGCACATCTTTGGACTGTGGGAGGAAATCTGAGCAATCTGGAAGAAACCCACCAAGACACGGGAGAATGTGTAAACTCCACAGACAGTCACCCAAGGGGGAAATTGAGCCTGGTGCAGTGAGGCAGCAGTGCTAACCACTGTGCAACTGTGCTGCACATTGGGCAAAGTTCTGGCAAATGGAATATAATGTGGACAAATGCAAAATTGTCCATTTTGGCAGGACGAAAAAGAGCAGATTATCTAAATTCTGAGAAATTGCCGAGCTCTTAAGGGTCAAAGGGATCTGGGTGTTCTAGTGCATGAATCGCAAAAGACAGGTATGCAGGTACAACAAGTAATTAGGAAAGCTAATAGAATGTTATCATTAATTGCCAGGGGAATTGAATACAAAAGTAGGGAAGTTATACTTCAGTTATACAGGACATTGGTGAGACCACGGGCTGGATTTTCCATTCCCCCAACCATGTCTTTCTTGGCAACGAGCCATTCACTGACAGTGGAATTCTATATCCCCTCAGCTTGTCAATAGAATTTCCCATTGAAGCCTCCCCACACCGCAGGGAAACCCACGGGCAGGAGTGTGCTGCCGGCAGATAAAGTGAATCGCGACGACCAGAGAACTCCGGCCCACATCCAGAGTATCATCTACAGTATTGGCCATTTTATTCAAGGATGGATGTAAATGCATTAGAAGCAGTTCAAAGAAGGTTTGCTGAACTAATACCAGGATTGGGCAGGTTTCTTTGTGAGGAAGAATTGGACAGGCTCGGTTTGTACCTGCTGGGAGTTTAGAAGTGTAAGAGGTCATTTGATTGAAGCACATAAGATTCTGTGGGGTCTTGAAAGAGCTGATATGGAGGATGTGCCGCCTTGTGGGAGAATCTAGAACTAGGAGTCACTTTTTTAAAAATGAATCACTCAATGTAGACAATGATGAGAATTTTTCTGAGGGTAGTGAGTCTTTGCAACTCCATTCCTCAAAAGGCAGTCGAAGTAGAGTCTTTGAATGTTTTCAAGGCAGAGGTAGAAAGATTATTGGTAAATAAGGGTGTAAGTAGGAAAGTAAACACTTGGATAAGAAATTGGCTTGAATTACATAAAACAAGTAGTGATAAATAGTTGTTTTTCAGATTGGAGGAAAGTTTGTAGTGGAGTTCCACAGTGGTCAGTGTTGGGACTGTAGAACTATGGTCTGATTTGTTGGTCGTGGGATTACTTAGCACTATTTTTAATATGCTGGTTCACCTGTTTAACATGCATGGAGTTCATGTTGCAGCTTCACCAAACTGGTACCTCTTTTAATGAATGCTTGGAGCTCCCCTGGTCTGCTTTCCTGCACTCCTCATTGAATTAAGATTGTTTTTTGACTTCACAGTAATGGTAGAGTGAGAGGGATATGACCAGGAGGTTACAGAATGAGGTTGAATACAGTTCTGCTGCTATTGTTGGTCCACGGCCCGGTGCCCAGTTTTGAGGTGATGTGTCTGCTCTGAGTTTATCTCATTTAGCATGGTGGTAGTGGGAAACCTTCAGAATTTAAGATCCAGTCTTATGATTGGCCCTTTCCTGCAAAGAATGAATTCCAGAATTCTAGAGTAATGCCTAAAATGAGTAATGATTAGAGTAATGATTTGGAGTTGAGGACCAAGTGCAATGTGTCCAAGCGTGCAGACGACACTAAGATGAGTGGTCAAGCAAAAAGTGCAGAGGATACTGGAAGTCTGCAGAGGGATTTGGATAGTTTAAGTGAATGAGCTGGGGCCTGGCAGATGGAATACAATGTTGACAAATGTTTGATTATCTATTTTGGTAGGAATAACAGCAAAAGGGATGAATATTAAAACATGCTGCTGTACAGAGGGACCTGGGTGTCCTAGTGCATGAGTTTCAAAAAGTTGGTTTACAGGTGCAACAGGTGATTAAGAAGGCAAATGGAGTTTTGTCCTTCATTGCTAGAGGGACTAGGAAGGTTATACTGTAACTGTACAAGGTGTTAGTGAGGCCACACCTGGAGTATTGTGTTCAGTTTTGGTCTCCTTACCTGAGAAAGGACGTACTGGCACTGGAGGGTGTGCAGAGGAGATTCACTAGGTTAATCCCAGAGCTGAGGGGGTTGGATTACGAGGAGAGGTTGAGTAGACTGGGACTGTAGTCGTGTGAATTTAGAAGGATGCGGGTGGGATTTTATAGAAACATATAAAATTATGAAGGGAATAGATAGGATAGATGCGGGCAGGTTGTTTCCACTAGCGGGTGAAAGCAGAACTCGGCGGCATAGCCTCAAAATATGGGGAAGTAGATTTAGGACTGAGTTTAGGAGGAACTTCTTCACCCAAAGGGTTGTGAATCTATGGAATTCCCTGCCCAAGTGCGCAGTGAAGCAGTTGAGGCTTCGTCATTAAATGTTTTCAAGGTAAAGGTAGATAGTTTTTTGAAGAATAAAGGAATAAAGGTTTGTGGTGTTAGAGCTGAGTCCACAAAAGATCAGCCATGATCTCATTGAATGGGCCAGATGGCCTACTCCTGCTCCTAGTTCTTATGTTCTTATGTAAACCCCAGAAATGTCACTGATGGCATATTGCAATTCCAACCTGCTCTATATGGGAACGTCCTGCTGAGACAGGGAATTCTTTATCATCTTCCTACACCAACTAACGACTTTGACTCAAATGCCTCGTCTGCATCATGTTCGGATGGGTAAATTAAGTTCCATGGGGGATGTGTTGAGGTTGAAGTTACTAATCCAGGTAAACTGTATTTATCATTACTCTTTATTTGGCATCTTTTTTTCTTGCAAAATTGTTTGATTAATTAAACCAGGAGTTTTTCTTTTATTTTCAAGCATTCTCTGGGATTTTTTTGGATCCAACAAAGCATTCATTTGCCTGCAGATGATTTCACTTTAAAAAAAATCTGAATTCAAGAAAAAATAATACCCAAAATCTAAAGCCGCAATGACTAGTTTGTTTGCACTAGTATTCTTTTGTGATTTTAATCATCTGTTTTGTTTGCTTAACAAAGTAATTTTGTAGCGGGCTATGATAGCTGGTCGATCTATTCTAAATCTCTAAAGGTCACTTTAGTTTGAAGATCAAACTAACACCAACTGCAGATCCAATGCCCTTAAATTGAGATTAGGGGCAAAGGGACCAAGACACTGTGAGTAATCATGCATCATGCTCTCCTGGCCATCCTTTCACTTTGTCCCTGAAAAATTGAGGTCAACTAAAACTCTTATGGCCATACCCTAAATTATTTTAGAGCCCATCCACCTGCTGACCAACTTGCTTTTCTTAACCAAAGTTTCCCTCCCACTGTGGTTAACAAGGCACTCTTTTCCTCCTTCCCAGAATCATGAAAGGATCCAAATAAATATAAAAGCAAGTTACTGCAGATGCTGGAATCTGAAACCAAAAGAGAAAATGCTGGAAAATCTCAGCAGGTCTGGCAGCATCTGTAAGGAGAGAAAAGAGCTCATGTTCCGAGTCCAGTTGACCCTTTGTCAAAGCTAAAAGGCATAGAAAGTGGGAGATATTTATACTGTAGGATGAGGGAATGAAAGATAAGTCATAGCCACAGAAACCAAGGGAAAATGGTGCTAATGGCAGTACCCAGAGAGAATAAAAGATGTGAAGGGCCAAAAGCAGAGAAACTAAAATCAGAGGGTAAGCTATGACAGATGTAGATGTGGGGGAGCGGGAACATGGGTGGGAGAGAAGAAAAATAAGAAAAGGGGGGAAGGGGAAAACAAAGGGGAGAAAAGGTGGGATAAGATAGGGGGAAAGAGTGGGGGGAAAATCTCTGTAAAGAAAGAAATAAAAGGTAAAAGACAGTGAAAATGAAAGGTGGTCTCAGCCTCAACCTCAAGAAGACTCGAGTTCTTTACCAACCCGCCCCTGAGCAAGATCCAGGGTCGTCCTCCATCAAGATGGATGATCAGTCATGATCGTGATAAATGGCAGATCAGGCTCGAAGGGCCCAAAGGCCTCCTCCTGCTCCTATCATCTATGTATCTATGTAAGATTAATGGAGAACCCCTGCCAAATATGGAACATTTCCCCTAACTGGAGAGCCACCACTCATCTAAGGCTGACATTGATGCAGAGATCCAACATCATATTTAATCCACGAGTGCCGGCTTTGGACCCTAAGAACGAGAGCCTTTGACATCCGTGACACCTGTGCTGATACCAAGATCCTTGTGTAGAAGAAATTCATCCTCTCAACTCATTTATATACGGCTCAGAAATGTGTACTACACACAGATGTCACCTCAAGACCCTGGAGAAGTACCATCAATGCTGTCTTAGACGAATTCTGCTCATCAACTGGGAGGATAGGCATACTAACATCTGCATCCTTGAAGGAACCAAGAGCACCAGCATTATTTATGATCATCCAAAATCAACCATGCTGGGCCGGCCACATGCTTAGGATGTCAGCGTCTTGAATGCCAAAGCAAATCTTTGCCCAACTCAAGGAAAACTCCTGAACAAGAAGAGGATGAAGGAAGAGCTTCAAAGATACACTGAAGCTCACATCAAGAAATGCAATATAGACCTCAATGCCTGGGAGACGCTTGCTCAGAAGAGACCTACTTAAAGGAACCTCCTGATTGAAGGGATACAATTCTTTGATACACCCGCCGACAAGAGGAAATCTGGAAAATGAGCCTAAGAAAGGAATGCCAGCAATTTTGTGTCCAAGAAACAATTCCACTTCCTGGAAACATCTGCCAAGTGTGCGGTCAAAGGTGTGGCTCTCCGATCGGGCTCATCAGCCACGCAAGGACCCACACCCATGACCAGTGACATGGAGTTTCTTAGATGGACAATCCTATTTGTTAGCAAGTGATCGCCGAAGAAGGATATCATATAAATTTTAAAATCTCTTTTTAAAAAATACTTTGTAAAAGTTTTAATTTTTTATGTACTCATGTAAGTTTCAGCCAAGCTTTCCATATTCCCTTGTGACAGAAGACTCGCCCTGCACAAATTGTAATCCACCCTTCTACCCCACCACTGCGCACACACTTTACTTCCCCCATGACACACACCCGACCTCGTTCAGCAGCCCCTCCCCAAACCCCTACCTCACCCCCCACACACATATGCAGACAGCACCAGTCTCTGGCCCCTTCCCCGCTTTTAGTCTAGTTGACGATGCCTGCAAAACAGTATTGCTATCCTGTGGTAAAGAGCCTATGCAACAGGCAGACAAGAGCAGAAACGCACTAAACTTTTAAGCTACCACTCACCTCTGGTTCAGCTGTATGACACGCCATATGACATCCCAGTTTTTTGTGTACTTAGTCAGTAACTGAGTTACACTTACCCGCGCCAAGTCCAAACATCCTAGACCCATTTGAACTTGCCACTAAAAGTGGTCTCTGATGTTATTGGGCATCTGGGGCTCACCATTCATTCCTTTCTGATTTCATGGCATCGATCCAGTGGCTCTCGGGCTATCTCGCCAGAGCCTTCATCTAAAAGTGGCTAAATGATAGTGCACAGTAATATGTAAATAAATCCATCAGCTGGCCTCTACTGTAATTCAGCTACATAGCACAATGTAATGGGTGAGGGCCAGTCATTCTAAATCAGCACCTGTCATGTAAATGGTTTCAATGCACTGTTTATGTAAGACACTTCAAGCACAAATTGAATATTTGAAAAGATGAGTGAATGCTTCACAGAATTAAAACACATCCTAACACTGAAGAAGTTCAGTCTTTAATCATTCTGCTGTGGTATAGAAAGGAGCAATAATGGGGAGTTAAGTTTATATGCCAGGTGAAGGAATTCTTTGATTGTGTTTTTAGGTATAGTGGATGCATTGACAATTTTTGGGGGGAAGGTGGGAGTCTTGACAAATTTCAAGATTGGCAAATCAAAACTGTTTAATGCTTGTTTTAATTAGACTGAGCTAAAGATGAAATAATGGAATAAATCCATTACACTGTACTGCTTTACAAATGTTCTAAACGTACAGTAATTGCATTGAAAGAAGTGGAACTGAGTATCCTGTTCTGTGATAGGTGTACTTGGGCAACAGGCCAGTGGAAAGTCTTGTTACAATGCTTACATTAAATGTCTGTGATTCATGTAAGTGACAAAAAAACATCAAGTTCTGCAGAGTACATCTTCCATAATAATGCAAGATTTTGTTGAGGAAAAGTTAAAACCATAGTAACTGCAGATGATAATTTGAGTAACACTTGCTATGGAGTTCCTCATGCATTTGGGTTTTTTTTCATCCTAAAATAGCAACTTGAAGCTGCTGTTGTTCCATAATTTAATAGTCAGCATGAAGTTAGGAATACAGGGCCTTTTTCCTGATGAGCGATAAATTGTTTCATCACTTTTAATGAAAGGGAACTTTCAACACCAGTGATACATAGTTTATTTATAAATGGTTTGTCCTAGTGCAGCACTGTGGCACGGTGGTTTGCACTGCTGCCTCAAGGCACCGAGGGCCCGGGTTTGATCCCAGTCCCAGGTCACTATCCATGTGGAGTTTGCACATTCTCCCCATTTTGCGTGGGTCTCACCCCCACAACCCAATGATGTGTGCAGGATAGGTGGATTGGCCATGCTAAATTGCCCCTTAATTTAAAAAAAGACTAATGGTGTGTCTATTTTCTATTTCAGTTATTGCATATATTTCTTAGTTACTGTTTTCCTGCAACTAATCTACCAAAGGTTTGATAGTATTGGGATGACATGTTGCTCCAAGCACACTTTGGTCTCACACTTTGGGGAGGGTTTGTGGGCAAAACCTGGCATGCCTGGGTACGTGGCGGCCCTGCCAAATTTAACAGTAGACCCTCATCATAATTTGTTACTGTGTTTCCCACTCAACAGTTGACCAAACTACCAGGTTGGTCAACTGGCTGATGGGGAAATCAGCAGAAGGAGGCCTCAGCAAGTGACCCTTAAATGGTTCTCCACAATTGGGAAGGGAGAGGGAGTGAGCAATCAAAGAATAGAATGGCCACAGCACAGAATGAGGCCATTCAGCCCATTGTGTCTATGCAGGCTCTCTGCAAGTGCTAGCCCCACACCCCAGCTTTTTCCCCATTGTCCTGCAATTTCTCTAGCAGGTGTTTATCCTATTGCCTTTTGAAAGCCTTGATTGAATCTGCCTCTGCCATACACTCAAGTATTGTATTCCAGATTCTAACCACCTGCTGTGGAAAAAAAGTTTTTCTTTTCTTTTCTCAGCATTGCAAGTGAGCAGTGGTGGGAGTGAGTGGAGCCATTGTGGGAGGGTGGAACCAAGAGATTGGGGATTATAGTGTAGAGGTCAGCAATCATGATAAGTGGTAGGGAGAGGCCACGATAGACAGAAGGGAAGAGAAGGCTTCCGTGTGATTGTGAGGGAAGCACTCTGCTCTTTGCCCACTGATGTACCATCAATGACGACAGACGAGAGTCGGAAGAGTAAACTGCGGCTTTAATCAGCTAAAAGACACCTGCTGGCAGCCGGTCCCAGAATGAGGGCAGGGCTGGAGGTTAGCCACCTTTATACTTGAGCCCGAGGGGTGGAGCCAGCAGGGACAAACCCAGACATGTAACAAACAGTAAGTACAATAAGTAAGAACAGTAAGTACAATATCATAGTGGTTTACCCATTCACCCCCTGTTAAAAAAGAGTCCGGCGGGGGTGAAGTGGACGGGTTGAATTAGAGATCGAGTCTGTCAGGGGCTTTGACCTTCTGCTGTGATCGCCTCAGTCCCGGCTGTGGTGAGGACACTGGTATTGGATGAAGTGTTGAGGCCTGCGTATCCATGAGCGTGTCGTCTTCCGGATAAGTAGGAACGGAGGGAGACGGTGTAGAGTCGCGAGGAGCAACGGAGGGAGACAGTGTAGAGTTGGGGTAGTGATGATGGTCGCTGGGGAACCTGCGGGTGCCGAGTCCCGAAGGGAAACTGTGTCCTCCCGCCTGTCATGGTGTGCCACGTAGGCATATTGAGGGTTAGCATGGAGGAGAAGGACCCGTTCGACCAGGGGATCTGACTTGCTTCCGGAGGAGGACGAGCCCTGGAACCGTCAGCCAGGACAGGAGGGAGACCCCTGAGGTGGACTTCCTGGGGAAGACAAACATTCTCTCATGAGGTGTCGCATAGGTGGCGGTACACAGGAGCGACCGGATGGAGTGGAGCGCATCGGGAAGGACACCCTGCCAGCGGGAGACAGGGAGACTTCTAGACCATAGGGCAAGAAGGACGGCCTTCCAGACCGTCGCGTTCCCCCTCTCCACCTTTCTGTTTCCCCGGGGTTGTAGCTGGTAGTCCTGCTTGAGGCGATGCCCTTGCTAAGCAGGAACTGACGTAGAACCCCGATCGCTATGGATGTAAGTGGGGAAACCGAACAAGGTGAAGAGGCCGTGCAGGGCCTTGATGACTGTGGCAGAGGTCATGTCAGGGCACGGGATGGCGAAAGGGAAATGTGAGTATTCATCAATGATGTTAAGAAAGTACACATTACGGTCAGTGGAGGGGAGGGGCCCTTTGAAATCGATGCTGAGGCGCTCAAATGGGCCTTTACCAGGTGTGCTCTGTCCGGCCGATAGAAGTGCGGTTTGCACTCCGCGCAGACCTGGCAGTCCCTGGTCATGGTCCTGACCTCCTCGATGGAGTAAGGCAGGTTGCAGGCCTTGATAAAATGAAAAAAAACAGGTGTCCCCCGGGTGACAGAAGTCATTGTGGAGGGCCCGAAGTCAGTCTACTTGTGCGCTGGCACATGTACCGTGGGATAGGGCATCTGGGGGCTCATTGAGATTCCCAGGTCGATACAAGATATCATAATTATAGGTGGATAGTTCGATCCTCCACCTTAGGATCTTGTCATTCTTGATCTTTCCCCGCTGTGTGTTATTGAACATGAACTGTTGGTCAGTGAGGAGAGTGAATCGCCTGCCGGCCAGGTAATGCCTCCAATGTCACACAGCTTCCACAATGGCCTGGGCTTCCTTTTCGACGGAGGAGTGTTGAATTTCGGAGCCCTGGAAGGTACGGGAGAAGAAAGCCACGGGCCTGCCTGCCTAGTTGAGGGTAGCGGCCAGAGCAAAGTCAGACGCATCGCTCTCCAACTGGAACGGGATGGACTCTTCTACTGTGCATCGTGGCTTTGACAATATCTGTTTTCAGAAGGTGAGTGGGCTGATCGAGGGTAGCGGAGGCCAGCGTACGATCTGGTGAGCAGGGGTTCCGGGAGGCGGCGGGGTGATTCCAATATGGCGGCCCCCATGGGTCGCACGTGGTGGGTGGCGTCGAAGATGGCGGCCCCCACGTGGCGGGTGGCGGCCAAGATGGTGGCCCCCACGGGTCGCAAGTGGCGGATGACGTGGGAGCTGGGGGCGGTCCCCGCGGGCTACATGTAGCGCTGCTGGGTTTAAAAACAGGTCGTGCCTGACAGACTTCAGAGAAGTGGCCCTTCTTTCCGCAGCCATTGCAGATCAAGCTCCTCGCTGGGCAGCGTTGTGTGGGGTGCTTACCCTGGGCACAGAAGTAACATTTCGGGCCTCCGGAATTGGCGGGTCGCTCTGCGACACAGGCTTGCGGCGCCCCTGGGTCGGGTGATGGCAGCGCCCACGACGTCCACGAGGGTGCCGCGTGGTCGGAGGTGTAGTCATCCATATTATGGAAGGCCACTTCCAACGAGTCCAAGAGCTGTACTGTGTCTTGGAGGTAGAGTGTACCCCCTTCTAGTAGGCGTTGGCGGATATAATTAGATTTTATGCCTGCGACATAGGCGTCCCGGATCAGCAATTCGGTGTGCTTGACAGCCGATACTGCCTTACAACTGCAGTTGCAGCCGAGTACCCACAAGGCGTGCAGAAATTCAGCTTGCGATTCTCCGGGGTGCTGTCGCCTCATGACAAGGAGATGCCCAGCGTACACCTCGTTGACTTCCTTAACATAATGCCCCTTCAACAGCGTTATCGCATCCTTGTACGAGGTAGCGTCCCTGATAAGAAGGAAAACCTGCGGGCTTACCCGGGAGTTGAGGACTCGCAGCTTGTGGGTCTCAGCGACGGCGGCGGTGGAGGAATCAATGTAAGATTCGAAGCAGCTTAGCCAGTGTTCAAACTTGGCAGTGGCGTTGGCTGCTTGGGGGTCCAGCTCCAGGCAATCAGGCTTGAGCGATGGATGGATCCATCTTAAAATTTTAACTGATTAAATTGATGTACCATCAATGAAGACAGACGAGAGTCCGAACAGTAAACTGTGGCTTTAATCAGCTAAAAGACACCTGCTGGCAGCCGGTCCCAGAATGAGGGCAGGGCTGGAGGTTAGCCACCTTTATACTTGAGCCCGAGGGGCGGAGCCAGCAGGGACTAACCCAGACATGTAAGAACAGTAAGTACAATAAGTCAGAACAGTAAGTACAATATAGTACAGTGGTTTACCACACCCACAAGGAATGCTGTTATTAACATGTACTTTAATGAGCCGGCAGCTTCTGCCTCCCCCTTTTGGCTGTAATAGTGGAATCTTTTGGATGAAACCTTACATCTCTTAAAAGCCCTTGATTCGATAAGGGATTGGAGATTCAGATCATAATGTTATGCATTCCTTCCCTAAATAGCAACAAAAACTGAAAGCAGTAAAACCTGACATGAGAGTGGTTCAAGCCTGGGATAATGCAGTCATTCAAGATCTGTTAAAAATTGCTTTGAAAACACAAATTGTGATATTTTTATGTAGGAAAACGACATAAATAAGAGTACAGATATCATAAATTATATAATCTTCTCTGAACAGCTTCATGTACAGACTAAAATGGTTAAGGTCTATCCAAACAAGAAATCCTGGATTACAAAGGATTTAAAAGCAATAATGAAGTGCAGGGGACCAAGACAAGTTCGATGAACTAAAAATCAAGGTGAGGAAAGAAATTCAGAGTGTAATAGATGCATATAGAGCAGGCTGCAAAATTGTTTTTGGATGAATAATCCCAGAGATGCATGGAAGTGCATGTATAAAATGTCAGGCTATAGATGGAAAAAGAGAAATGACACCTTTTTGTCTACAGTAATCCTCATGGTTGCAAATGAATTGAACTGAGTTTTTAAAAATTTGGTTTGAAAATGATGAATTTGAGGAGCATGTGATTTTACAGCAGGCAGCACTTTGTGAACCAGTAGGATCTTGTGTTACTATCAATAAATGGGAGTTAGAGAAGCAATTGAAGCGAGCATATTCATGAAAAGCATGTGGTCCAGATCAACTCACCAGAAAAAATCTTAAGGAATGTGCTCATCAGTTAGCTGTTCCTCTCTGTCTGGTCTTTCAGAAATCATTTGACACACATGCTGTTTCCTGCTGCTGGAAATCAGCCATCATCGTTCTGGTTGTGAAAAAGCCGTGCCTACTGAGGCTGAATGATTACCGACCAGTTTCCCGTGCAACTTTCGTCAGTTTTGAATGCATTGTTGCCAAAGTGGCTTTTAGATCTGCATGTTCCACATATTGATCAGTTACAGTTTGCCTATCACCCTCAAAGGTCAGTGGGCAATGTTATCTGACCTTGGTCCATTTGATCCACTGCACAAGGTTAGATTGGGCAACTATGCCCAATGTCTCCTTAGATTTTAATATTATGCACCCATTAAAGGTTAATATGTTAACCAACTGGATTGCCTCAGGGGTGTGTGCTTTCGCTTTTGATTTTTTTAATAAACATTTTATTGAGGTATTTTTTTGGCATTTTAACAGCAGCAATATAAACAATATACATGAGACTATAAACATAGTGCAAATACCATCTCCCTCCCTAACAGGTCCCACCATTAATTAACCCCCTAATCTACGCTAACCTAACCCCCCCCCCCTGCTGACAATCAATTTTCCGCAAAGAAATCGATGAATGGTTGCCACCTCCGGGCGAACCCCATCAGTGACCCTCTCAGGGCGAACTTGATTTTCTCCAAGCAGAGAAAGCTAGACATGTCCGATAGCCAGGTCTCGACTTCGGGGGCCTTGCGTCCCTCCAAGCTAATAGTAACCGTCTCCAGGCTACCGGGGAAACAAAGGCCAGAGCATCTGCCTCTTTCTCCTCCTGAATTCCCGGGTCTTCCGACAACCCAAAAATCGCCACCTCTGGACTCAATGCCACACTTATTTTTAATACCTTGGACATTACACCAGCAAACCCCTGCTTTGGACATGCCCAGAACATGTGGACATGGTTCGTTGGTCCTCCCGCACATTTTGCACACCTGTCTTCCACCCCAAAGAACCTGCTCATCCGGGCCACTGTCATGTAAGCCCGGTGAACGACCTTGAATTGAATTGAATCAGGCTGACCCTGGCACATGTTGTGGTCGCGTTGACTCTACTCAACGCGTCTGCCCAAATGCCCTCCTTTATCTCTCCCCCCAGCTCCTCCTCCCACTTGCGCTTCAGCTCCTCGGTCTGCGTCTCCTCTGATCCCATAAGTTCTTTGTAAATGTCAGAGATGCTCCCCTCTCCTACCCATCCTCTGGAAACTACCCTATCCTGAAACCTCCTCAGCGGCAGGAGTGGGAAGGTTGATACCTGTCTAGGCAGAAAGTCCCGCACCTGCAGATATCTAAATTTGTTTCCCCTCACCAACACAAACTTCTCCTTCAGCATCCTCATACTCGGAAAGCTCGCCTCTATAAACAAGTCCCCGATCCTCTCAATCCCCGCTCTCCGCCATATTCGAGACCCCCCATCCATACTCCCCGGGGCAAACCGGTGATTATCGCAGATTGGGGACCAGACCGATGCTCCCACTGCTCACACATGTCTCCTCCATTGCCCCCAGACTTTCAGGGCCGCCACCACCACGGGGCTGGTGGAGTACCGCGCCGGCGGGAATGGCAGAGCGCAGTTACCAGCGCCCCCAAACTTGTGCCCTTGCATGAAACCCCCTCCATACGCACACATACTGACACCTCCCCCACCACCCACTTCCTAATCATGGCTATGTTCTCCGCTCAGTAATAGTTGCTAAAATTCAGTTTCTTCCATCCCATCAATTGGATGTGAAACATACAGGAGCAGGTCATCCGCATAAAGTGAGACTCTGTGCTCCAACCCCCCCGGACCAGCCCCTTGAGGCTCTCCGAGCAATTGCCAGCGGCTCTATAGCCAGCGCAAACAGCAGTGGGGAGACGGGGCATTCCTGTCTCGTTCCCCAGTGCAGTCTAAAATAGTCCGAAGTCGTCCTGTTCGTCCGTACACTTGCACAGGAGCCTGGTACAGCAACCTGACCCAGTCAATAAAGCCCCTCCCAAATCTGAACCGCCCCAGAACCTCCCATAAATAATCCCATTCAACCCGGTCGAATGCTTTTTCCGCATCCATTGCGACCACTACCTCCACCTCCCTACTTTCCAGGGGCATCATGATCACATTTAATCATTACCACGTCCGCCTTCAGTCCCCTCAGGTGCGCAAACACACGTGCCCTCTTAACCGGCCCATTTAACCCTCGAACATTCCAAGTGATCAGCCTAGTTGGGGGGCACAGTGTCCCCCCCCCCCACCCTCCGCCGATCAGCCATCCCCTTTCTTGGGCCCGCCTTCAGCCCATGCGCCACGCCTTCTCTGGCCCGCCCCCCCAGCAGCCCCCGCCACTGTCTGTCCTCTCTGTCCCTCAACTGAAGTCCCTCCCTCGTCAGCAGAACAACTACCCCCCCCCCCCCCTAGCAATATCCCTCTGAAACCTAACCCATACAATAAACTAAACATATGCACACCCCCCACTGCACTTCCATGAGCTAGTTCACCCAGCTAGTTTGGTGGCCCCCGGCACCAAATCGGCTCCCATCTACTGTTCCCACACTTCCCCCTCCCGCTCATACAAATAAATTCCCTCATCTAACGATCCCCACACAATCACCCAACCGAAAGAAAAACACCGAAATCCAAACAAGCACGTCTCCATCCCACAACAGAGAAGTTTGCAAAATGGCGTGATAACAACTCTCAAATTGAACTAAAACAAAACCAAAGAACCTGTTGTAGATTTCAGGGGAAAAAAGAGTCAATGATAGTGTTTCCATGAGGTTTTGTGATGTGGATATTGAAATAGTTGCTACTACTAGTAAAGTAGATAAGTTGAATTGGAAGAAACAGTGTACAGATTTAATTCAATTAGGAGCTCGATGGGAGAGAGGAACTTGGTAAAATTATAATCATTAGGTTAGCAGTACTGAGCAAACAATAGAGATGTGACTTGATGAGTCTCCGGGTCCAGAAGTGACGAACGGGATGTTAATTTTCCAAAATTTCCTATATTCTGTAAAAGTTCCATCAGGCTGGAGAGTAGCAAGTATAATCCCTCTATTCAATAAGGGAAGGAGGCAGGAAATAGGAAATATTGGACAATTAACTTGATGTCTGTCATTGGGAATTGCCAGAATAGATCATTAAGGAGGTTATAGCTGCTCACTTATGAAAGCTCGGCAATCGGGAAGAATCAGTATGGTTTTGTGAACAAGAAATCCTGTTTAACCAGCTTATTAGAGTTCTCTGAAGGAGTAGCATGTGCTATGGATTAAGGGGACCCTGTAGATGTACTATACTTGGATTTCCAGAAGGCAGTTGATAAGATGTCACATCAAAAGTTATTGTGGAAAATAAAAGCTCATGGTGTAGAGGGTAACATATTAGCATGGAATGAAGATTGGTGTACTGGCAGAAAACAAGAGTATGCATAAATGGGTCTTTGTCTAATTGGCAGGATGGACTCCCACAGGTGTCTGTGCTGGGGCCTCAACTTTTTACAATTTACATCAGTAACTTTGATGAGGAGTGTGACGACATGATAGCTAACTTTACAGATGACACACCGATATTGTGAAGAACACAAAAGGAGTTTGCACACTGATAGGTAGAATGAGGGAGCAAAAATCTGGCAAATGAGGGCAGCACAGTGGCGCAGTGGGTTAGCCCTGCGGCCTCACGGTGCCGAGGTCCCAGGTTCGATCCCAGCTCTGGGTCACTGTCCATGTGGAATTTGCACATTCTCCCCATGTTTGCGTGGGTTACGCTCCCACAACCCAAAGATGTGCAGGGTAGGTGGATTGGCCATGCTAAATTGCCCCTTAATTGGAAAAAATGAATTGGGTACTCAAAATTTTTTTTTTTTAAATTTAAAATAAAATAAAAATCTTGCAAATGGACCATAATGTGGGAAAGTGTGAAGTTCACTTTGGCAGGAAGATAAAAAACACAGTATTAAATGGAGAATGATTGAGGGTTATGCGGTTGCGGGGATAGGGCGGAGGAGTGGGCTTAGGTAGGGTGCTCTTTCAGAGGGTCGCTGTGGACTCGATAGATGAATGGCCTTCTGCACAGTAGTCATTCTTTGATTTCACGTTGAATAGTCTTGACAAGGTAGACGTGGAAAGGAAGTATCCTTTTTAGTGTGAGTCCAGAACTAGGGGTTCTGTTTTAAAATTAGGAGTCTCCTTTATAGGACAGAGATGAAGAGATTTTTTTTACTCTGAAGGTTGTGCAACTTTGGTACTCTGCCTCAGAAGTGGGGTTATTGAATATTTTTAAGGTGGCGGTAGATAGATTCCTGTTCGGCAAGGAAATCAAAGGTTATCGGGGGAGGTGAGAATGTGGAATTCGTAACACAAACAGATCAGCCATGATCTTATTGAATGGTGGAGAAGGCTCGAGGGACTGTATGGTCTATCTCTCCTACTTCCTATGTTCAAATGTGGTGGCCAAGTGAATCCCACTGAGTGCATATCCACATCCATATATCAAACTCCTGTTAAACGTTCTTTCAGAGAAGGGCACAAAAGAGTTCAGAAAGAAATTTTGCATTTGAGGGATTGTAGTTTGGGGAGAGGGCAGCTTGGTGGTGAGGACGCTTGACTAGTAATCCAAATCCAAGTTAATGTTCTGGGGGCATGAGTTCAAATTCCATCAGAGCAGCTGGTAAAGTTGAATTCAGTTAATAAATCTGCAAAATAAAGCTAGTCATCAGTAATAGTAACCATGAAACATGGATCGTTGTTTATTAATGTCCTTCAGAGAAGAATATCTGCCAGCCTTACCCAGTCTGGCCTACATGTGACTCTCAACTGCCCTCAAGCTATTCAGTTCAAGGGAAATTTGGGATGGGCAGCAAATGCTGGTCTTGCCAGCGATGCCCACATCCCATGAAATAATTTTTTTAAAGACTTTTTCTTGAACCCATCCTTCAGTAATACTGAGACGAGGAGTGATTCTCATTGTTCTATTTTTGTCAAAAATTTTCAAATGGATATTTCAGCAAGAAAGATATGTTCATCAAATACCCTTCCTGCTTGGTTGAGTAGTGCTCTTTCAAAGAGCCAGTGCAGACTCGATGGGCCGAATGGCCTCCTTCTGCACTGTAAATTCTATGATTCTATACCCTTGCACCTTTTGAAGCCTGCATTACTCCACAAACATTTTGTGGACACACCAAAACCACACACAAGGACCTATATGCACACAAATGTATCAACATTCATACATATATACATACACCGTACGCATAAAACATATAAATATCATGGGGGAAAGACAAAAGCCTTGATGGGTGAGAGGGTCATTGATGGGGTTGCAGTGCAGGTTAAACATTCTTAAGTGGAGAAGGCCTATCTGACAATGTGCCCGGTGTCAATTTTATGGTGGAAGATTTGGTGTCTTGCAAGTGTCACAGCATCAAGAGGACAGACAAGTCAACAACATTTATATTGGGCTCCCCCTGTGCAATTGGAAACTTATTGAAATTTTACAGTTGCCATGCACATTTTTTGGCACTGAAAATAATAAAAGGAAGACCTTTTCTTGTACCCAATTGTAGGGTGCAAAGATTTTTGAAACCAGGCAGGAAGGGTATTTGCAGATCTTCCTTGCTGAAATCTACTTTTGAAGAATTTTGAAAAACGTAGAGTGTCGTGAATGATGAGAATCGCCCCTTGTCTCAGTATCACTGTTTGATGCATTCAGGGAAAAGATTGCAATCCCTCATTTAGGACAAATCAGTACCTGACTCGTTTCTGCCCTTCTTTATAAGAACTTTGAAAAGGAGTTTGATTGTGGATGAGGATATGCACTCATCGTGGGGTTCACGCATTCATTATTTTAATGTATTGTAAGTTTTAAACACATATTTCAACCAAAGTGAGACCATATGACAGGATCATTTTTATCTTTATTATTATTTATTCATATGTAATTTTTAAATGGGTGAGTATTCTACCCGAAGTGAATTTCCAGGACAATGAAATGAAATTGAATTGAACTGAATTGAAACCAAGGCCCTGACTGTCATCTAAGGTGTAAAAAATCCTATGGCCCTATTTCAAAGTTACCACCTGTATCCTGGCCAATATTTATCCCTCATTCAACATCAAAAATACAGGTTATCTGTCATTACCACATTCCTGTCTGCAAATTGGCTCCTCTGTTTCCTAAATTACAATTGTGACTATGCTCCAGAATTATTTTATTGGCTGTAAATTGCTTTAAGATATCCTGCGGTCGTGAAGGGCGCTGTATGACTTCAGCTCTTCCTTTCTTATCTTTTTATGTTGAATTTTCTGAGCTTTATGAGAACTGTCAAATTTAAATCCAGTTTCCAATTGAACTATGAGAGTCCAATACAGATGTTATTGAAGAGTTTGTCCTTTTGATGCTGCAGCATTTGCGTCACAAAAACCGTCATTTCAAAAATGGCAATGGGCACATTGGCAAGTAGGCAGCACCTTCGCCATTTAAAATGTTTTAAACCCCTTCTGACGATACAGTTAATATCAAGGCTTTTATATTTCGACCTTCATATTTGTATTTTTTAAATATAGTGTGCGTGTAAATATCTTTATATATGTGTTTGTGTTTATACATTTGTGTGCAAATAGATCCATGTGTATAATGTTTGTGTCCATGTTATGTTTAGAGTCTCTGTTAAGTTGCATTACTCTATAAAGTAGTGTAGTTGTTTACAGCCTGTTTTAAACTTTCTTCCCTACAGTGATTGCACTTTCAATTACAACCATTTTGATAATTTATACAATTTTTATCCCATATTTTCTGTGTACGAATTTGTTCCATCAGGTGCACAGTAGGAGAAAAACCTGTGGTTAATTTGCCTTACTGGAAATATACAATTAAAAACATTTACTGGTAGGGGGTTGAGAAAATTAGTGTGTCTTGCTGCTTCGTGTTATGAAATTCCTGTTGTTCAAACAGATACATAATCATAATTTTACACCTGTTTTTTTTCATGGGGTGCATGACTCATGAGAGATTAACCATAAGTAAATTCTAAAGTTAAGGGAATTCGATATTTCAGCTCGAAGAACGGCAGTTATTGAATGTGTTGCACAATAGGATTTCTTTGCATATATTGGACGCGATTTTCCTACCCCCCGCCGGGTCGGAGAATCGGCGGGGGCTGGCGTGAATCTCGCCCTCGCCGTGTCCCGAATTCTCCGCTACCAGAGAATCGGCGGGGGCGGGAATCGTGCCATGCCGGTCGGCGGGCACCCCCCGGCGATTCTCTGGCCCGCGATGGGCCGAATTCCCATCGCTGTCAACCCTCGCCGGCGAGGATTGAACCGCCTACCTTACTGGTGGGAGCAGACGGCGCGGGCGGGCTCTGGGGTCCTGGGGGGGGCGCGGGGCGATCTGGACCCGGGGGGTGCCCCCACTGTGGCCTGGCCCGCGATCGGGGCCCACCGATCGGCAGGCGGACCTGTGCCGTGGGGGCACTCCTTTTCTTCCGCCTTCGCCATGGTCTTCACTATGGCGGAGGCGGAAGAACCCCCTCCACTGCGTATGCGCGGGGATGCCGTGAGCGGCCGCTGATGCTCCCGCGCATGCGTCGCCCGGCGAAGTCCTTTCGGCGCCGGCTGGCGTGGCACCAAAGGCCTTTCCCGCCAGCCGGCGGGGCGGAAATCACTCCTAGCCCCTCAAGGTGAGGGCTTGGCCCCTAAAGGTGCGGAATCTCCGCACCTTTGGGGCGGCCCGACACCGGAGTGGTTCCCGTCACTCCATTACGCCGGATTCCCCCGCCCCGCCGGGTACGGGAGAATCCCGGCCATTGACTTGGAGAGGTAAAGACAATTGGAACAACTCATAGTACACATGTCTTGATGCTGCCTCTTCTAAATCGCAGTGTTATTCAATAGAATTGCATTTGTTGTATTAATTTTATAGAGGGGGTACTGAAAATCTATGCTGCAACTCTTATTTTATGTATTTCATCAGGTAAGCAGCACTTCAAAGTTCAGCGCAATTTTTACAATAAAATATAACGATGTTGCACATATGTGTTAATTGTTTCCTCTTAATGAACACTCAAGCAAATAATAGACTGAAAAGGTCATTGAGCCGACTGAAACTTCAGCTGTGGCTTGTGTGCAAGTGCAGTGGGATGATGCCATTTTTGTGCAAAACTGTATTTTGCAAATTCTGTCACAAATGCTTTAAATACCATATTAATGTAATGAATATCCAAACCAAATGTGTCTTTTATATCTATAGCACAGCTGTTAAAAAGCTGTTAGAATTAAAATAAATGCAGATCTGTAGATTGTTTTTTGGCCATTGCTCATTTTTGGTATATGGTCTTGTCTTGTACAATTATTTCTGCTGTTGGCCTATTGTAATAACTGTTTTGGCCGTTTTGTACTGGGTTAGTTAACATAACCATGAATCCACACAATAGGAAAAAATAGACTAATTACCACACCATAATCACGGCTTGTGTCAAACCTATAACCAGTAGTTCATCACTTTGGTATTGTATAGTTCAAAGTAAACTGTCATGCCACTGGCTGAGAACAATTCAAGACAATATTTCACTTCCCCGTCATTACATTTCACTAAAATCTTACTGTCGATACCGCTTTGCGATTTTCTTCATATGCATAACCTGCATATATATTGAGGTATCTTTGCCTGATAAAATACATAAAATAAGATCTGCACAATAGATTTTACTAATAAGTTCAGATTTGTTTCATGCTATCAAATTTTGTGAGGACATTTCAGATCTGAATTGCATCATTACAGTAAAACTTAACTTCAAAGCAAATTTGTTGTTTCAGGTGACATGTTTGATAGATTGTTGATTTCTTTGTAATGGTAAATGTAGTCACTTGGTAGTGCAGAACTTGAGTATTGCTGAAAAATAGAAACATGTCGAAGCTTTTCGACTTGCACTCGTTAGGACAGATTCACAAGAATACCGATATAATTGGGGAATAAAATTATACTGTGTGAGAAGAAAGTGCTAATTGGTCGGCAGAAAGACTCTGGGCTGGATTCTTCCGCCCTGCCCGCCGCAAGAATGTTACAGGCGAGACGCCGACAATGGAAGAATCCATTGACTTCGGGCGGGATTCTCTGGTCGGCGGGTGTTGGTAGAGGCGTTGCAGTGGAGAATGCACCAGGTTATTGCCAAGCATTGTTTGAAATTTAAACCAGGAAATTTGACTGGCCATGACATTGCCCTGAGGAATAAGTCAGCGAATGGCTGGCACTTATTTTGTTCCGCTGAAACAGGTGCAATGTGTATTTATGTTCTTTCTGTCTGCAAACAACAGGGCTCTGTGTATTAGTATATGTAGCTTCCATTGTGCCACATTGTGAGCCCCATTGAACTTAAATTGGTTGTTTGTGTAATTCTTTGCATATTAGAACATAGAACATACAGTGCAGAAGGAGGCCATTTGGCCCATCGAGTCTGCACCAACCCACTTAAGCCCTCACTTCCACCCTATCCCCGTAACCCAATAACTCATCCGAACCCTTTTTGGTCACTAAGGGCAATTTTTCATGGCCAATCCACCTAACCTGCACGTCTTTGGACTGTGGGAGAAAACCGGGGCACCCGGAGAAAACCCACGCAGACACAGGGAGAACGTGCAGACTCCACACAGACAGTGACCCAGCGGGGAATCTAACCTGGGACCCGGGCGCTGTGAAGCCACAGTGCTAGCCACTTGTGCTACCGTGCTGCCCCTGTTGAGAATTATTTAGCAAATGTTATCCAATCACAAAATCACATCTAATGTTGAATGCTGTTTTGAGTTCTGCATGCATGGGCTGGTTTGGTAGAGCCTGTACCTTGCCTGTTGTGAACAACGACTTGGACATGCTGTTTGAGACAGTTCACCAGTCTTTGGGACATATGGCCTACATACCTAGCATTACACTTGCACTGAAATTCATATACCACATTACTCAGTTGTGTGATAGGCAGAACATCTTTTTGGCTTGCCAGCAGTTTACTGTTAGTGGTGAATACTGCCTGGTAGCAGTGTGAAACCGCTAGTTTCACTTGTTCATGTTTTGAAATACCTGGCCCTTCCAGGTAGCCTGAGGTATGCTGACCACCTTTCAGCGCCAAAATGATGGCCTTCAGCCCATCCTTGAGTTTGCATGATATACAGAGCAAAATTATATACAGAGCAAAAGGGTAGTCAGTACCCCGCAGGATGCCTTATTTCAGCATCAATCTTGCATGGTGAGCAAATGTCTCAGGCACTATTTACAAGGTTGCAGATAAGACCAATCTTACAGCGTGTGGCGCCATAAGAACCCCAACAAGTATATTGACCAGTGAAGATAGGCTTTCGATAGACCCTGGTGTTGAACTCTCTGGTAGATTTTTCTAAACTTGGCAGTTAACTGTCAGTCACCTGGTGCATGTTTCATGGCAATGTCTCTTCCAATCAGAGTCTACTTGTCAACCAATCAGCACTTTTTAGTAGGTTTATGTACCTAACAAGCCTCCCCCACTCTATTTTACCTTGACTAACTTCTTGAACACCCCCGATTTTAATTCCTCTACCATCGGTGGTTGTGCTTCAGCTGCATAAGCCCAAAACTCTGGAATTGCCTCCCTAAATCTCTTCGCCCATCTGCCTCTCTTTCCATCTTTAGTACTCTCCATAAAACTTAACTCTGACCAAGCTTTTGATCATTACAGTAGTGACTAAATTTCAAAGTGCTTAATTGGCGGTCTGTTGAAAAGAGCTATATAAATACAAGTCTTTCAAGTCTTTTTTTTATATCTTAATATTGCTTTACATAATAGATGTCCAGTTTTATTTTTTAAACATGTGAAGTGCCTTAGGATAGTTTATGACATTAAAAATCCAATACAAATACAAGTTGTTGTTATTTCATTTATCCTATCAACATGCCCTTTATTTCTTTTCTCCCTCATGTACTTATCTATCTCTTGCTTAAATGCATCTATGCTATTCACTTCAGCCACTCCATGTGGTAGTCAGTACGACATTTTCACTACTGAAAGAAAAGAAGTCAGTTTCTAACTTCACTCCCCAACATGGAAAACCATTCCAAATATTCAAATAATTCTTGCATTACTATTTTGCACTACTCCAGCCTTAAATTTGCCATTTTCTAGTTTGTGCAAGTGAAGTCTTTTCCTGCAGCTACAATAGTGCTTTTGGATTAACCTGACAATAAATTTTGTTTGCTTGTTAAAGATCTCCTTTCATTCACCACATTTCAGAAAAAACCGTGGGCTGGATTCTCCGATTCTGGGGATGTGTCCCCACGCCGGCATGGGAACGGTGGCGTTTTATGCCAGACAAAATGGCGTAAAACAGCCACCAATTCCCCGTTTCGCTGGGGGCTAGCAGGAAAGCAGCATAGAGCACCCAGCTCTAGCTGCCGATACGGCCCTGAGAATTGCCAGGTCCGTAGCCGTGCATGCGCACGGCGGCGGCCTGCAGTGGCCGCGCCGTGCAACATGGCACCGGCCGCTCACGGACCCGGCCCGTGAAATAGTCTCCCCACCCCCCCCTTTGGCTGGCTCGCGCATCCCGGACCAGCCCCCAGCCACTGATGAAGCCCCCCTGCCCACGGATCGGCCCTCCCCCGACTGTGGCGCCGCTGACTGAGTCCGCAGCCACTACGCCGAGTTCCCTACGGATGAGACCACACGTGTCCCGTGCCATCGGGGGCGGAGCATCGAGGGGATGGGCCTCAGGAGGAGGCGGAGCATCATAAAAGCGGTGCTGGCCCCGATTTGGATGAGAACTTTGATTCTCCGGCCGATCATCGAACGCAATTTCGGCGTCGGCGACCGGAGAATCCAGCCCCTTAGCTTTAATGGGGCTCCTCACTGTTCCATGGGTTTGGAATGTTTTCCTTGTACCATAGTGAACATAAAGAAGACAACATTCAAGCTGTAATCTGGCTAGAACTCTACACAACCTCAACATGATAGCTTCAAACCTATACTGTCCTAATATGGCAATCCATGTCAGCATTCTATTTAGTTTGTTGACTGTTTCTCAGCAAAATTGGATTTTAATTTTTTCAATCTCTTCTCTGCACCACCATCCAATGAGTGCAGCCTCGATTTTCCCTTCAGTTGTTGGGTTCCCTATGACGTGAAAAGTAATCTATAACTTTACTCCTTTGCCATTGAAAATAAATGCATTCTTGCATCAGAAAATGGCTGATACAAGTCCCATGACACATGGTTGGCCTTTTGTTCTGGAAGGTACCACCAAGAATTACAAGAACAGAAGAACTTCTCAATCAGCCTGTGAAATCTCATTGTACCGACCCCTTGTAGCCAACATAAGCAGAAGTGCAGTGTCATGTGAGAGTACCTTGAAGAAATGGGTGTTTATAAATGGGTGTGTTTATAAGTATCTGTAGGGAGAGTACCTTTAAGAAATGGGTGTTTATTACTGCAGTGATGGCAGAGAGTGGGTGGAGCTGGGCTGTCTGTCAGCTTTTTACTTTCGTTTTAGGCTGTTTGCTGCAGGGCGTGTTTTAGTTTAGTTTTCAGAGCTGGATAGCTGCAGTCACAGCCAGAAGGTGTATTAGAGTCTCTCTGTAATCTAAAGAATGTAAATCGATCCTTTGGTGATTTAAAACTAATAACTGCTCTTCGTAGTGACTTTAACCTGATGTACTTCTGCTGAAATGTTTTTTTTTTTTAAAGTCTTATGGATGTTAAAAGAAAAGTAAGAATTACTTAGTGTTGTTTTCTTTGGGGGTTATATTTGAATTGATGGTTGCTAAGATGTTCACTGTATGTTTTAAAGGGGTTTACTTGAGTTCATAGAATAAACATTGTTTTGCTTTAAAAACTACTTTTCCATTTCTGTTGGACCACACCTGTAGAGTGGGCCGTGTGCTCCCCATACCACAATCTATTAAAAGTTGTGGGTCAGGTGAACTCCATGATACACTTTGGGGTTCTCTAAACCCTGGCCCATAAGAGCAGTCAAACTGGCTCCCGAACCAGAAGGATCACAAAAGAGAGAGATCGAACACCATTTTACTGGAAGAGATGCTAATAAGTATCTCGTTGCTCTCTCTCTCCTAAGGAGAAACAAATAAATTCTGTCCAGAAGCGCAGAGACTGAATATTAAGCTGCAATTGCACATTAATGGACTATTTCACATGATCCCAGTTTCTAGCCTTTTGAATAGTTTTGTTACTATTCTTTGGTCTCACAACCAGTCTCTTATTTAACATCCAACTGGTGAACCACCAGTAGCAGACCTCCAGGTAAAACAACATCTTGCCTTTTGAAGCTTATCTCTATTGCAAAATTTCCTAATATTGTCTGAAGAACTGACCCAGTCGCTGAATACCTACTTCCTCTTTCAGTATCAGCAGCAACTGTAAAGTGAGTTCTACTCTGGCCTTCAGCCAACTGACCTCGAGCTCTTACATGAAAGAATTCCTAATTGAACTTTGACTCTGGAAATCACACAAACTAATGAACTAATATTAGTTCATTGTACTATTACAAGTTCTTGTACTATTACTATCCATAGTTGTAAAACTCTTATTGAACCTCATCCCCCCCTCCCCCCACCCCCACTTTCGCTGTGCATGTGTGCCTGTAGTGGAGTGGGAAACTATGAACAATCCTCCCCTGGGTTTTGAATGTGAATTAAACTAACCAGAGTTTTTTTTTAAAAATTATTCACATTTTCCAAATTTTATACATAAACAATAAACAACCCCCCCTGCAACATGATGCCCAACAGAAAGACCCCCCCCCCCCATCCCCATGTTCGCACCCCCACCCCACCCCACCCCAACTAACCTTCTGAGTTAATCATGGCATGAGTTTGCTGCATGTTATTAGTAAATTGGATCACACGAACCGAGAATTTCGGAAAACATGCCACTGCATCCACTGGTGACAGGTGGTGAGAGGAAACCAGTACAGTTTCCCTGTTCCACTCCTGTCTGGTATGCATGCATTCATCTGTAGTATTTCTGTCCATGATCAAGTTTTACTTCCCCACCTCCAATTTTTCTCTTAAGTACTTGAACATGTGTCCTCCCAAATCTGTACCTATTTGACTCCAGTCAAGCTTCAGACCCCAGATCTTCTCCATCACAAATATGTCAATAAGATTTTTCAGTTCAATCCCTATCTCCAGAATATTCAGTTCTATCCCTATCTCAACCCATTTACTGCAGAAAATCTGATTCATGCCTTTGCCTCATTCAGACTCGTCTGTTAGAGTGTTGTCCTGGATGGCCTCTCAAATTTGATCATCTGTAAATCCCACCTTATCTAAAACTTTGTGCACCATATCCTGTCCTGCACTGCCCAGTTAGGCCTCTTGACCTACATTGGTTTCCAGTTCTGAAATTAAAAATTCTCATCATGACTTAATCCCTTCTCAGTAGCTCCCCTTACCCTATAATCCTGAAATATTCTGTTCTTCTGAATCTCCACTCCCTTTGCTCTGCCATGATGGCTCTGTCTTCAATCACCTAAGCTTCAGGTTCTGAAATTCCCTCCTTGAACATCTCCATCTTCCTTAAGAGTTGCCTTAAGACTCGGTTCTTTGACCGAGTCTCCTAATATCGCCTCCTTTGACTTCACATCTATTCTAGATTTTTTTTTTTTTGGTATGCCTCTGTGAAGTGTATCAAAGTTTTTTTTTAAAAATAATCTTTATTGAAGGTTTTCATAAAATATCAATAACAAAATGAGAAAGAAAAAAGAACCCAACAGGGGTAAGTACAAAACACAATCTAAAAAAGCAACCCCCCAAACCCCTCCCCCCGTACCTAAATAATAAATTAACATTAACACCCCGACTTAAGACAACAGGTGTATACACCCCCTCAGACCCTTCCAGTGTAAATAACATAAACAAAAATAAAGTAAACCCCCCCACCCCCCGAGCCGCTGCTGCCATTGACCAATGTCTAGCGTTCTGCCAGAAAGTCTAAGAACGGTTGCCACCGCCTAAAGAACCCTTGTACCGACCCTCAAGGCGAATTTCACCCTCTCCAATTTAATGAACCCTGCCATATCGCTGATCCAGGATTCCACACTTGGGGGCCTCGTATCTTTCCACTGAAGGAGAATCCTCCGCCGGGCTACCAGGGACGCAAAGGCCAGAATTCCAGCCTCTTTCGCCTCCTGCACTCCCGGCTCCTCTGCCACCCCAAATATTGCGAGCCCCCAGCCCGGTTTGACCCTGGATCCTACCACCCTCGACACCGTCCTCGCTACGCCCTTCCAAAATTCCTCCAGCGCTGGGCATGCCCAGAACATATGGGTGTGATTTGCTGGGCTCCCTGAGCACCTACACACCTGTCCTCGCCCCCAAAGAACCTGCTCATCCTTGTCCCGGTCATGTGTGCCCTGTGCAGCACCTTAAACTGTATGAGGCTGAGCCTCGCGCATGAAGAGGAAGAGTTGAAGCATATCAAAGTTGCAATATAAATGCGGGTTGTTGATGGTGATTTCCCCCATAATCAAGCACCACCCCTTCAAAAAAACTGTGTCATTTGTACACTTGACAAATTTAAATTGTTTGTGAATCCAGGTTGTTGAAGTAGCTTAGAAAGAGTAGGGACCCATAAACAGTAATCCCTGGTATGGTCTACTTGTATGCACCACTACACCACAAACACTGCTGCTCATTCTTGTTCAGCTATTTCTTTATCCATTTCAAGGTATTGTCCAAGATGGTACATTGCTTTAAACTGAAATAGCAAACTTACTTGATTTGTAGACATGCAGGTAACAGACTCTTGGGGTTTCACTTCCTGATGTTGCCTTGTTTCCAATGCAGCAAGACTTTGTTGGTGTTTGCCAATTCCCAGTGTTAAACAGACTGTAATGTGTTTTGTTTTCTAAATTTTAAAATTTAAAATGATACATTATATTCATTATGGTAGTAATATTTGTATTCTTGCGGTGAGAATGACTGCCAGTGAAAAGATTAGATGATAATTAAAAATATATAGTAAGAAGTCTACAATACCAGGTTAAAGGGACTTCAACCTGGTGTTGTAAGACTTCTTACTGTGCTCACCCCAGTCCAATGCCGGCATCTCCACATCATGGCTAAAAATATATAGTATTATAAGTGCTCTTTATGCCAAGGGCAGAACACGACTTAGGTTGATTGATGCTCATTCCTTTAATAGTTTAGCTACTATTATAGCATTCAGTTTCATTTTGAAATTTCTGATTGTTTCTTCTTGTAGATTATTCCAAATGTGTATCATTTAGCAGCACAGCTATAGGATAGTACATTGTTCCCAAACATTTTTGGTTATGCACTCCTATTCAAAATTACCACTTTTTGTTTTCCACACAGAGTTTCTATTTGTTAAACCCAGTAGTGGTGAATTCGACATTTTCAGACGTTAGACACCTCACCAAATCCATCTGTGGTTTCAGATTAAAATTGACTGTAGAGACTTCAGTAGGGGAAGACTATGTTCTATCTACTACCACTGTATGAACAATAAATAACCAAATTCAACTGCCATGTGCTATATTTTCACGGATGTTAATTTGTAATTCATATAACAGTTCTGCAGTTTGGTAATGCTGTCAGTATTTCTACAACCTGTTTCACATCTTCAGATAATTGTCTATAGAACTGCTGAGTTTGAAGGTTAATGTTACAGCTGCAGGCAGAAAAATACATTGTAGTGATACAGGATATGAAATTACTGTTTCAAAATTGGTTGAATCCTTATGAAATAATGGCCTGCTTTACCATGTATTAGTTTGCTTGGGTTCACATATATTGTCATTGTCTCACCATGACTATCTTATTATAATTGAAAGGATTCACTTTGCACGAAACAATTGCCTTCTCTAGCAGCAGCACACCAGAAAATTATTATTTTATTTGTTTATGGGATGTGGGTATCGCTGGCTGGGCCAGAATTTATTGCCCATCCCTAAGGGTATTTAAGAGTCAACCACATTGCTGTGGGTCTGGAGTCATATGTAGGCCAGACCAGGTAAGGACGGCAGATTTCTTTCCCCAAAAGGCATTAGTGAACCAGATGGGGTTTTATGACATTCGACAATGGTTTCATGGATATCTTTAGATTCTTAATTCCAGATATTTATTGATTTTAAATTTCACCATCTGCCCTGGTGGGATTCAAACCTGGATCCCCAGAGCATGACTCTGGGTTGCTGGATTACTAGTCCAGCGACAATGTCATTATGCCACCGCCTCCCAAAATGATATGCATTTGAAAATTAAATTTATTTTGGGATGGGGGAGCAAAGTTTTTGTTCATATCAAAGTTAGTGTTACTCCTTTCCCAAGCTAATTAATGAAGTGTGAAACTAAATACTAATATTTTTATTGAAGATGTGTTTATTCATGGAATGCAGCATTGCATATGTCTGCTTCTTAACTACCAACCCAACAGTCTCTCTTTAGAAGTGCTTAAAATACTTAATTAAACACTGCCCTTCACCTGTGCAATTTAACAACATTTTTAATATCCGATTAACAGGTGAGTTCAGTGGTAGCATATGAATTCCAGTTTGATATCCTGTAACAGTATCAATTTCTCTCAATTCAACCATAATAAATGTTGCCCCAAAAATATGCTGTAATCCCAAATTGAGAAGACCACACACACACTGTGTATTAATGTAATGTTTCTTGTTTCCATTCAAATAATTCGTGTAGTTCCTAAAATTGACAACTTTCGTTGAATTATGGATTATTTTATTCTTTTGACTGATTCCCAATTGAAACTATGCTGGACTGGACAGGAAACCTAATTTCCCTCAATTCTGTTTGGCTTTGGGCAATCATCTCAAATGTATGATAGTAAATTGGCAGCTTATTTACATTGATCTGATTTTTAAAATATTCATTAAAGTCAACAGAAATAAAAATAAAGAAAGCTGTAAAACAGGCTGCTATCAACCACTTTGCAGTATTCAATGTCAAAATCTACCCCTTTACATGCAGCTGAGAAACATACATCCAGTTAGTCAGGCTGGATTCAAACATGTTAGTGAGAAGTGTCCTGTTTAATTGTACCACTCAGTACATTGTAAATTTATGAGCAGGAATGGAGATCTCAACAGAACCACATTTTCAATATGCAAAATTTATTCTGCCTATCGAGTGAAGAGGCTAACATTTGAGATAGAAGTTGCACAACTGTATTAGACCTAAAAAAAGACTCATGGAGCAATTAAACATAGATCTGTACTCCATAAACTGTATGTGCATGTGAATTTCAGAGTCCTGTCAGCAGATCAAAGTGATTCTGATCAGGTTTTAAAACATCACAGTAGAATATAGGTTAGTAAAAGAAGATTGTGGGGAGTAAGATTTAAATAAAATGTTACATTGTTCCCAGAGATGGAGTTTAGACCATAATTCATGTGTTAATTCTGTGGCGTATATATTAAAAAACCTGCAAAATTCTCTGTAATCTGTCATCATAAAATTGGATGATTGTTTTACCAAATTCCACAAGCATTCCCAAAGTTAGGCCTGCTGCAAGTCCTTGGCCTGTTGCAATGTTCCAGTGAAGCCCAACGCAAACTGGAGGAACAACATCTCATCTTCCGGTTAGGCACGCTACAGCCTTCCGGTCTCAACATCGAATTCAACAACTTCAGATTAGCTCCACCCCACCTCGACCCATTTGTTTTCATCCCATTTCATTTTAACCACCTCATCTTATCCATCTTATCCACCTTTCCTTACCCTTTCTCCTCTTTGCTTCCCCCTTCCCCTTCCCCCACATCTACAGTTCACCCTCTGATAGTTTCTCTGCTGTTTGGCTTTTCACATCTTTTGTTCTCTCTGGGGACTGCCATTATTTCCCCTTGGTTTCTGTGCCCATTAGCACCCGGTTACCCTGGGTTTCTGTGGTTATGACTCATCTTTCATTCTCACTCCACAGTATAAATATTTCCCACTTTCTCTGCCTGTTAGCTTTGACAAAGAGCTTTTTCACCAAGTGTCATCAGACTTGAAACGTTAGCTCTTTTCTCTCCCTACAGATGCTGCCAGACCTGCTGCGATTTTCCAGCATTGTCTCTTTCGTTTCAGATTCCAGCATCTGCAATAATTTGCTTTTATCCAAAGTTAGGTGTGAAATCTTTGAGAAAGTTTGAGAAGCAATTTATTTTGATTCACTGTTAAATGTTTCAACCTTTTGCATGAACCTAAGTCTAATGCAACTTCAATCACCCTTAAAAGACCAGGATTCATTACCTACAACTATCATTTGGCCAATAACATTGTATTGTGTCTTTTCTAAAGTATGAAATTAGTATAAATATTTATCTTGGTGTTAGAAAAAGCCACCTATGTTGGTTAGCACATATATTACAGTACTTTATACAATGGCCCAGGGAAAATTATTCCATTAAGGGCTCTTCAAGAATGTTGACAAGATTGTCACAAATTCTGGGCCACCAACACCCACCTTCATTAAAAATGTCAATCTTTAAGAAAGCAGTCATTTTAACAAGTGGTATCCATTGAGCAAAATGGATTTTTGTCAGTGTATTAGCATCATAACTTTAGAGAGACGTTTTTTTTAAATGAACTCCTTACTGCTAAAGTAGCCCTTAATGGTGTGCATACTCAAGGAATGGCAATATCCTTTGAGCATGATGTTTTTACTGCTTCAGGGTTATCAAGCACTAAAGTTCATTTCTGATGCTTGCACTTGGAGGGAAATATTCTAAATGATAAGATTCTGAGCCCTATTTGGTTTCCAGTGACACTCTGCTGATGTCCGATCAGTAACCAAATAATTAAGTGGAAAGGAGTGTATTACAGCAGTTATTTCTTTTATTCAATATTTTACTTTCTTTTAATAAAAAATGGGTGGGAACAATAATTCATGGCAGAAAACCACATTGCACTTAGGGATGATTTCTCCTATTGTATTTATTTCCATAAATTATCACTGTAATTTGACAAACTCCTAATTAATATATAATTTACAGTCCCAGAGGTTGAGACATAACAAAGAAATCCATATTTTATACAAATCAAGAAGTCATGGTCGTAACTTTAGGATTAATTAAATACATGTGAGTGGAAAATATTAATCTTCCTTGACTGCCAACTTCATTAATCAGCCCAAGTAGCCTAAATGGATTTGGCTCGAGAGAATGTCCCCAGTCATATTGTAGTCCAATGTAGTAATTCCTATCATTTGTCACCCAGATCTTGCAGAGCCTGTGGAGGCTCTTGAGGTTGCATGACGGAATTCCGCAATGGTAATGCCATTGAGCGTCAGGGTGAGATGGTTGGGTTCTCTCGTGTTGGAGATGGTCATTGCCTGGCACTTGTGTAGTGCAAATGTTACTTACCACTTATCAGCCCAAGCCTGAATGTTGTCCAGATCGTGCTGCATATGGGCACAGACTGTTTCAGTACCTGCGGAGTCGCAATTGGCAATGAACACTGTGCAGTCATCAGTAAACATCCCCACCACTGACAGCATCTGTGGAGAGAAAAGGGAGCTAACGTTTCAAGTCTGGATGATTCTTTGTCAAAGCTGAGATTGTCCCGTATTTACTGTTTTTGTTTCAGATTCCAGCATCTGCAGAAATTTGCTTTTATATTGATATCACTTAACCTGAATGTGAATATATGAAACTATGTTGTACATTAATTGTATTTTTGTGGGCAGTGTTACATCATGAATTATTTTAAGTGACAATTTGTGTCTGGGGTGATCAAAGCAATGTAAAAGCTTGGACTTCAGAATACACCTTATCTTAATTTTGGTGTGACACTTGAATACTCCAATTTCTTGTGCCATTGAGGTGCAGGTTCATGTTTCCCTCATCCATGAGTCATAGAGGTCTACAACATAGAAAAGGCCCTTCAGCCCATCGTGCCTGCGCCATTCAAAACAACTACCTAAGTATTTTAATCCCATTTTCCAGCACTTGGCCCATAGCCTTGTATGCCTTGGCATCACAAGTGCACATCTAAATGCTTCTTAAATGTTATGAGGGTCTCTGCTCCACCACGCTTTCAGGCAGCGAGTTCCAAACTCCCTCCAGATTCCCATCAACCTCTGGGTGAAAAGGTTTTCCCTCCCATCCCCTCTAAACCTCCTGCCCCTCACCGTAAATCTATACCCCCTAGTCATTGATCCCTCCACCAAGGGGAAATGTTTCTTCCTGTCTACTGTCTACTCTATCTATGCCCCTCATAATTTTATACATCACAAACATGTCTCCCTTTAGTCTCCTCTGCTTCAAGAAAAACAACCAGGATGTTGTGGGAGGCTAGGGAGGAAATTGCGGGTCCCCTAACCGAGATATTTGAATCATCGGCAGCCACAGGTGAGGTGCCTGAAGATTGGAGAGTGGCGAATGTTGTGCCCTTGTTTAAGAAGGGCAGCAGGGAAAAGCCTGGGAACTACAGACCGGTGAGCCTAACGTCTGTAGTAGGTAAGTTGCTAGAAGGTATTCTGAGAGACAGGATCTACAAGCATTTAGAGAGGCAAGGACTGATTCGGGGCAGTCAGCATGGCTTTGTGCGTGGAAAATCATGTCTCACAAATTTGATTGAGTTTTTTGAGGGGGTGACCAAGAAGGTAGAGGAGGGCAGTGCAGTAGACGTTGTCTACATGGACTTTAGCAAAGCCTTTGACAAGGTACCGCATGGTAGGTTGTTGCAGAAGGTTAAAGCTCACGGGATCCAGGGTGAGGTTGCCAATTGGATTCAAAATTGGCTGGACGACAGAAGGCAGAGGGTGGTTGTAGAGGGTTGTTTTTCAAACTGGAGGCCTGTGACCAGTGGTGTGCCTCAGGGATCGGTGCTGGGTCCACTGTTATTTGTGATTTATATTAATGATTTGGATGAGAATTTAGGAGGCATGGTTAGTAAGTTTGCAGATGACACCAAGATTGGTGGCACAGTGGATAGTGAAGAAGGTTATCTAGGATTGCAACGGGATCTTGATCAATTAGGCCGTGGGCCGATGAATGGCAGATGGAGTTTAATTTAGATAAATGTGAGGTGATGCATTTTGGCAGATCGAATCAGGCCAGGACCTACTCAGTTAATGGTATGGCGTTGGGGAGAGTTATAGAACAAAGAGATCTAGGAGTACAGGTTCATAGCTCCTTGAAGGTGGAGTCGCAGGTGGACAGGGTGGTGAAGAAGGCATTCGGCATGCTTGGTTTCATTGGTCAGAACATTGAATATAGGAGTTGGGACGTCTTGTTGAAGTTGTACAAGACATTGGTACGGCCACACTTGGAATACTGTGTGCAGTTCTGGTCACCCTATTATAGAAAGGATATTATTAAACTAGAAAGAGGGCAGAAAAGATTTACTAGGATGTTGCCGGGACTTGATGGTTTGAGTTATAAGGAGAGGCTGGATAGACTGGGACTTTTTTCCCTGGAGCGTAGGAGGCTTAGGGGTGATCTTATAGAGGTCTATAAAATAATGAGGGGCATAGATAAGGTAGATAGTCAACATCTTTTCCCAAAGGTAGGGGAGTCTAAAACTAGAGGGCATAGGTTTAAGGTGAGAGGGGAGAGATTCAGAAGGGCCCAGAGGGGCAATTTCTTCACTCAGAGGGTAGTGAGTGTCTGGAATGGGCTGCCAGAGGTAGTAGTAGAGGCGGGTACAATTGTGTCTTTCAAAAAGCATTTAGATAGTTACATGGGTAAGATGGGTATAGAGGGTTATGGGCCAAGTGCGGGCAACTGGGACTAGCTTAATGGTAAAAACTGGGCGGCATGGACTGGTTGGGCCGAAGGGCCTGTTTCCATGCTGTAAACTTCTATGATTCTATGATTCTAACCCCATCTATCCAATCTCTCTTCAAAGCTAAAACTCTCCAGCCCAGGCAACGTTCTGGTTAATCCCCTCTGGGTCCTTTCCAATTATATCACATCTCTCCTATAATATGGATTAAAGAAATGCACACCATATTCCAGCTATGGCCGAACCAACATTTTATTCAGTTCCCTGCAGAACCTCTCTGCTATTAAACTCTATGTCTGGGCTAATAAAGGCAAGTATACCATATGCCGCCTTAACCACTGTCGTGCTACCTTAAGAGACCAGTATACATGCATACCAAGGTCTTGCTGATCCTCGGTGCTTCCCAGGGTCCTGACGTTCATCCTGTATTCCCTTGCAATGTTTGTTCTGCCCAAGTACATCACCTCACACTTATCCAGATTGAATTCCAATTATCACTAATCAGCTCATCTGACCAGCCCATCTATATTCTCCTGAAATCTAAAGCTATCCTCCTCACTATTTACCAACCCAACAATTTTTGTATTGTCCATGATAAGCCCCCCTACATTCATGTTTAAATCATGAACAGCAAGAGCCCCAAAACAAATCCCTGTGGGACCCCACTAGACACAGGTTTACAGTCAGAAAAATACCCCTCGACCATCACCCTCTGCTCCTTGCCACTCAGCCAATTCTGGATCCAATTTGTCAAATTTCCTTGAATCGCATGGGCTCTTACCTTTGCTCTCAGTCTCCCATGTGGGACCTTCTCAAAAGCTTTGCTGAAGTCCAAGTAGACTATGTCAAATGAATTGCCCTCATCTACACACCTGGTCACCTCTTCGAAAAATTCAATCAAGTTGGCAGACATGACCTCCCCTTAACAAAATCATGCTATTGTAAGAGTTGAGCGTATGGTGCTAAGTGGGAGATGTGTTGTCTTAGGTGACTTCCTGTTTGATTCCTTGTAGGCGATCAGTTACAGAGGACCAAAGATAGTGTCATAGCAGGTTCCTTGCGGTTGGCCTTAGTTAAATTATGATCAATTGGGCATGAAGACCTAACAAACAAAAATAGTTGACCTGTGTTTTGTGTTTGTTTTTAAACAATTTATTTTTGCCCTATTGATGTTACAGGAGGAGCAAAACAGAGGCAAACCTAATTGGGAACATCTGAATGAAGACTTGCACGTATTAATCACTGTGGAAGATGCACAGAACAGAGCGGAAATCAAGCTAAAGAGGGCAGTGGAGGAAGTTAAAAAATTGCTTGTCCCAGCGGTAAGTACCTTCAACAACAGATTCCAGTTTCTCTCATGTAACTTAATTGAAAGTTCTGTGCACAGAATCAGAAGTGATTGACTAAAATATACAAACAAAAGTTCCATAAAAGAAAAACAATTCTTTTTCCCTCTCATGCCAGTTTTTTCTCCTCATTATCGGCAGACATCTGCTCGTACGGTTGTGGTTCCATGTAGCCCCTCCAAACCTTTGTTGGAATAACCATTTGTTTTGCAAGAATCTCAATATTTACATGCAAACAACTTGCCAGCATTCAGTGTCATAGGTGAGAGTGTCTGCTCCCTGATATCCATACATCCAGACTGGATTGCTGGTAGATACAAAAAAATATTATTCTTTGCTGATGTAAAATGTAACATAACATAAGAAGTCAACTCATAGAAAACATTACCAACATGTGGCACCATTTTTGATGGTTTGTATGTTTGTGTCCACGATCCACAAAACTATTCATTTCATGCTATCTGTTGCATTGACATGGCAGGTGAGATTCTCAGAAGGAGGGAATGAAAATAGCCTCAAAATTTGATGTCACCACGGACACTTTCCATTTGTAAAATGAATGACTAAAGATATGATAATTGAGGAAGCATGCGGTGCTCATTCTACATCCAAAGTGCACTGCCCACCATATTACGTGGTACTGTTCGAATGAAACTGGTTTGATCCATTGTACAGGCAAATTAGAAGCCTAATGTCTGTTTCAATCCAAATGTCTGAATGGCTGCTGAAATCCATTACTTCAGATGATAAGCAGTGATCTTTCAAGGGACTGCTGGAGGCGGCCACCTGAAAGGCAAGTCAAAAATGTTTAGACGTAGCTTATTGTGGAGGTGCAGGAGCGTCTCTCTCTCTCTGCTACATGTTAAAATTGTCACCTGCTGACAGCCGCCACTCAGTCACATGTCTGTTTGCTCTAGGAGCTGAGTTGGCAAATCATGCTGCCCCACACATGAGCAGTGAACAGCCTCTAAAACCCTGACTGACACCACAGCTCACCGGCTTTATCTTAATATTGCGACAGGCCAACTTTCACTGGTCTCGCAGCCAGCCTTATCAGGCACAGCACCAGGATAATATCTCAGTTTGGGTTTAATTCAAATTCTAGACTAATGAGTTGGATGCTCAAGTCTTCATGGACATTATTTCTCAATGATTGAGATTTTGGAGCTGTCATCTTAGAATCAGCTTAAAGGCAATTAGGAATGAGAAATAAATGCTGGTCTAACCAGTGATGTCCACATCGCAAGGAGATTTTTTTTTTTAATCAGCAGGTGTATATCATGGAAGGGAAATAAAAAATAAACTTAGAAGGGAAAAACACAATGAAACTATCGTTAAAATGATTGATTAAATGTCTTCTGTGTTTTAGCAGGCCCCATGGTGCAAGCCCATTTATGACCTCAATTCAAACCATATATGCTACCTCAGAAATTACACAGGTTTATTATTATTAAACCCATGTTTTGCATTTCTTAGCTTATTGATAAATTTGTAAATGTAATTTACCATAAGACTGTGAACCATGGAAGCAGAATAAAACATAGAGTAGAGGAAGCGTCTGGTTGCAACTTGATTGTACTTGCATTTTTATTTGAATTTGATGGATTTTATAGTCTAATAAAAAAAAACATAATAGTTTTGACACTGGAACCATCTGTATCCTACATTAAAGTATATTTTTATTTATTCATGGAATGTGGGCAACATTGGCTCGGCCAACATTTATTGCCTATCCCTAATTACACATGAGAAGGTGTTGATGAGCTGCCTTCTTACAATTGCCTACAAATTGCACAATGTTCAGTGCCTTGTAGATGGCACATTGGTTTTGGGGAGTCAGTGGGTGAGTTACTCGCCTTAGGATACCTAACCTCTGACTTGCTCTTGTAGCCACAGTATTTTTATGGCAAATCCAGTTCGGCTTCTTGTCAATGTTAATCCCCAAGATATTGATGGTGGGGGATTCAACGATGGTAATGTCATTGAATGTCAAGGGACCATGGTTAGATTCTGTCTCGTTGGAGATGGTCATTATCGATCACTTGTGTTGCATGAATGCTACTTTGCCACTTTTCAGCCAAAGCCTGGATATTGTCCAGGTCTTGTTGCATTTGGACATGGAAAGGTGTTTGGAATTTTATTGAACATTGTGCAGTCATCAGTGAATATCACCAGTTTTATGTAACGTAACTGATGATGCAGTTGAAGATGGTTGGATCTCTGACATTACCCTGAGGAACTCCTGCAGTGATGTTCTGGAACTGGAATGATTGACCTCCAACAATCACATCCATCTTCCGTTGTGTTAGGTATAACTCCAACCAGCGGAGAGATTTCCCCTGGTTCCCATTGATTCCAGTTTTGCTCGGGCTCCTTGATGTCACGCTTGATCAAATGCTTTACTGTCAAGGGCAGTCACTCTCACCTCAACTCTGGCATTCAGTTCTTTTGTCCATGTTTGAACCAAAGTCAGTGCAATGAGGTCAGGAGCTGGGTGACCCTGGAAGAACCCAAATTGAGTATCAGGGGTCAGGTTATTGCAAAGTAATTTGAGGTCTTAAAATTTAGCTCAAACTTTAATGGTGAATTTTCATTTTCTTCTTGTTGGTGGATGTTTGACTTGGTCTCACATTCCGCTGTCAGAATTAGGTTTCATTTTCAAAATTGATTCCGTTAATTCCACTTGGGCCGTTTGTTTTTCAGGGCTCTCCACTCGGCTTCCATTCCTTTGGTTAAACATTTTCTGTTTGTTAAGATCATTATAGTATTTGTGAAATGTATTATTAAATAAATACACCTAACTTTTAATTTAATTACTGACTTAATGAAGTCTAGAGTTATACCGCGGAGCTGTAGGACATATCTTGCTGACTATTTTGAATGTGGAATCACTCATTTGATGCAAATCACAATTGTTATCATACAAGATAGAGCAGTCCGCTTGATCTGGAGCCCTTTCAGCACCTTGAACATTCACTTAACTGCCGTGGCTGAAATGTGTACTGTCTCTCGGATGCACTGCAGCAACTTACCAAGGTTACTTCAATAGCACATTCATACCCTTGACTTCCAGCAACGAGAAGACATTTCTTGAATAAGGGTGTGACATTTGTAATTCTAAAGTTCTCTGCCTATATCCAAGGAAGATTGAAAGATTATGACCAATGTTCTGCATGTTTCACCCTTACATCCTTCAGATTTCCTGGATTCATCTCATTTGGTCCTGGAGACTTAACAACTTTAAGTATAGCCAGCCTTTTTAATGCCTCTTTATCTGCTGTTTACAGCTCACCAACCTTATTTCCCATGCTCCGTATATTCGCATGCAGGCACTGTAAGCTAATTTAGACCTTATTTTATCTCCTTTTACTTTAACCTCACCAAATTCCTTACTATTATTCTAGATCTATTTGCCTCTCCCAAACCTTTGTGCACCTTATTTTGTCTTTCTAATGCCGCAATCTAGCTTCCATCCCCCTGCTGTTAGTTTAAACCCTCCTGAATGATTGACAGACCCCCCCCCCCCATGATCTTATTAAATGGCGGAACAGGCTCAGGGGGCTGAATGGCCTACTCCTTCTTGTTCGGATGTTTGTGCTCTTTAGCTATTCACCTCTCCCACTCGGAGTGCTCTGCAGCTGCTTCGTGACATCCTTGATACTGGCAGCAGAGAGGCAACATACCATCCTGGAATAATGTCTGTGGCTGAAGAAATTCTTGTACGTTCCCCTAACTATAGAATCCCCATTCACGAGCTGCTTTTCCGATTTTCCTTCAGCCCCCTGTAAAGCCAAGAGAACTTGGCTCTGGCTGCACTTCCAAGAGGGGCCATCATCATCACCAGTAAAAGTGACATGCAGCCAGAGGACTCCTGCATTACATGCCTGATCCTCCTTGATTTTGCAGTCACTGTCTGCCTGAAGCTGTAGCCTCTACAAGCATACTATATGCACAGCTCTCAGTCTTCTAGAAGCACTGCAGCGACATCAGATGCTGCTCAAGCTCTAAAAGTCGAAGCCAGTTTTTCAGGTCATGGGAAGCGTCCTGGAATTTCCATGTGGAGAAGAATACACTTAACTTTTCTGCTGTCCCGTTGTAAGCATTGGTCTTCATCTAGAATTAGTTAAGGATATTATCCTTTAATAATGTAAAATTACGGGGGGGGGGGGGGAAAGAGGGGACTGCCTGGGAGGGTGGATGAGCAAGAGATAACATGAAGGGTTGGGGAAACTGGCACGTACGGGTGAGGGCCAGTGTACAAAGCTGTGTAAATATATCATTTTGCCATGTATATATCTTGCTCTGCGCGATTTCTCATTTTTTTTTTTGTTACGAGGGGGAGGATGTTATTGTTTGTAAGGGAGAAAAATTGTGTTAAAAAACTTTAATAAATTTAAAATAAAAAAAATAATGTAAAATTACCAAATAGAGGAAAATTAAAGCAGAAATGAGATATCAGAAAAATAAATAATTTTCAATGAAAGTTGCAATTATACAGCACTATACCACTCTTTAATATCTTAAAGAATTTCACATTTTTTACAAATGGATCTGGATATGAGCATTACTGGCAAGACGGGCATTTATTCTCCATCCTTCGTTGTCCTTGAAGGTGTTGATGGGTTGCCTTATTGAAGTGCATTAGAAGTTTCATACACAAGGTAAACTTTAACGACATATAGTCAGAAAAAGGCCTGATTGAGCAAACACAATTCCTGAAGAGATTGGGTACTTACCATCAGCTTCATTATCATTTTACTAGTACCAGTTTACTTTTTAGCTGCCATTATTCTTATACTGCATTTAAATTTTCCAACTGGCTTTTTGGTATTTGAACTCTATGGGTCTCAGTTTTACCCAAAGCAAGGAAGTTCTGCCACTGAGCCTGTAAGGGATCCTGAGTCTGAGAGGGCAAACAGCTAGACTGCGGGGCCAATTGTATCAGTGGCAGCCGACTAAGAGATCAAAACTGCTGAGAGGACTGGCAATTTGTCAGCTTTGGCAGTGCCTCCAACAGAGGAGGCTGCTGGGAGAAGGAGAGAGTTCCTCCATTTTGAAGTCCCTTGAAAGGCTGATGAGAAATGATTCTTAACATGCCAGGGTCAGGCTAGAAGGCCTTGGTGATCTAGGGGCGAACCTTCTCACGGGGGCAACCATTGCCACCAGAGGGGGATCCGCCATGACCCCCGAGTGGCTACAAAGATCATGCTTCCCACTTGGGCATCTTCCACCTCTATCTAACAAACATTCCCACCTCTGAACTTGCCGACATAGGCAATAACTTTCTGATTTCTTAGTTCAGACCATTGGTTTCCTAATTTGTTACATAACCACTACACTGCTGTGCCTCAGTTCCACATAATTATTTTGAGGTGCTTTGTCACTGTCTGGGCGACTACTGATTTGCTAAACTGATGATAAACCAAAGAGCTGGAGGCACACTTCCCCAGAACTTTCAACAATATTCAAGTTCTGTATTACCAACTGACTAGTTCCCTAATTCATAAGTCAGCAATATTTTAGCAAGGCTTAATCATGGGATCAACAGTATTCAGAAATGCAGTGTTGCAAATCTGTATTAAAGAACGTTGAATTACAAAGTTTCTATGTTAATGCTTTAAAATTTTAGCAGGTCTTTATAGTGACTTCCACTGTATTCAGAAATACAGTCCTCAAAATCACAGATACCAGACCTCAGCCAAGATTTGCTCCACTTGATATCCACAAATGGCTGAAGGGAATGGATACTGCAAAGGCTATGTGTCCTGACAACATTAGCTTTGATGCTAATCACCATGTTTATTAACACTTGCTATAATTGACAGTTCCTCACCGCACTAAAACAGCGAAGTGCTTGACTTCCTCTTTTTCACATCCGGAAGCACTTAGCTGACTTTGATCTGGTGGGGGGGACTGTCAGTCATAGCAAGTGTGTTTATAAACATTGTGGTTAGCATCAAAGCAGGATAATGGAGATACATTCAAGGTGGAGCGAAAGATCGATTTTTTAAAAAATCCACCAAGCAGCTGCCTCTGGAGTAATAAATCATTGGCCAATGCAATGTATTGCTGTGTAACATTGAATGGAAGATCTGTACTTCAAGGCTGTCAAGGAATTTCAAGCCCTTTGAAGTGTACTGGGCTTTCCAGGGAGCATCTGATACTTGTAAAAGCTGCTGCTTTGAACTCTTCTGTCTGAGGCAGCAGATGTTAGGAAAAGGTAAATGAAAATGCAGTAATTTTTCAACCTACTGTCTCGACTGCACTTCAGCTGTCACCCTCATGCGTGCATGCTGTGGGGGTGACTTGCAATTCCATGGCAGGTAGAAGGGGAGGAAACCCCTTCTGATCGTGGGGGGGGGGGGGGGGGGGTGAAGAGAGCAGGATCTACATTGTGGGGGAGGGGGACCAGTTGCCAGACCTTGGTATTGGGCCATCGGCTCAAAATGCAGGCCCAATACCAGGATTCTGACGGAATCCTGCAACCTCCCCTCCATGCATAAATTTGCAGGGAAAAGGGAGAGGGAATCTTTCCTGGGCACCGCACCTCGTGCCAGCGGAGACCAGGAATGATTCTACTCTGGCAGGTGCATTTAGTCTCCAGAATGGAGAATCCAGTCCATGATCTTTCCTCAGAAGTTGAACCTGATGATCTCCACTATTGTTCAGTGAAATTCAGTTTAGATATATGAAAGTAATATTTTTTAGTTTGTACTTCTCTTGGTTCAGTTTAATGTTGTTATGGGCCAGGACTTAGAAACTCCAAAGTATATTATGAAGTCCACCTGACCTGAAATCCCTCTCTGAGGCTCCCAGGTAAGGATCGACCCAACACGATCCAGCCTAACCTTCCCCAGACCCCCAATTCATCACCGATCCTTAACAACCGGCACCACGTCCCCTCAATGTGCAACTTCTTGGCCATGTCTATTCACCCCATATCCCACATCGCATTCACGCACCTTAGACACTTTCCTGGAATGTTATTTTCAATGGGACATTTAAACTCAGCTGCTTTACAGTAGCCAGTGCCGTAAAAAAGGGGGCATGTCCTCCTTCATTCTGCTTCTTTTACACTTCGATGTCCGAGTCAGGAAGATCAGGCAATTAAGAATCCTAGCGCTGGTAAGTCGGCACGGAGTGCCAACCTGCTGCTGTTGCCACTCCAAGGACCTTATGACCCATCATGTTCTTCACTGCCTTAGCAACTTGCTCTGCTACTATATGCACCTTCAGATTCAAATTTTAGATTATGTTACCTCTCCATGTTGTTCCCAAAGTACATCACTTCACATTTATCCACATTAAATAGTATCTGCCATCTGGTTTTTAATTTCACCAACCTGTCTCTATCCTCTTGAAGTCCAAAGCTATTACACTCATTACCTGCCACATTAGTAAGTTTTGTATCATATGCAAACTTGAAAATTGTACTCCCTATATACAAATCCAGGTCACTAATATATGCATATTAAAGATTTTTGGGCTGCCTTTTATGTTACCTGCTAATCTTTCCCAACCCCCACACCCCTTGATGCCTCTCTCTACCTTTTTGAATTCTCCCACACTCAATATTCTGCCTGATTTTTTTCCATTGCATTCTATTCCTGACATTTATCTTAAACCTCTTTTTTAATGTTTTATTTTAATCTTTATTGACATGTCATCTAGGGAACTCCAGGTTTGGTTGCACCATCTTTCCTCATATTAGTATGCTTGGCCTATATCCAAACTATAGTATTTGTATCTAAACTATTTCCACATTGCAGGTACAAGTTAATCTTCTCAAACATGAAATTTAACTTATATAAAAGATAATATTATGTTCATGTTTGTTTTGTCTTGCAAATTTAGTAAACTTCAAGCATTTATTTAAGTGCATTTGATTTGGCATTCTGACAGACAATCCTTTGGATTCACCTGCAGTTTTTTGACTTTGCATTTTCATTTGAGTTAAGAAATTGTTCTGTTAGTTTATCTGTTGCCACCCATCATTAGCGAAATGTCATTCTGCCATTTAAGTGGTCGCAGAGCTCTAATACTATGCTTATTGCACAAGACAATTTTGAGGCAAACCTGCGAGCACTAATTGGATGATTGAGTGCATTTTACTTTCCTGGGATGTTAGGTGAGGAAGCCCAAGGTTCTGATTAAAGATCTATTTCACCCATCCCATTGCTGCTGCTTCAGCATTGCACAATAATGTTCCAATTGATAATATGTAATGCTGCCACATGGAGTAATCTCACATACTGACTGAACATTAATGTTAAGTTGCCACATTGAAATGTCTTTAGCAAACTGGTCTTTATGGGCGTTTTGGATTCTGTACAAGGCCTGAAAGGCTCCTACATCTGTATGACTTTTATACTTTCCTACAGCAAGCATGGATCTGAAATGAAGAAGGAAGATGTATTGCTTACCACCTCAGATCGATCACACGCTGGCATCTTCCATCCTGCAATCATCTTCATAGAATTTTAGAATTTACAGTGCAGAAGGAGGCCATTCGGCCCATCCAGTCTGCACCAGCTCTTGGAAAGAGCACCCTACCCAAGCCCACACCTCCATTCTATCCCCATAACTCAGTAACCCCACCCAACACGAAGGGCAATTTAGCATGGCCAATCCACCTATCCTGCAAATCTTTGGACTGTGGGAGGAAACCGGAGCACCCGGAGGAAACCCACGCACACACCTGGAGAACGTGCGGACTCCACACACACTGACCCAAGCCGGGAATCGAACCTGGGACCCTGGAGCTGTGAAGCAATTGTGCTAACCATTATGCTACCTTGCTGCCTTCTCTCAACCTCTGCTTCACACAAAACAACTCCTCCTCATCAATTTAAGCTTAACTTAAACTAACTGTCTCCTGTGTTCATTAACTTCATTGCACTGCTCATCTCTCTATACTTTACCCTCCATGTTAAATCTCTCACCCGGTAGAATGATTATGTCCCTCGATCTTATTATCACATGATCTGATCCCGTACCGGCCTCCCCGAACAGGCGCCGGAATGTGGCGACTAGAGGCTTTTCACAGTAACTTCATTGAAGCCTACTCGTGACAATAAGCGATTTTCATTTCATCTTAACATCCCTATTGTCCCTGTTGCCTGTTGGATCACTTAATTACATTAATTCTCCTACACAAACCTCTCTCCGTTATTTTCTTCTTCTTCTTCTCATGCAGTCCCTTGAGATCAAGCATGACTTTATTCCAGCCCTTGAAAGCTAACCATTTCTCGTGTGACTTCTAGGTCAAATCTGCCATGGTTTGGCCTATAACTCAGAGTGAAATTCTTCCTGAAAGTGAGTCACAGAATCACAGAAAAATACAACGCAGGAAAGGCCCTTTGGCCCATTGAGTCTGCATCGCCGCATGAAAGGCACCTGATCTGCCAATCCTAATCCAGTTTTCCAGCACTTGGCCCACAACTTCGAATGCTATAGCGTGCCAAGTACTCATGCAGGTACATTGTAGAGGATGTGAGGCAACCCGCCTCTACTAACCTCCCAGGCAGTGCTTTCCAGTCTGTTACCACCCTCTGGGTAAAAAAGATTTTACTCAAATCCACCCTGAACCTCCAGCCTTCACCGTGAACTTGTGTCCCCTCGTAACTGACCTGTCAACTAAGCCTATCCAACCTCTCTTCATAACTTAAATGTTCCATCCCAGGCAACATCCTGATGAAACGCCTCTACTCCCGCTCCAGTGCATTCACATCCTTCCTATAATGTGGCAACCTGAATTGCACACACTACTCCAGCTGTGGTGTCACCAATGTTCTATACAACTCCAACATGATTTCCTTGCTTTTGTAATCTATGCCACAATTGATAAAGGCAAATCTACCATGTGCCTTTTTCACCACCCTATTAACCTGCCTTCTGCCTTCAGAGATCCATGGACAAACATGCCAAGTTCCCTACTTGTGACAATAATAAAGATTATTATTATTCTGCCTTCAGAGATCTATCTACAAACACGCCAAGGTCACTTTCTTCCTGAGGACTTTCCAGTGCGGTGCCATTCATTGAATATTTCCTTGTCAAATTGCTCCTCCAAAGTGTAACACCTCACTTTTCAGGATTCTATTTCATCTGCCACTTTTCTGCCCATTTGACCATCCCGTCTATATCTTCCTGTAACCCAAGACTCTGAGGCCGGGTGATTAACAATGGGGCTATCTTTGTGTCATCCGCAAACTTACTGATCGTACCCTCCATATAGCCATCAAAGTCATTTACATAAATGATGAATAATAGGGAACCCAGCACAGATTCCTGTGGTATTCCACTGGACACTGACTTCCAGTCACTAAAGTAGCCATCTGTCATCACCCTGTTTCCTACAGCTCAGCCAGCTATGAATCCACCTTATCAAGTTCCCCTGTATCCCATGTGCATTTGCCTTCTTTATAAGTCTCCCCATGTGGGACCTTGTCAAATGCTTTGCTGAAATCCATGTAAACTACACAACTGCACTACCCTCGTCTACACACTTCGGCACGTGCTCAAAAAATTAATGTGGACTCAAAACATTAACTCTGTTTCTCTCTCCACAGATGCTGTCAGACCTGCTGAATTTTTTCGGCAGTTGTTCTAAAGCACCTATTTCCTTCCTGCCTCTGAACTAATATTGAGGCGCCTATCTCTTTGTGATTCTCAAACTCTACAAGCTAATTTCTTTGGCCTCTTGTGCATTGCTGCTGCCAGTTAGTGGATGTACCTTCAACTACCCAAAACAGCTCCCTGAAATTGCTCCCCACCTCTCCTACTTTAAAACCTTTATTGACTCCCATCCTGTGATTAAGCTTTTGATGATCTCTCTATTGATTTAGTGCCTCTGTAAAGCACTTTGGAACATTCTAGGAGCTATGTTAATGCAAGCTGTTTGCCATTTCTTTCTCTCCGGGGTTGGTTTACCAACTGCATGATTCGCAATATATAGATTTACCATATTTTATGCAGGCCTGTCCCCTGTCTTTTATCATCTTACTTTTTGACATTCTTTTACTGTCTTTCTAATGAATGGTTGAGATAATTTTTATATTATCTAACCATTTTCTATTTGGCAGATTGTGGATCATTAGCTTTCCCTCTCTGATTAGAGTATTGATGAGTTTTCTCTCAACCCTGAACAAACATAGAACATACAGTACAGAAGGAGGCCATTCGGCCCATTGAATCTTCACCGACTCACTTAAGATCTCACTTCCACCCTATCCTCGTAACCCAATAACCTCTCCTAACATTCTGCACAGTAAAGGCAATTTAGCATGGCCAATCCACCTAACCTGCACGTCTTTGGACTGTGGGAGGAAACCGGAGCACCCGCAGGAAACCCACGCAGACACAGGGAGAACGTGCAGACTCCGCTCAGACAGGTGACCCAGCGGGTAATCGAACCTGGGACCCTGGCGCTGTGAAGCCACAGTGCTAGTCACTTGTGTTACCGTGCTGCCCACGTGCTGACATGTTTGCTTATCATTCTGATTTAGTCCTGATCTAAGTGTATATCCAAACTGCTAGCCTATCTTTTCTTTTTACAGAAGCTGACTGATCAATTTTGTACATCTGTCATTTTTTTGTTTCCGACATTGTTTTAGAATCGTCAGTCAGTTAGAGATGATGGACCCAATGTTGTATATTGTGCAAGGAATGAATCTGAGCAGATGTTCAACTTCATTCAAGCTTTGTGTAGTAATTCTTCAGACCTTATGTAATTGTTAATTATTTCGTCAACTGTAACCTGATTAACACATCCAGAAATAGATTCTGTATCTCCCTTAATCAATAGCTCAAACAGCTGACCCTGGCTCTGCACCAATTTCTGGAGTTACAATGAGTTGTGAACTTCCAACTTTACTGTAGTTACTTCAGCATACTGCTGCATTTAAAACTTCTTCCCCAGCTGATAAGAGACAAAAGTTATTTTCAACACCAGAAAATGTTGAGAGTAGATCCACAGGGAATATTCTAACTCCGTTTGGTGGTGGGGAGGAATCTTTTTGGGGACTATATTCGATATGAATTAGGTTATCCCATGTTTTTCTGTATGTATCACCAGTATCCGAGCGCTAATGGCATTTTTCTATGCAATCATGGACAGTCCAAATTTGCTTAACTTCATCACCTGCCATGGAAGCAATTAATACTTTTTTTCCTGTCTTTGCCGAATCCCACCCATGGTCTTTGTTTGTTTCAAAAAAAGGGTTTAAGTTCTGCTGAGTAGGCTGTGTTGTCTGCCCAGTGCCAGGATTCTGGAAATCTACTCTGGAATGGAGAGATACTTGCAGTGAGTGGGGAAGGATCCAGTTGTCGTGGTCCAGGTAGGTGCCAACAGTGCAGGCAGGACTAGGAAAGAAGTTCTTTTTAGATAGTATGAGCAGCTAGAGGGGACATTTAAGAAGCAAAGCCTCAAATCTCTGGATTATTACCTGAGCCATAAGCAAATTGGAGTTGAGTAAATAAGATTAGTGAGTTAAATGCATTGGTGTGAGAAAAATGGGTTTTGATTCATGGGTCGCTGGCACCAGTAGTGGCAGCTGCACCTTTGAGATGGTCTTCACCTGAAATGTGCTGGGAACAATGTTCTGGCGAGCCCATTACGATCCCCGACCAGACCCCAACAGTTGCTAGGATACCGAACAGAAACCCCAATATTTTATTTACTTTGTAAGACTGTGAGGAAAGGATACTGTTCTCCAGGAGTGATTTCATACACAAATAGGGAAATGGTATATCAAAACAAACTTTATTACTAACACAGTATTAATAACTTTAACCTTAGAAATACAAATAGCTTTCAATTACTGGTTAAGCAATGCTTATCAATATAATGACACCCTGATGCCCTCCCCCGATGCTCCGTTCCCGATGGGCCTGGTTACCGACAGCGTGGGACACGTGTGCTATTTTTTTCCGGGAACCCAGCGTGGCAGCTGCGGACTGCGTTCAGCGCCGCTACCGTTGGGTGGGAGCCGTTCCGCGGGCAGGGGGAACTTTGGCAGGGGCTGAGGGCACTGGAGGGGTGTGGCCGGGGGGTGGCGAACCTGGTCCAAGTGGGGCATTATTTGGTAGGCCGGGTCCACACGCGGCAGGCGCCATGTTAGCGGCCGCCGCCATGTGCATGCGCGGCCACGGACCCGGTAATTCTCCGGCCGTATCCGCAGCTAGAGCCCCACCGACGGAGGATCGGTGCAGCTTTTGCAACATTTTTTCGGGATTAAAATGCCACCGTTCCCAAGCTGGCGTCAGCACATGGTCTCCCAAACGGAGAATCCAGCCCAATGTCTCCAATGATCTACTCCCCAAGAAACCCTCTTAATATAAACAAAAGTCCTTTAGCCCAAACTTTTACAATGCTTTAACTGCACCTCTTGCCGCCACAAATCCTGCTTGCCTTGCAAACCAGGATTTTTAAAAGCACAACTGTAGCAGCCATTCACACACTAACTCAGATTTTTAACCCTTACTGCACCAAATACATATAATACAACATATATGAAATTTCTATATTAATCACAAGTCAAATAACTGGGTAAGTAGAGAGGGCTTTGAACTAAATAGTGGGGATGAAGGATCACGCAAGGGAAGATGTGATAAATTAAAGAGAGAAGACCAGGCAAGAGAGCAATAAGGGAATTGATAATCTTGAACGTGGCAGAAAAGAAGCATACAAACCTAAGAGTGCACCTGCAAATAAGGCTAGAAGTTGCAAAGAATAAAAAAAACAGATTTAAAGGCACTATCTGAATGCGCACAGCATTCACGGCAAGCTAAATGAATTGGCAGCACAATTGGAAATAAATAATTATCATCTGATTGCCATTATGGAGACATGGCTGCAGGGTGACCAAGGCTAGGAATTGAATGTTCAAGAATATTTGACATTAAGAAGGATTGGCAAAAAGGAAAAGGAGATGGGGTAATACTGTTAACAAAGGATGCAATCAGTATATTAGTGACAGCCAACCTTCGATCGAAATATCAAGATTTAGAATCAGTTGGGTGGAGCTAAGAAACAGCAAGGGACATAAACATTGGTAGGAGTTGTTTATAGGTTACCAAACAGTGGTGTTCATGTAGGACACAATATAAATCAGGAAATTATAGCTGAATGTAACAAGAGTAATGCAGTAATTATGGGGGATTTCAGATTTCAATCCACATGCAACTGGATAAACCTAATTAGCACTAATGATGTGGAGGACGAATTCCTGGAATATTTCTGAGATGGAGCAGCACAGTGGTTGCTACCTCACAGCACCAGGGACCCAGGTTTGATTCAGGCCTGGCGTGACTGTGTGGAGCTTGCACATTCTCCCCTTGTCTGCAAGAGTTTCCTTTGCTTTCCTCCCACAGTCCAGCGATGTGCAGGTTAGGTGGATTGGCCATGCTAAATTGCCCATTAGTATCTTGATCAATGTGCAGGGTTAACGTGATAGGGTGGGGGAGTGTGCCTAGGTAGAGTGCTCTTTCGGAGGATTGGTGCAGACTCGGTGGGCTGAATAGCCTTCTTCTGCACTGTAGTGTGTCTATGAAGTCTATGGTTTTCGAGAGCAATATGTTGAGGAATCAACTAGCGAACAGGCTAAATTAGATCTAGTATTGTGCAGTGAAAAAGGGCTTATTTATAGTTTTGTTGTGAAGGATACTCGAGGAGTGATCATAATATGATAGAACCTTACAATAGGTTTGGAAATGATGTTTTTAGAAGTTAATTTAGAGGATATGGGCGTCGTTGGTTACACTACCATTTATTACCAATCCCGGTAATAAAACGGGCCCTCCAGGGCCTGATCCTCGTAGAGGGTGAGGATTCTAATGTTCGGTACCCCGCCGCCTGTCTGGACCCTCTCCCATCTGTTGTGGGGAGACACAGAGGGGGCATCATAAGCAGAATGTACCGTTCATTGTGGTGGGGGTGAAGGCTTGGGTGGGGTGTATGTGGGGATAGGAGAGTATCGGGGTGGATGGGGAGACTGGGGGGTGGTGGGATGGATGGGGCGATGGGGAGAGAGGGGGTGGGGCTGCATGGGCGCCACTGTTGGACATGGGTGTGCTGGGGCACAGAACGGTGCTGGGCAGGGATGGTGCCACATCCATTCCCGCGGGGTGTGGTGCCAACCCACCCATGCAGCCCGGTGGAGGTCTTCGGGCAGTGGCTGTCAGTCCTCCCAGTCACACTCCCTGAGCTGACGGCCACTGCCCCTTCCTCACAGGCAGCCCTGTGGCTGGCCCTCCGAGTCCTTCGGGGAACAGGGAATTCCGTCTGGCCTCTACCGCATCCAACCATCTGCCCAGGTGGGCATCTCCGAATCATGGAGCTGGGTCTCCTCGGTGGCATAGCTGAGTGGGTTTGTCTGTGCAGGAGCGGTTTAAGTGCTGCTCTTCCTTGTTAGCAGGGGGATGGCGAACACGGTCCCGGAGAATCAGCTAGCAGGGCCATCGTTTGCGGCGTGAAGCCCGTGGGACCTCGTTAAGTGGACCAATTAATGTTTCATAGCGGTGACGGCCTCACTGGTCCGAGTGTTGGGATGCACACGGCAGCTCCCGCTCGCTACCACACTTAGAAACCTTTTTGTTAAATCGCACCCTTTGTGTCTGTCCTCACTGCGGAAAATACAATAACCTTCCAGAAATACCAGAAAATCAAGGGACTAGCGAAATTGAAGAGCTGAAAGAAATTAGTATCAGTAAAAAAAACTGGTACTGAAGAAATGAATGGGACTGAAAGGTGATAAATCAGCTGGAACTGATGACCTTCATCCCGAATGTGTTGAAAGAGGTGACTGTAGAGATAGTGGATGCGTTAGTGGTCATCTTCCATAATTCTATTGATTCTGGAACAGTCTCTGCAGATTAGATGGTATCAAATGGAACCCCAATATTTAAGAAAGGAGGGAGGGAGAAAATGGCAAATTACAGATCTTTTAGCCTTACATCAAAAGTCAGGAAAATGCTGGAATCTATGATAAAGGATGTGATAACTGGACACCTAGCAAATAATGGTAGGAGTGAACATGGATTTGTGAAAGGGACATTATGTTTGACAAACCTGTTGGATGTTTTTGAGAAAAATAATCTTTATTAGTATCACAAGGGGGAGAGATTCGCAAGTGTTTATGTCTAAAGCGACCGAGGTATCCTTGTTATAAGTCATTGAAAGCTAACATGCAGGTGCAGAAAGCAGTTAGGACAGCAAATGGTACGCTGGTACGCTGGCCCTTATTGCAATAGGATTTGAGTACAGGAGTAAAGAAGGCTTGCTGCAATTGTCTTGAGAAAGCACCAAGAATGTTGTGTACAGTTTTGGTTGTCTTACATAAGGAAGGCTTACATTAACAATGCAATGAAGTTACTGTGAAAATCCCCTAGTCGCCACGCTCCGGCGCCTGTTCGGGTACACAGTGGGAGAATTCAGAATGTCCAATTTACCTAACAAGCATGTTTTTCAGGACTTGTGGGAGGAAACCGGAATACCCGGAGAAAACCCACGCAGACATGGGGAGAACATGCAGACTCCACACAGACAGTGACCCAAGTGGGAATCGAACGCGGGACCCTGCTGCTGTGAAGCAACAGTGCTAACCACTGTGCTACCGTACCGCCCTCTATGTAATTAACAGAATAAATAAGGATGGGTCAGTGGATGTGGTGTATTTGGATTTTCAGAAGACTTTCAATAAGATCCCATGCAAGAAGTTGGTAAGCAAAAGTAGAGCACATGAGATTGGAGGTAATGTACTGGAATAGATTGAGAATTGACGAACCTGACACAAATCGTGGAGTAATCGGGCATTCACAAGTTGGCAGGCTGGACTAAGTGGGTAGCCGCAAGAATCAGTGCTTGGGCCCCAGCTATTCACAATGATATTTGGATTTTGGGACCAAAATCCCAACGAGAGAAATCTTGTTGACAACAACAGGACCCAGAAAATCCCCCTGGTGGGCTGACTCCACTACCGAAAAACACACGGCGGGTTGGGCGATAAATCCCATATTTCCAAGTTTGCCAATGAGACAAAACTCGGTGGGAATGGGAATGTGAGTTAGAATGAAGTTGCAAAGAGGTTTCAAGGAGATTTAGAAAGGCTAAGTGAGTGGGCACAAACATGGCAGATGTAATAATGTGGAAAAATGTGAAGGTATCCACCAGGAATAACAGAAATACGGAGTATTTCTTAAATGGGGAGAGATTAGCAAGTGTTTATGTCTAAAGCGACTGAGGTATCCTTGTTACAAGTCGTTGAAAGCTAACATACAGGTGCAGAAAGCAATTAGGACAGCAAATGGTACGCTGGCCCTTATTGCAATAGATTTGAGTACAGGAGTAAAGAAGGCTTGCTGCAATTGTCTTGAGACAGCACCAAGAATGTTGTGTACAATTTTGGTTGTCTTACATAAGGAAGGATATACTTGCCATTGAGGAAGTGCCATTCACCCCGACTGATTCCTGCAATGGCAGGATTGACCTATGAGGAGAGACTGCGAAGATAGGCCTGTATTCTCTAGAGGTTAGAAGAATGGGAGATGACCTCATTGAAGCTTACAGATCTCCCACAGGGCTCGACAAGGTAGATGTAGGAAGGATGTTTTCCCTGCCTGAGGGGACCTAGGACCAGAGGGTAGAGTCTCAGAATAAGAGGTAGGCTATTGAGAACCGAGATGAGTAGGAATTTCTTCATTCAGAACCCAACTGACTGCAAGCCTGACTGACTGACAACATTAGATGTGATTCTGCGATTGGACAGCATTTGTTGAATAATCCTCAGTATGTTAAAAATTAAGATTTAAGATAGTCAATCGGGCTCGCGTTTGTGTTTACTGGATGCTACATATGTTAATATACAGGACCCTGTTCTTTGCAGATCGAAAGAGCATTTACGTACATTGCCCCTGTTTAGCTAAACAAATTAAGTGATAGCTAGTTGTGTGTTCATTCCTCGGAGCAATGCCTTGCCAAAGAGAGTCAAGCTGTCTGGTTTAAATTTTCAAACAATGTTTGGCAGTTAACTGTCAGTTACCGGTGCATTCTCTATTTCAACACCATTACCAAACAGAGTCCACTTTGCAACCAATCAACACTATTTTAGAATTTAGAATTTACAGTGCAGAAGGAGGCCATTCGGCCCATCGAGTCTACACCGGCCCCCGGAAAAGTACCCTACCCAAGGTCAACACCTCCACCCTACCCCATAACCCAGTAACCCCACCCAACACTAAGGGCAATTTTGGACACTAAGGGCAATTTATCACGGCCAATCCACCTAACCTGCACATCTTTGGACTGTGGGAGGAAAACGGAGAACCCGGAGGAAACCCACGCACACACGGGGAGGATGTGCAGATTCCGCACAGACAGTAACCCAAGCCAGAATCGAACCTGGGACCCTGGAGCTGTGAAGCAATTGTGCTATCCACAATGATACCGTGCTGCCCACTATTATGAAGGTCTTCCCCACAATTAAAGAAACAATTTAGTTGAACCGTCACTCAAATGATATTCTAATTATTGTATGGGTTTTGAGTTTAAAAAAAAATCAAATCAATTGTCACATTGAATATCTCGAGTGGATAAAACAATTAATTTTAATGTGAAATATTAGCCCTACAAAATTCAACTGTACCCAGCGACCAAAACCCTGAAAAAATAAATTGGTTTCTATAATAATGCAAGTAAATTATAATTTAAGACCTGTTTGGCTATAACTGTTGCTGAACAATAAAGTAAAAGTAAGTAAAGCCACCATAGTCCAGGATGACCATAGGCTGCTTTCCACTTTTCAGGAGGAGAGCTGACTGGTGGTGATTTAACCTGAGGATCACCACACCTCAGTCGGTTCCAGAATTGAACCCTTGCTGCTGTCTCGATCGGCATCATAAGCCAATTGTCCAGCCAACTGAGCTAAACCATCTCATACAGTATAAAGTTGCTGAGCGCGATTCTCCGCTCCCGCGACTAAGTGCCCACGCCGTCGTGAACGCCGTCGAGGTTCACGACGGCGCGAAACGGCCCCGATCTCGACCGATTCAGGGCCCGAAAATGGGCTAGGATCGGGGCCGTGAGAAACTCTGGGGGCGTGTCGCTAAAGCAGCGTCGTCAGCGCGCGCTGGGCATTATGCGGTGCCACATCATCCGCCGCCTAACTGGCGTCACCTGCGCATGCGTGGTTGCCGTCCTCCCCGAGGCCGCCCCGCAAGAAGATGTCGGATGGATCTTGCGGGGCGCGGAGGAAAGGAGGTTCTCCTTCAGAGAGGCCGGCCCGCCGATCGGTGGGCACCGATCGCGGGCCAGACCCCTTTTGAGTGCAACCCCGGTGAAAGAACCCCCATCGCCCCCCCACAGCCCCCCCCCCCCCCTCAGCATTCCCGCGCTGTTCCCGCCGGCAGCGACCAGGTGTGGATGGCGCCCGCGGGAAGCCGTTGTTTTGGGCAGGCCGCTCGGCCCATCCGGGCCGGAGAATAGCGGGTGTAGCAGAGAATCGCCATTTTGGGTGTCCCGGGCGATTCTCTGGCCTGCGCCGCGCAGAACTCAATGGGGCCATTCCCGCCACTTGGGTGCATCGCGGGAGGGTGTCGGACCGGCGTCGCAGGGAAAAATGGGGCGCCAGGCGATTCTCCAAACCGGCGCGGGAGCGGAGAATCGCGCCCGTTGTGTCCCCTTACATTGCTATTCGTGTGATTGGCCTGATGAGTACAAGACAAAAAGCATCAACAAATTCAATAATCAACATAGTATTTTTCAGCAATGCTCAAGCTCTGCACTACCAAACGACTATTTGTAGTTGTTATGACACTAGACTTGCAACCCAGGGTGATGAGTTCAAATCCCACCATAGAAGATGTGAAAATCTGCACAGTCATATAAAATGTCAGGTAGGGAACAAGCCACCCACACTCAATTCAGTCCAATTAATAACTCCAGTCCTGCACTGCAGTTGATTCTCAATGTCTCTGACATGGCTGAGCAAGCTATGCAATTGTAAACAATTGCTACAAAGTTCAACACAACTAAAAATATTGGATAGACCTATGAGTGGTCTGAAATCCAAACACCATGGGCGGGATTCTCCGACGCCCCGCCAGGCCGGAGAATCGGCAGGGGGGGCGGCGTGAATCCCGCACCCGCTGGCTGCCGAATTCTTCGGCGCCACGGTTTTGACGGGGGCGGGAATCGCGCCGGTCGGCGGCCGCTAGCAGCGGCCCCCCCCCCCCCCGCCGATTCTCCGGCGCGCGATGGGCCGAGCGGCCGCCCGTTTTAGGCCGGTCCCGCCGGCGTTTCCCAGGTTCACTCTTAAAATGTGAGCATATATAATTAAAGCATCACTTCATTCCTTCTGTAGTTGTGTGGTTTGTAAGTCATTTTAATGTTAATGCAAAACAATGAAGTTCAAGGAGAAAGGAATATGTAAAGAATTGGTAGTCATATGGGTGGCATGGTGGTGCAGTGGTTAGCACTACTGCCTTCGGCACTGAGGACCCAGGTTTCATCCCAGCCCCGGGTCACTGTCCACGTGGAGTTTGCACATTCTCCCGTGTCTGCATGGGTCTCACTCCCACAGCCCAAAAAGATGTGCAGGGTAGGTGAATTGGCCACACTAAATTGCCGCTTAATTGGGAAAAAAAAAAGAATTGGATACTCTAAATTTTTTTTTAATTTTAAAAAAGAATTGATAATCATAGGATTTAGTGAATTACACAGACTTTGGCTGAAATCTTCTGTCCTCATTCGCAACTGAGATTTTCCAGTGCCGCTGAAAGTGAATGGAGTTTTGGCTGGAACGCCAAATTTTCGGTTCTCGCTCTCAACGGATCCTGCCACAGACTATACCGGAGAATCCGCCCTTTGTATTATATACCTCAACCTGATGAGGTTTTGTGCCACATGATATTGTTGCACATGATTGACTGGTATTTAATCAAATCACATTGAAATTCCTTAGACACAGTGACCAATTTGTCTTGAAATCTATCCTTCATTCAGATATAGCGCATGCAATGACAGACACATGACTGTGGCAAGTAATCTCCTTAAAAAGTCATACTGAACATCAGCTTGCTATATGTCCAAGCAGTGAAAGTTCATTATGTCCCATTGAATATGCAAGGCTCTCAGAATAATTTACTTTACAAGTGTGTGTGCAAACTTTTGAGAATCAACTAGCATTTATGTTCTCCTTCCTTTCATGAGGAACTACTGTTCTCATGGTAGTAATCCTTCCGTCTCCAATTCTTGGCAAAATTCTACAAATGCTTTTGGGAATTCTCTGTACTGAAAATCTATCTAATTTAGCAAATATTGTAGTGTGGCATAGATGATAATGCTATCCTTTACTCATGATAGAAGTAATACGTCCAGCAGAACATTCAGTCTAGTTTAACGCTCTACATACAAAGTGATTTTACAGTTTTCATAACTCTGTAAAAATTCATAGCAATTGTTATATTTGCCTCCAAGGCCAATAACGAAATAAGAAATGAAAGAATTTCTCCTCCTGAAATAATCCCACATTGTACTATAATTTGTTTTCATTTTAATGCTGGTTTGAAATTTAAATACAGAAAGAAAGATAGTTGAATCAATTAAATTCAGTTAAATCGGTCTATTTGCATAAAATATTTTATTTTAAAGGAAGTGTCCATACTCTGTTCATGCACATTTCATTAAATCTTTTTAAAGTTATTGTCAGTTATCAGACACCATTTGCAACTCGCATATTAACCCCTAGATTAAACTCTCACACATTTGGGCATTATTGCCACAAGGTATTTTTCCAGGATCAGAGTAGTTGTACATTACTGGATTGTTATCAGAAATCAGATTTAGTTGAAATTCATCAGTGACTGGTAAACATTTGCACATGACACACATTTTGCTCTTTATAGTGAAGAAGTATGATGAAGGAAAGAAAAGTGACAAGTTGGGACTTCAAAAGTGGAGAAATACTGTACAAACAATAGAATATGCTTCAAGTGCAGGCAGCTGGGAAAATCGATGCAACATACTGCTACTACTTCCACCCTTTACTGGTATTTTCTGATCCCCAGACAGAACAGACTATAATTTTGATCTTTGTACAGTCATGCAATGCCATTATGTTTCAGTTTTAATTATCAGTATTGAGTCAAATAAACTGAGATACAGCTGCAGGCATCCTTCTTGGAGCGTGCTACAGGCCATTAGTTACATAAAAATTAAACGGAGTTCAGTTTGGAATCATGTCATGGAGTGTATCATTCCTTAAAATTACTGATGGCAGTTGATCCTGTCCAGTCATGGCCACTTTGGTAAGAACCTTAGAGCAGCTTCATTGTGCAAATTGATTTACGATGCTATATTTTGCATGCAATCTCTATCATTTATGAGTCAATTTAATTAAACGTTGGCTAATTCCACAAGCCCTGCAGCTCCTGCTGGAGTAGTGGAACTTCTATTCACTTCTATTGCAGCTATTTCAATCTGTAAAAACCTTAACAAATAACGCCTAGAGCAAGCATGTTATTAAAAGTTAATTAGTTACGCAATAGATTAGATGTCTCAATAGCAATAATAGAAAGCATATAATGCTTGAATATTTACCATTTTGCATGCTCACGAACAACGCATGGTGTTACACTTAGTGTCCCTTGTATTGTCAAATACATGGGTTCACTGCTAAACTGAAAACAGTAACGTTTTGGAAATTTAGCTTGAGTAGAAAGATTTTTTTATACAGCATTGCTTGAGCAGGAAATAATTATTCAATGTTGGAGGCTGGTTGGAATTAATTATTCAAACTTCATTGTTGACGCTTTGGTACTGACTGGATCTTTTGCTTTGGTGCTGCTTTGTAAACCTCTCCCAAAATTGCATCCTTTGTTCAAAATTCAGATGCAGGCTAATTTAGTTTTAGGGTCATACTTTTTTATTATACTCTTATTCTATTTGAGTTTTACATTGCTGCAATGTAGCTACGCCTTATTTTATACACCGCCTCTCTGTTTATTTTTTTAAAAATTATTACTTTCCTCAAATTGGCTGATCTTCCATGTCTCGGATTGTGGCCCAGATTTTCACGCCCAGGTTGGGAGCAAGAGTTGGGAGAATTTCTGGTTCCGCGAACTCAACCAAATGGCTGCCTTCCGGATGTCAGATTTTTGGTCCAGGTGAGAGGGCTGGAGTAGAAATCCGGATAGGTGAACCCGTAAGAACTGGGAGAGGCTGCCAAGGGATGGGGCGGTCTGGACAGAAGGCCTGCCTAGGGTACTGACACGGTGTCCTAAAATAAAGACTGAGGCATAAAACATCCTTCCATCCCACACCCGTCAAACTCAGTCCCCACCTTGACCATCCCTTCCAAGCCATCCCAATATGTCCCTCATCCACCTCCATGCCCCCCATAACCTTCCCATGACGCCTCATACTGTCAAAGCCAAGCTATGCCCCTCTACCACTTTACAGCCCCATGCCAATTTAATGCCAACTCATTCAAATAGATGCCTCCCACACACCATAGATGATGTCTTTGCACCTACTCTGCTAACTCGCATCCACTGTGGACAGATCTCAGAACCCATGCAAACATGAGGGATGCAATCGAACGGCCAACCTCATCCAAAATATAGTGCGCCGTGGCACAGCATGGCCAACAAGAGTCGGGAGCCCCCACTCCCAGAAGTTACTCGGCTCGCAACGCCTCGATATCTAACGCAATAACGAGAGACGTTGAGATGTAAATCCCACCCATTTTAGGTGGGATCATGTTTCGGAAAATCTGCACATTAGAGCGGGACGGCTAGTCTCACTTTAATATAGATTAAATGGGGCCGACTGGTCTCCTTCAGTGCTATAATGACACCATGGCCTGAATTTTAACCCCCCCCCCCCCCCCAGCCACACACACACAATTACCGGGTTTTCTGGTGGGAGGAATGTGGAATTTCATGGATGGGATTCCTTCTGGGATCCCGCTCATCCTGACCTGGAAACAATTTTATGGTGCGGTGGGCAGGGCCTTGGGTGGGGAGCCTGCCCGAGCCCTAATTAAGTCCCTGATGCCATGGAAAAGGATGAGTGTTGTCTTAGAATTAAGGTGCTGAATTGGGGCAGCACGGTGGCGCAGTGGCTTAGCCCAGCTGCCTCACGGCGTCCAGGTCTCAGGTTCAAACCCGGCTCTGGGTCACTGTCCGTGTGGAGTTTGCACATTCTCCCCGTGTTTGCATGGGTTTCGCCCCCACAGCCCAAAGACGTGCAGGCTCGGTGGATTGACCACACTAAATTGCCCCTTAATTGGAAAAAATGAATTGGGTACTCTAAATTTATCCAAAAAAATGGTGCTGAATTAGGGGAAGGCTAACTACAACCAGATTAGGCAGGATTTGGAGGCTGTTGTTTGGGAAAGGCTGTTTGAGGGGAAATCCACATTTGACATGTGGGAGTCTTTTAAGAGGACTTGATGGGAGTGCAGGACAGGCATGTGCCGGTAAAACAGAAGGACAGGAAAGACACGGCAGGATTCTCCGACCCCCCCCCGCCGGGTCAGAGAATTGCTGGGGGGGCAACGTGAATCCCGCTCCGACGCCGGCTGCCGAATTCTCCGGTGCCGGTTTTGTGGCGGGGGCGGAGATCACGTTGCGCCAGTCGGGGGCCATTGGCAGTGGCTCCCCCGGCGATTCTCCGGGCCCCGATGGGCCGAGCGGCCGCCCGTTTTCGGCCAGTCCCGTCGACGTGAAATACACAAAGTCCATACCGGCGGGACCTAGCTGTGAGGGCAGCCTGCGGAGTCCTCGGGGGAGATCCGGCCCCCGCCTGGCCCACAATCGGGGCCCACTGATGTGCCGGCGGGCCTGTGCCGTGGGGGCACTCTTTCCCTCCGCGCCGGCCTCTGTAAAGCTCCGCCATGCGCATGCGCTGGGATCACGGCAGCGGTTCTGCGCATGCGCCAGAACATGCTGGTGCCCCCGCGCATGCGCCAACTCGTGCCGGCCGGCGGAGGCCCTTCGGCGCCGGTTGGCGTGGCACCAACCACTCCAGCGTCAGCCTAGCCCCCGGAAGTGTGGAGGATTCCGCAACTTCTGGGTGGTCCGACACCGGAGTGGTTCAGGCCTATTCTTTGGCGCCGGTATGGCCCGCCCGCCGGTTGGGGGAGAATTCCGGCCACGATTTGGGAACAATGGTTGACCAGGGAAATTGAGAATATTGTCAAAAAGAAAAAAGATGCTTATGTGAGGTACAGGCAACTAAAAACAGAAACAACACTTGAGGAATAAAAGAAAAGTAGAAAAGAGCTCAAGCAGGGAGTTAGGAGGGCAAAAAGGGGTCACAAAATGTCCTTGGCAGACAGTATTAAGGAGAATCCCAAGGTATTTTATACACATATTAGGAACAAGAGGTTAGCTGGAGAAAGAGTTGGTCCACTCAAGGACAAAGGAGTGAAATTATGTGCAGAACCAGAGGAAGTAGGTGAGGTCCTTCATGTGTATTTTGCATCGGTAGTCACAAAGGAGAGGGACATATTGATTTGGTGGTGTCTCAGAGGGATGTATAAACACTTTAGAACAGGTCATTATTACGAAGGAGGAAGCGTTAGGTGTGTTGAACAGCATTAAGGTAGACAAATCCCCAGGGCCAGATGGCATCTATCCCAGTTTACTGAGGGAGACAAGAGATGAAATTGCTGGACTTCTGACAGAAATCTTTGTGTCCTCATTGGCCACAGGTGAGATCCCAGAGGATTGGCGGATAGCCAATGTTGTACCGTTATTTAAAAAGGGTTGTAAGGATAATCCATGTAATTATTGACGTCAGTGATGGTGAAATTGTTGGAAAAGATTCTCAGAGATAGGGCGCAGGATTCTCCAAACGGGAGTCTAACTGCCGATGCCGGAGTAAAAACCAGAGTGTTTCACAACGGTGTCGGCGCCCGTTCCCAGACCCCTATTCTGGGGCCTCGGTGGGGCTGGCAGGGGCGTGGTGCAATTTGCAGGGGCGGGGCCTCGGCGCGGCGTCGGAGACCCGGCACAGTGTAAAAGACGCAGCGTCTTTGGTCCCGCGCATGCGCAGTGGGCAGGCGCCAACTAGCGCATACACAGTGGCCGCCCTCCCCCAGGCCGCCCCGCACAACAATGGCGCAGGGATGTGACATTGCCGGCGGAGGAAAGGAGGCCCACTGACAGAGCAGCCGACCCGCCGATTGGTGGGCCCCGATCGTGGCTCAGACACCATCGGAGGCCACTCTCCTCCCCCCACAGGCCGCCCCCCGAGCATTCCCGCAGAGTTCCCGCTGGCAGCGACCAGGGGTGATGGCGCCGGCGGGACTCTGCCACGTCAGAGCGGCCCATTCGGGCCGGAGAATCGGCGGCCCAGCCGATTCCAGCGGCCAGCGCCGCACCAAATGCGCCGGTGCAAATGCCGCCGATTCTCCGCACCTCGGAGAATCGCACGCCGGCGTCGGGGTGTCGTGGTGTGGTTGCTCCGATTCCCCGGCGCAGGGCTCGGAGAATCGCCCCCAGGGGGTGGGATTCTCCAATAATGGGGCTATGTCCCCACGCCCGCAAGAAACCCACGCCCGCAAGAAAACGGGCGCGAGTCACTCCGGACTTTTTTCTGGACTGTCCGGAGTGATTCTCCGTTTTTAAGGGGGCTAGCAGGGCCCCGGAGTACTCCACGCAGCTCTGGCTGCCGATATGAGGCCCTGCACTTCCGGCCGCAGGTCCGTGCATGTGCGCGGCGGCCTCCTATTGCGCCGGCCCCGTGCGACATGGCGGACCCATAGAGCGGGCCGGCGCCAAAGAAGTAGGCCCCCCCAGATCGCTCACGCCTGCCGATCAGTGGCCCCCGATCGCGGGCCTGGCCATCGTGGAGACCCCCCTCTGGTGACGGATCCCCCCGCCCCCACCAGGATGGCAACCGCAGCCGCGATTCCGATCTCCCTCCAGGTGGAAATATACGTGAACCACGCAAGCAGGAACTCAGCCGGTCATCAGCGGATAATCGCCATGGCCATTCTCCGGTCGCCGGAGAATCGCAGGAAGGCGTCGGACCCGCGATTGCGCCGCCGAGGCTCGGAGAATCCCGGCCAGGATCGATGCACATTTGGAAGTGAATGGTCTTATTGGTGACAGACAGTATGGTTTTGTCTGAGGGAGGTCATGTCTCACAAATTTGATTGATGAGGGAAGGGCTGTGGATGCTATCTACATGGACTTTAGGAAAGCATTTGATAAGGTCCCTCATGGCAGGTTGGTGCAAAAGATTAGATCGCATGGGGTTGGGGTGAACTAGCTGGAAGGATCCAGAACTGGCTTGGCCATAGAAGACAGAGAGTAGGAGTGTTTTTCCAAATGGAGGTCTGTAACTAGTGGTGTTCCGCATGGATTAATTCTGAGACCTCTGCTCTTTGTAATATATAGAAATGACTTGGAAGAAAACGTAGCGGGTCTGATTAGCAAGTTTGCAGATGATACTAAGACTGCAGGAGTTGCAGATAGTGATGAAGATTGACAGAGAATACCACAGGATATAGATAGACTGCAAAATTGGACAGAAAAATGGCAAATGGAATTTAATCCGGACAAATGCGAGGTGATGCATTTTGGTAGATTCAATTCAGGTGGGAGCTATAAAATAAATGGCAGAAGCATAGAGACACAGAGAGATCTGGGTGTGCAGGTCCACAGATCCTTAAAAGTGGCAGCACAGGTAGAAATGGTAGTAAAGAAAGCATATGGCATTCTTGCCTTCATAGGATGGGGTGTCGAGTATAAAAGCTCGAACATTATGTTACAATTATATAGAACATTGGTTGAGTCACATTTGGAATACTGTGTCCAATTCTGGTCACCGCACTACCAGAAGAATGTGGAGGCTTTGGAGAGAGTACAGAAAAGGTTTACCAGGATGTTGCCTGGTATGGAGGGTATTTGCTATGAGGAGAGATTGAATAAACTGGGATTGTTCTCCCTAGAGAGACGGAGACTGAGGGACGATCTGATAGAAGTTTATGAAATTATTAGGGTATAGATAGGGTGAACAGTTGGAGGCTTTTTCCCAGGGTGGAAATGACAATTACAAGGGGGCACAAGTTCAAGGTGAGGGGGGGAGAGGTTCAGTGGAAATGTGCGGGGCAAATTTTTTTTACAGAAGGGTGGTGGGGGCCTGGAATGCACTGACAAGTGAGGTGGTTGAGGCAGATACGTAGCGACTTTTAAGACTTATCTGGATAGGCACATGAACAGACGGGGTATAGAAGGATTCAAGCGGTTGGTCTAGAAAGGACACATGATTGGCGCAGGCTTGGAGGGCTGAAGGGCCTGTTCCTGTGCTGTATTGTTCTTTGTTCTTTGAAGCGTCCACTTAGGGGCCTCTTCCTGCCCAGTGTAATTTTTAAGCTGGCGGCAACCAGATAGATTGGGGGGAAATAGAAACGTTTTTAATGCACAATCTCGGGCAGAAAGGTGGGGGCTGGAGGAGCTGGGCCTCCATCAGAAGCCCTCACTTTATGCAAATGTTGTGCTTGCTAGTTACAACTGTCATTTGTGTATTGATAAGCCAAAACTTTCAAATCAATTGTGAAACTGCTGTTACAACTTCACCTTCAGAGAAACATCAAGAAAATACAGCATCTTTTTTCATTCATTTATGGGGGTGGGGGACAGTAAGGCCAGTATTTATTGCCCATTCCTAATTGCCTTTGAGAAGGTAGTGATGAGCTGCTGCCTTGGATTACTCAAGTCCCTATGGCGTAGGTAACCCCACAGTGGTGTTCAGGAGGGAATTCCAGGATTTTGACCCAGCGACAGTGAAGGAATGGCGATATATTTGCAAGTCAGGATGGTTACTTGGAGGGGACCTTCCAGGTGGTGTTGTTACCATAGCTACTGGTAGTGGTAGGAAGTTTGGAAGATGCTGTCTAAGGAGTCTTGGTAGTTCCTGCTGTGCATCTTGCAGATCAGCGTTTTTCAAACTTTTTTTCCCGTGAACCCACTTTTACCAACCACCCGACCTTTTTGACTCACGCTTGCCGACCTTCACAGCCCACCATTTTTGCTTACCTTTAATGCGACAGGTGAGCCTACTTGGTCCTCACAATCTCACTTGCTTTGTCATTCAATGTTACATTTCTGCTAAGGACTTCAGCTGACAATTTAGGTTCTCGCTGCATCCTTTGAAAGAAATCGAAGAGGTTTATCCTTGAATTACTCGCCACAGGATTCATAGCCTCTGACCTGCATTTGTAGCCCGAGTATTTAAGTGACTTAGCCCAGTTCTGATTTCAATTGATTTGCTAAACATTTTGAGACTAGAAATGCTAGAACTCTAATGTGACCAACTTTTATAACATTTTTTGTGTGGACTCATTCTTTCCCGACAACTTCCATGGCTTTTTTGTTCCTAATTGTTTGTTCTTCGGTGCTTTTGGTCCATTAAGTCAAATCAAAGACGCTTACTCACTGAATTTAAAAGTGATCCACAGTCTGACTCAAAACAATACTATTAAATGTTCATGATTGTAGTCACTTATTTAAATTTTTATTCAGTGTCATGTTTGAAAAATCACAGGGAGCTAGTATACATTAAAAATCATGCAAAATTAGCACTGCGTTAATAATGCTGGTTGCACACCATCTAAAGGGCAGAGAATTGCGTGCAGTAGCATACAACAGTGAGGCAAAAGGCTGCAGAGGAGGTGTTTTTTTTTCCTTTTTATTAATGAGAAAACAATGCAATAGATTTTTGAGCAGCATTTTTGGAAACCTACAATGACATTGCATTCCCTCTACAACATATTAAATGGTCAGTGTCAGGACATTTATTTATTACAGGGGCAGCACGGTAGCCTTGTGGATAGCACAATTGCTTCACAGCTCCAGGGTCCCAGGTTCGATTCCGGCTTGGGTCACTGTCTGTGCGGAGTCTGCACGTCCTCCCCGTGTGTGCGTGGGTTTCCTCCGGGTGCTCCGGTTTCCTCCCACAGTCCAAAGATGTGCAGGTTAGGTGGATTGGCCATGATAAATTGCCCTTAGTGTCCAAAATTGCCCTTAGTGTTGGGTGGGGTTACTGGATTATGGCGATAGGGTGGAGGTGTTGACTTTGGTAGGGTGCTCTTTCCAAGTGCCGGTGCAGACTCGATGGGCCGAATGGCCTCCTTCTGCACTGTAAATTCTATGATACAGTAAAATTCTTATTTGCATAATCCAGTAAATATTTATGTTTACTATTCTTGATTCCTACGACTTGCCAATTGCAAAGTGTTTTGCAAAATATGTCAAGAGATTGAATCATTACGGTCCTTGATCTGTTGAGCCTTTCAATTTCTGGTTAAAGATGGAGCTGCAGGTACCCAAGAACATGCATGTTCTAAGTTCTAATACAAGATCTTCCAAAAACAAAAACTATATGTGCTATTTTAATGATTGGCAAGTAGAACAAAGTAAATGATAATAATTCTTATCACCTTGTCTTGAATGTTCAAAAATTTGAATGTTTTTGTTTCTCTGTGAAAAAGAATCCCAAGTACTTACAAACTATAACTAGTTCATATTTGGCAATTCACCAACATTGCACAACATTGAAGACCATTTAGTAATGGGTTATTATGATAAATTTGAATTATATGTAGAGAAATGAATTACATACACTATAAAGTTATAGGTCAAAGCAATGCATTAAAATTGTTGTTTTAAAACTTTCTAATTATGAAAAGAGCTTTTAAGTCCTGCATATGGAAATGTAATTTCAAGTTGGGTAACAGGACTAGCATTAGCCAATCTGCAATATCATGATATAATTTAAACTGAGGATTTGGACTAACAGTTTTAAGAATGGAGAAGTGAAAACTGCAGCATAAAGGGATTTGAGCTCCAATCAAGTATTTGGCTGTGAGTGACAGAGTAAGGTTAATAAAGCAAAGAGAATCCTTTAGATCTTATTGTGCAATGCTCGCAGCATCCTAATCATCTGTCACTGGCTAGCTGTTCTGATCTTTCCTTCTCCATCAGCCACAGGATATGATATTGCCATCAGCCAATATTACAATTGTTACCACTATCAACATTAACTTGGGGGAACTAAAATAAATTGTCTCATGTCCTGTAGAAAAAAAAAATCAGCTTTCACCTTAACAGCAATGGACCAACATTTAACAGATCCCCTGGAGAATTTGTTTATAGCCTTAATTAATCCTAATCTTCAATTCAAAGGAGGACAATTAAATCTATTTCGATAAACTACAGTGGCCCTTTTGTTTAAATTACACAAGGCCGGCATTTGAATCCATGCATGTTAAGATGTATTAGTAGGATTATAAACAGTGCATGCCATTATTGCCTTCCCACTGAGGGTACAGCATTGTTTCAATTTAATACAAGTTGGTGTAAAAACAATACATTCTGGCAAAAAACAATTATGGAATCTCCGAGAAATACGCCAAAGTAGATCATGCTAAACAGCTTTGTGAAAAGCTATTCACTGAAACCTTGCAGTAGGCATACCCATGATTTATTTTAATGACTGGCATCTGGAACAAAGTGTTTGACAATAATATGTCATTCTTTATCCAAAACAATAAGTATATTTCAACGAAGGAAGTGAACTGCTCCATTTTTTTCTAAATGGGTTAATCACTGTTGGCATTGAGTGTCAACAATACTCCTCTCTTCTCATCATCTGTCTATCACTTAATGCAGCACTGAACAAGTGAAAGTTGTGGATCCAGTGTGGCCAATAGGATTCTCAGGCTATTGTAGAATGATCATATCTGCAGCTAGTTTGTAATGAACTGCCGACTGAAGTTATTTTTGCCTTCTCCAATTTCTGGATATTAAATTATGTGACAGAAACTAATAGTCTCTTCAAAAACTTATATTTCTGCTTGATAGTTCAACTTTAGACAGCTAAAATGTGATTTTTAGAATACTTGTAACTTTATCAAATGTTTAGTTTTGCTTTTAGAGGCAGGAAACCATAAAAGCTTTTCACTTAAAATAATAAAATTTAAAAACACACTTGTTCTATTAAGTGACCCCAGCAATGATGCTGACCTGAACTAATCACTGCAAGCTGATACCCACAATTACTGACAGTGATTTGCAAATACCTGAGATTTTTCAGATATTTCCCTGGCAAAAGGCCAAACATTTGAAAATATGAAAGGCAAGCTAAGCATACTACCCTTTCATCAACAAGACATTGATTGAAATTTCTCGGTTTGTGAGGATCCTACATGAACTGATTGTTGCCACTATCAAATGATCACAATTCCAATTCAGAAAATAAATTAGCAATTTTGATCTTCGTGCAAGAAGGGTGAAGAGTGTAGGAAAGGGATAGCACCATAATGGTGCAATAGAGCCTTAACTCTCTGTGGATATGACTGTGTGGAGGGAGTTTCACCTTATTTAAATCATAATGTACCCAATTTAGAATGCTTGAACATTAGGCGGCACAGGGATTAGCACTGCTGCCTCATAGCGCTGAGGACCCGGGTTCGATCCCGGCCCCGGGTCACAGTCTGTGTGGAGTTTGCACATTCTGCCCGTGTCTGGGTGGGTCTCACCCCCACAACCCAAAGATGTGCAGGCTAGGTGGATTGGCCATGCTAAATTGCCCCTTAATTGGGAGAAAAAAAAGAATAGGGTACTCTAAATTTATTTTAAAAAAAGAAAATGCTTGAACAAAAGCAAAGGATGAATCTTTTTCTTTCCAGGATTGATAGTCTTCACCTTCAGTGGAAACATAATCCTTTGGAGAACATGTTGTCTCATTTAAACATATTACGATGGTTCCATTTCCTCAAAGGTTAAATGAAGGGGACACTTTAACAACATGATAATATTTAGGGGAAACCATACCCATATATATCTCATTCTGATTTGGCTATGAAAACAATTCTTCCACCATAGCCATTTTTATGTAAAAGCTGAATTTGGCATTTTTCTCCCTTGTGGTTGCCCTCATTTTGGGCTTCTAAAGAAACAATTTGCCATCAATAACTGAATATTGTGCAAGGATTCTCTTTGTCTAGATTTCATGTAATTCATGTAGCACCATGCATGCTCAACTTTCAAACACAATGGGCTGGATTCTCCGCCGTCGGAATGCTCCATTTTGCCAGCAGACCGGGGGTTTCCCGACAGCATGGGACTGCCCCGCAATGTGAAACCCCATTGACCAGCTGGTGGAACAGAGCATCCCTCGGCATGCTGAACCAGAAATCTGGCGGGACAGAGAATCCAGCTCAATATTGTAATGCCATGATAAAATAAAATGATCCAACAACTGCCTAAAGGCCGAAAATGGTTAAAGGTGGCCTGTAGCTTTTAAGAAATGGCAAAATGCATGGTTGTTCTGAAACCAGATTCTGTAATTCCTGTGTTGAGTAGTTTTGTCAGGGTTCTGAAGACATGCTGTTAAGCAGGTTGCTGATATTGCTTTTTTTCCCTTCTGATTGTATGGTGTTTTGAGGAACTTGGAGCTTAGGGTTGTAAAAGTGCTTCATGAAGTAGAAAATATGATGTGTCAGTTGAAAATTCTGTCTTGTGTCATCACTAGACCGTCACAGACTTTGTTTGTTGTTATTTATATCAATAAGCTTTCAATATTTTTAAATGTGGCTTCCAACTGGAAGCTGTTGAAGGGTAAGTTATAATTAAACTCCTGTCTTTGTCTGCTGGTGCTGGCATAAAGGCTTCAGTATTGCAAGATGGCAACAGCATAGTCCGTGAAACACATTGGGGTTAATTTGGTCTTGGGCATTTGGACAAAAACGGCCAAGTGAAAAGTTTGTTCTGGAATTCCAGCACAATCAGTCACTGTAGAAGACGTTCAGGTAATTAAGATTTGTAATGAACTGACTGGCTCTGCCAGTCAAGTAATTCAAAATGCCTGAATTGCCAATATTAAATGTAGCTCATCTTTTGGGATCAGCACTGCAACAAATACCAAACGTTAGTCTTGTCAGTTTACACACAAATGCCACATCGTCATAGAATTTAATTCCGAAAACACCACTAACTTTCCTACAATACTGTATAATGAAAACACAATTTGACTTGATAAATCACTATTATATTGGATCCTATGTGAAATAACACAGCACATGCACCAACTTAACTCCACAGGGGCCTTCCCATCCTATCCCTTCTCCTCTTTTATTCCCTCCACCTCCTTATATTTTGATGTGGAGATGCCGGCGTTGGACTGGGGTGAGCACAGTAAGAAGTTTTACAACACCAGGTTAAAGTCCAACAGGTTTGTTTCGATGTCACTAGCTTTCGGAGCGCTGCTCCTTCCTCAGGTGAATGAAGAGGTATGTCTTCATACCTCTTCATTCACCTGAGGAAGGAGCAGCGCTCAGAAAGCTAGTGACATCGAAACAAACCTGTTGGACTTTAACCTGGTGTTGTAAAACTTCTTACTGTCCTTATATTTTGCCCTCGTTGCCTTCATCAACTTGCTTCTTCCAATAAGAAGCTCTGAAAAGCAATAACAAAGCTGTTTGTCACATGAGGATATGATATAATTTCTAAACCAAATCCCTTGCCTTAACCCCTTTGCAACCCCTTCCCTTGAAGCCTCCTCCCACCCCCTCGCCCCCTACTTCCCCCTCGCCCCCTACTTCCCCCTCGCCCCCTACTTCCCACTCGACCCTACTTCCCCCTCGCCCCCTACTTCCCCCTCGCCCCCTACTTCCCCCTCGCCCCCTACTTCCCCCTCGCCCCCTACTTCCCCCTCGCCCCCTACTTCCCCCTCGCCCCCTACTTCCCCCTCGCCCCCTACTTCCCCCTCGCCCCCTACTTCCCCCTCGCCCCCTACTTCCCCCTCGCCCCCTACTTCCCCCTCGCCCCCTACTTCCCCCTCGCCCCTACTTCCCCCTCGCCCCCTACTTCCCCCTCGCCCCCTACTTCCCCCTCGCCCCCTACTTCCCCCTCGCCCCCTACTTCCCCCTCGCCCCCTACTTCCCCCTCGCCCCCTACTTCCCCCTCGCCCCCTACTTCCCCCTCGCCCCCTACTTCCCCCTCGCCCCCTACTTCCCCCTCGCCCCCTACTTCCCCCTCGCCCCCTACTTCCCCCTCGCCCCCTACTTCCCCCTCGCCGCCTACTTCCCCCTCGCCCCCTACTTCCCCCTCGCCCCCTACTTCCTCCTCGCCCCCTACTTTCCCCTCGCCTCCTGCTTCCCCCTCACCGCCTCCTGCTTCCCCCTCGCCGCCTCCTACTTCCCCCTCCCCGCCTCCTACTTCCCCCTCCCCGCCTCCTACTTCCCCCTCCCCGCCTCCGATACCCTCCTACTTCCCCCTCCCCGCCTCCTACTTCCCCCTCCCCGCCTCCGATACCCACCTTGCTCCCTATTCCCCACTCGCCCCCTATACCCTCCTCGCCCCCTATACCCTCCTCGCCCCCTATATCCCCCTCGCCCCCTATACCCCCCTCGCCCCCTATACCCCCCTCGCCCCCTATACCCCCCTCGCCCCCTATACCCCCCTCGGCCCCTATACCCCCCTCGCCCCCTATACCCCCCTCGCCCCCTATAAACCCCTCGCCCCCTATACCCCCTCGCCCCTATACCCCCTCGCCCCTATACCTCCCTCGCCCCTATACCTCCCTCGCCCCCTATACCTCCCTCGCCCCCAATACCTCCCTCGCCCCCAATACCTCCCTCGCCCCCTATACCCCCCTCGCCCCCTATACCCCCCTCGCCCCCTATACCCCCCTCGCCCCCTATACCCCCCTCGCCCCCTACTTCCCCCTCTCCCCCTACTTCCCCCTCTCCCCCTACTTCCCCCTCTCCCCCGACTTCCCCCTCGCCCCCTACTTCCCCCTCGCCCCCTACTTCCCCCTCACCCCCTACTTCCCCCTCGCCGCCTCCTGCTTCCCCCTCGCCGCCTCCTGCTTCCCCCTCGCCGCCTCCTGCTTCCCCCTCGCCGCCTCCTGCTTCCCCCTCGCCGCCTCCTGCTTCCCCCTCGCCGCCTCCTGCTTCCCCCTCGCCGCCTGCTGCTTCCCCCTCGCCGCCTCCTACTTCCCCCTCCCCGCCTCCTACTTCCCCCTCCCCGCCTCCCGATACCCACCTTGCTCCCTATTCCCCACTCGCCCCCTATACCCTCCTCGCCCCCTATACCCCCCTCGCCCCCTATATCCCCCTCGCCCCCTATACCCCCCTCGCCCCCTATACCCCCCTCGCCCCCTATACCCCCCTCGCCCCCTATACCCCCCTCGCCCCCTATACCCCCCTCGCCCCCTATACCCCCTCGCCCCCTATACCCCCCTCGCCCCCTATACCCCCTCGCCCCCTATAAACCCCTCGCCCCCTATACCCCCTCGCCCCTATACCCCCTCGCCCCTATACCTCCCTCGCCCCTATACCTCCCTCGCCCCTATACCTCCCTCGCCCCCAATACCTCCCTCGCCCCCAATACCTCCCTCGCCCCCTATACCCCCCTCGCCCCCTATACCCCCCTCGCCCCCTATACCCCCCTCGCCCCCTATACCCCCCTCGCCCCCTATACCCCCCTCGCCCCCTATACCCCCCTCTCCCCCTACTTCCCCCTCTCCCCCGACTTCCCCCTCTCCCCCGACTTCCCCCTCGCCCCCGACTTCCCCCTCGCCCCCTACTTCCCCCTCGCCCCCTACTTCCCCCTCGCCCCCTACTTCCCCCTCACCCCCTACTTCCCCCTCGCCGCCTCCTGCTTCCCCCTCGCCGCCTCCTGCTTCCCCCTCGCCGCCTCCTGCTTCCCCCTCGCCGCCTCCTGCTTCCCCCTCGCCGCCTCCTGCTTCCCCCTCGCCGCCTGCTGCTTCCCCCTCGCCGCCTGCTGCTTCCCCCTCGCCGCCTCCTACTTCCCCCTCCCCGCCTCCTACTTCCCCCTCCCCGCCTCCCGATACCCACCTTGCTCCCTATTCCCCACTCGCCCCCTATACCCCCCTCGCCCCCTATACCCCCCTCGCCCCCTATACCCCCCTCGCCCCCTATACCCCCCTCGCCCCCTATACCCCCCTCGCCCCCTATACCCCCCTCGCCCCCTATACCCCCCTCGCCCCCTATACCCCCCTCGCCCCCTATACCCCCCTCGCCCCCTATACCCCCCTCGCCCCCTATACCCCCCTCGCCCCCTATGCCCCCCTATGCCCCCCTCGCCCCCTATGCCCCCCTCGCCCCCTATGCCCCCCTCGTCCCCTATGCCCCCCTCGCCCCCTATACCCCCCTCGCCCCCTATACCCCCCTCGCCCCCTATACCCCCCTCGCCCCCTATGCCCCCCTCGCCCCCTATGCCCCCCTCGCCCCCTATGCCCCCCTCGTCCCCTATACCCCCCTCGCCCCCTATACCCCCCTCGCCCCCTATACCCCCCTCGCCCCCTATAAACCCCTCGCCCCCTATACCCCCTCGCCCCTATACCCCCTCGCCCCTATACCTCCCTCGCCCCCTATACCTCCCTCGCCCCCTATACCTCCCTCGCCCCCAATACCTCCCTCGCCCCCAATACCCCCCTCGCCCCCTATACCCCCCTCGCCCCCTATACCCCCCTCGCCCCCTATACCCCCCTCGCCCCCTATGCCCCCCTCGCCCCCTATGCCCCCCTCGCCCCCTCGCCCCCTATGCCCCCTATGCCCCCCTCGTCCCCTATGCCCCCCTCGTCCCCTATGCCCCCCTCGCCCCCTATACCCCCCTCGCCCCCTATACCCCCCTCGCCCCCTATACCCCCCTCGCCCCCTATACCCATCTCGCCCCCTATACCCCCCTCGCCCCCTATACCCCCCTCGCCCCCTATACCCCCCTCGCCCCCTATACCCCCCTCGCCCCCTATACCCCCCTCGCCCCCTATACCCCTTCGCCTCCTTATTCCCCCCTCGCCTCCTTTTCCCCCCTCGCCTCCTATTCCCCCCTCGCCTCCTTATTCCCCCCTCGCCTCCTTATTCCCCCCTCGCCTCCTTATTCCCCCCTCGCCTCCTTATTCCCCCCTCGCCTCCTTATTCCCCCCTCGCCTCCTTATTCCCCCCTCGCCTCCTTATTCCCCCCTCGCCTCCTTATTCCCCCCTCGCCTCCTTATTCCCCCCTCGCCTCCTTATTCCCCCCTCGCCTCCTTATTCCCCCCTCGCCTCCTTATTCCCCCCTCGCCTCCTTATTCCCCCCTCGCCTCCTTATTCCCCCCTCGCCTCCTTATTCCCCCCTCGCCTCCTTATTCCCCCCTCGCCTCCTTATTCCCCCCTCGCCTCCTTATTCCCCCCTCGCCTCCTTATTCCCCCCTCGCCTCCTTATTCCCCCCTCGCCTCCTTATTCCCCCCTCGCCTCCTTATTCCCCCCTCGCCTCCTTATTCCCCCCTCGCCTCCTTATTCCCCCCTCGCCTCCTTATTCCCCCCTCGCCTCCTTATTCCCCCCTCGCCTCCTTATTCCCCCCTCGCCTCCTTATTCCCCCCTCGCCTCCTTATTCCCCCCTCGCCTCCTTATTCCCCCCTCGCCTCCTTATTCCCCCCTCGCCTCCTTATTCCCCCCTCGCCTCCTTATTCCCCCCTCGCCTCCTTATTCCCCCCTCGCCTCCTTATTCCCCCCTCGCCTCCTTATTCCCCCCTCGCCTCCTTATTCCCCCCTCGCCTCCTTATTCCCCCCTCGCCTCCTTATTCCCCCCTCGCCTCCTTATTCCCCCCTCGCCTCCTTATTCCCCCCTCGCCTCCTTATTCCCCCCTCGCCTCCTTATTCCCCCCTCGCCTCCTTATTCCCCCCTCGCCTCCTTATTCCCCCCTCGCCTCCTTATTCCCCCCTCGCCTCCTTATTCCCCCCTCGCCTCCTTATTCCCCCCTCGCCTCCTTATTCCCCCCTCGCCTCCTTATTCCCCCCTCGCCTCCTTATTCCCCCCTCGCCTCCTTATTCCCCCCTCGCCTCCTTATTCCCCCCTCGCCTCCTTATTCCCCCCTCGCCTCCTTATTCCCCCCTCGCCTCCTTATTCCCCCCTCGCCTCCTTATTCCCCCCTCGCCTCCTTATTCCCCCCTCGCCTCCTTATTCCCCCCTCGCCTCCTTATTCCCCCCTCGCCTCCTTATTCCCCCCTCGCCTCCCTATTCCCCCCTCGCCTCACTCATTCCTCTTCCTCGTCGCTGTCTCCTGCCCTCTTACCTCCTTTTCCTCACTTCCTCCTCCCCACTTCTTCCTACCCATTGTCGCCTCTTCCCCTTCTCTGCCTCCTCTCTCCTCACCTCCTACTTTCCCTCAATGACTCTCTTCCATTATCTTTTCCTCCCCTTCACCTTCCCCATCCCTCCCTTTCCTCCACCTCCGCCATTATCCTCCCGTCCTCTTTCTTCTCCACTTCTTTCTTTTTACATCCCCATTTTAAAAGAGAGAGTTGAAATTACTCTTTCAATAATAAGCTCTGAATCACAAAATCATTTGGCACATGAGGATGCTTTGATATCAGGTTTTAAACCAGATCCCAGTGTGCAAAATAAACATGACAAATAGCACAACATATTGTCCAGGATGGTTCACAAAATTTTTTTGTTTTGTCTATATACTTCCCTGAAGGCTGAGAAGCTGTGTTTGGCTAGAGCTTTATCACAATGCCCAGAGCTGGTCTATGCGAGCACATTTATACTATAATCTGTAGGCACCAGAATTGATGACCTCTAAATATTTTGAAGAAATTAAATGCTCACATTGTGTAATGGACAGCTGTTGATATTGTGGGGAGTCCCAAAGTAATTTTGGCTTGTGTAAAAATAATTGCTGTAAGAACTAAAGCCTCAATCTAGAGTGACCGCAGAGCGTATATATGGAGCATGGTCCCCATAGAATTGTCAAGTTGGTCTGCAGTAAACATTTTTTGAAGCCAAGTTGGAAGGACCTTTTTTCTGAAGCACGGCTTTTATTGAACTACATGATATTTTGAATCGGGAATATCAAGGGGGTGGGGGCGGGGCGGGGGGGGGGGGTGTGTGGGGGTGGGGGTGAGGAGAAATGTTATGCAGTTTTTGTGCACGTGGATGATATTTCATTAAAGGTGCGAACAAAGAGTCAGGAAATTGTTCAGCTGAGGGATGCATTTCATTCTAAACTCTGAAAATTATCTGTTTTAAATTTGGTGACTGCTGCTCATAACGTTCTAATTATAATGTGGGTTAATAATGCTACAGCCTTCCAGATCCATCTGCCCTCTATTTCCACTTACATGTTGTGACAGTGTTACTTTGTTAATATAAGAACTGATGTATGTCAAATAATTCAGTCTGTAGTTGCTTAATTATAATAACTTAATTGTTGAATTTTCTTTTAGCAGCATGTATCTTCGATCTTAAAGTGGGATATATAATTTCATACATGCTTTTACTTTAATGTATCCCCGATATTACACTCTTTTTCACCTAATGCCACGAGAAACCAATCATTTGGTACTTGTGTAAAACAGCCACAAAAATGGCATTAATGTTGGACATGGGTCATAATGGTAAGGAGTTCTATGTTAAAGGGATACACCAAAGATTGGTCACAATCTACTGTTTCTTTAATTGTAACTGAGCCCCCAAATTACAGGACAATTTGCCAAATGAGTTCTTAACTGACTGACCTTTTTGCATCCAGTTTTCAAGGTGGCTGGGCATTGATATTTAGCAATGGTAAACTGATTTCCATTTCCAGACATACAGTTGAAAAATAAAGTCCAACCCAAAGTGTGCAACAGGCATTGGCTGTCTTTATGTTTTTGATTGCAGAACTGTGAAATGCCTTAGAACATTGCTCAACATTAATGACACTACACAAGTACAAGTTGTTGCTGTTTATAGGGCATTAGACACTTTCTGAAGTGCCTCTCTGTGCCCATGCAATATCCTTTGCAGAAATTATATGAGTTTCCTCCAAACAACTGCCCATCCTACTTTGAAACTGCCTACATGAAAATGTGAACTTTGTTGACTCTCCTCCCTCTGACTGGCCACCCACCCTCCTTGTGGGGAATTGCATAGTTGTCAGAACCTCCTGATACAGTCACAATTGAGATTGGGAAATCAGAAACACTTAGGTGGTGACCTGATTTACAACATTTAATTCTAATAGCTATTGCTTTGCTTTTAATTGGTGTCTGATATGCATAAAATATCCTGACTTGTGTATCTAAAGATTAACAAGTATTTGATATTCATACAATGATGAATTATTATGTTGTTTCTAATTAATGATCACATTAACACTAACTTAGTCATCAGAAACTTAAATGCAACAAAACAAATTGCTGAAAAATCCCCAATATAGTCAGAAGCGTTTGCAATGCACGGACAAAGTTAATGATTAGCAGCTGGTACCCATTTCCAGAAAGAGGCTTTGAGTAAAATGGTCACTGAGCATGCTATTTCCTCTCGTACTGTTTAATTCCAACAACTATATTTTTTAAAATCTATATTCTTTCATGGGATGTCATGGAAACTGATCATGTCAAGCTGTCCATTTGAGTCATTCCAGGATATAGGACCATCCACTGCTAGAGGCGTCTTCCAAAGCAATGGGAGGGGAGGGGAGAGAGGGGGTTGATCCTATTGATTGCAATTTGCTTCCCATCACATGCTGAAGAATTAATATGCGGTTTAAGTTTTGCTGTTACAGCAGATTAGGGACAAATTTGAGGCAGTGCAGATGTGTGATTGGAACAGCATTTAACATTTTGGCAAGTGAACACTTTTATGTTGTTTGCTGTCAAGTAAATTATTGGGTCTATTTAAATTGTCTTCAAAGCATCAATTTCAAACGTAAGAACTATGACCTGAGCTGAACATATATCACCTGCTGACCTAAAGTTAAAACATATGGATGTTTTTGTACATAAGATCTAATGTTCTCCACAAATCATTATTTGTAATGTTTGGTGTGTCAGATGTTTAGATTTGACAGTTTATTGATATAGGTGAGTCCTGTGCTTGCGTGCAGTGTAAAATCCTATCAGCATGAAATGTAGATTTTTATATTCCCTGGTTTTAAGGGAGATACTGGGCGGGATGCTCCGTTTTGCCGGCAGCCAGAAGATTTCCCAACGGCGTAGGGCTGCCCCACAATGGGAAACCCCATTGACCGGCCGGCGTAACAGAGCATTCCGCCGGCAGGGTGAGGAAGAAATGTGGCGCGACAGGACGGAGCATCCAGCCGAAAATTTTTTAAATAAAGAATTATTTTAAGATTTGTAAGAGTATTTTTCTTAACTGTTTACTTGTTCATTTTTTACTTCTCAGACACAGCAGCCTATTACTTGAGTACTTGTGTCTCGTGCTTGATAAAATCTTTAATTGATCATGGTTTGACAGAAAAAAGAGGCAGTGTGGATATCATCATGACATTTATAATTGATAAATGTGGCTTATTGTAAGCAGTGAAAGAACACACTATTTCTCTGAGAGATAACTAATGTAGGCATGATCTGTTACAGGATGGTTTTAGAAATAGGATAATTTTTTATTGAATTAAGGGCAATGTGACTATTTTAATCAAGTCTAATTTTTAGGAACTAGCTAGAATAATTTACAAATGAAATACTTTTTGTGACTCCTTTATTTAGGGCAGGTTCATTTGTCCTGACTTTACATACTCTAGTACTTTTTTCATATGATGTAGCTTTGATTATCCATTAAATTTTAGACCTTGGTGATCCTTTCATGTACCCCGTTCCATAGTGACCAGTGATAAAGAGGTACATCCTAATCTGAATGGTTTCCTTATGTTTGCATTTTTTTCAACTGAGAGAGTGCAATGGGAAAAACAATGAAGCGGGGCACTTTATAAATCGAGTATTAACTTATTCCTGCCAATAACCCCCCCCCCCCCCCCCCCCCCCGCCCCCCCCCCCCCCCCCCCCCCCCCAATCGCCACCTTCAAAGCAACACTGGGCACTCCTTCCATTTTGGGGACCAGCCAAGAAGAAAGAGAAGGAAAGGATCCTCATGTGCATTATGAAAGCTGGAATTCATATTAGGAGATACACAAAAAGATACATAATCCTTAACACCAAAATAAAGTAATTTGAAACTCCACTTTTTAATCAAACTCCGTGTGTAAAATGGTTTGCAGACTAAGCATTGAATACCCGAGGGCTAGGAGTAACAAAGTGTGCATGTAATGCTTCAAATTACAAATGTTATGCTTTTATTACAAAATGACCAAATGATTGCAATCAGATTTTAGATTTGAGGCATCAATTCTGCTACAATCTGGAGGCTCTTTCAACTGGCTTATCCCATGTTACTAGGCCCATTATGTTGCAAATGCAATACATAGACTGTTCAGCTTCACTTTTTGCAGGACTCTAGTTATGACTGGAAAACTGTAATTGCATTATGTTGGAGCTTTTGGTTTATCCAGAGTTTTGCCTGACTTCCCATCCTAAAGTAGAGAGTAGGTTCTATGTTAAGTATTCAGTAACATAATCACCATAGGATTGCCACTCTACTTGGACTTTTTCATGCCTAAGTGCTGTTCCGCATTTCTTTCCGGGTCTTCAGAACCCAACTTCTCCAAAAACATAGAACACAGCATCTCTTAAAGAATTCCATTGCAGAGCTAGCCTTGGGAGATGACAAGACTCTTTATGGGACTAGCTGCAGTGTAGTAGCCTCATTGTTCGGGGGCATCCTTTGGCTCTCCAGCTTCCGGAGTCCATTTTCCAGTGAGCACATCTTCTGGCCATCAGTTAGTCATTGCGTTGAAATTCACATTATGGGATACTGCAGGGACCTTCTTCGCCCAGCTCAAGGAAGGCTCTCGAAAAAGAGGAAGCCAAAGGAAGCGCTTCAAAGACATCCTGAAGGCTTACCTCAAGAAATGTAACATAGACATCAATGTCTGGGAGACCCTGTTCAGGAGAAACCTACTTGGAGGAACCTCCTGATTGAAGGAACACAATTCTTTACCATTTCCAACACGGTGCAGGGTCAGGATCCCAAAATAAAAGTCCAGCCCATCTGTCTGTATTCTTTTACAGACACTGTTGTATCCTGCTCACACCTTTTCAGCAAATTTGGATAGATTACACTCAGTCCCTTTGTCTAATTTATCAATATAGATTGTTAAAAAGTGATCAATATAGATTGTAAATAGTTGTGACCCCAGCACTGATCCCTGCAGTCGTCTTCTTCGTTACTCACTAACGAGTATGATTGTCTACCTCTGGGCTCTGTGGTTCTTGCATGGCTGATGAGCCAGATCCTAGAGCCGCATCTTCAACCTCACATTTGACAGGTGTTTCTGAGAGGTGGGATTGGTCCGTGAACTCGATCGTTGGTATTCCTTTCTCAGACACCTTTTCTGGGCCTCCTCTTGCAGTCACATATCCTCAAAGAATTGGGTCTCTTCAATCGGGAGGTTCCTCCAAGTGGGTCTCTTCTGAGCAACGGTCTTCCAGGTAATGATGTCTATGTTGCGTTTCTTGAGATAAGCCTTTCGGGTTTCTTTGAAGGGCTTACTTTGTCTCCTCTTGTTTGAGAACCTTCCTTACGCTGGACGAACCTCTGCAGTACCCCACTAGTAACATGTCAACCTGAAATTAGCCAATTTATTCCTACTTTCAATTTTCTATGTTAGAAATAGAATTCAATAGTCTCTTTTAAAATGAAATTGAACATATATATTTGAAAATAAAACATTGATGAGGATTGAGGATGTGAGAAGAGAGTTGGGAAATGGGACTCATTGGTAGCACTTTCAAAGAGCCAGCACGTTGCATCATGATGGGCCGAATGCTTCTGTGCTGTGTGATTCTACAGAACTTAATCACTCCCTCCTTGCTTTGTGTGCATTTAACTTGCTGCCTGTGCTGGTCCTACAGAGATGGTTTGGCACGTGAGGTTAGGTTTGTTATATTTGATGTATAGTTTTCTCAAAATGATCCAATAGCTTTCCCATCATTTTCAAAGCAGTCTTTGTTCCCACTGGTGCCATAGGCATGTGGCACATTGTATCGGGTCGGTGGATTGGCCATGATAAATTGCCCTTAGTGTCCAAAATTGCCCTTGGTGTTGGGTGGAGGTGTTGAGTTTGGGTAGGGTGCTCTTTCCAAGAGCCGGTGCAGACTCAGGGGGCCGAATGGCCTCCTTCTGCACTGTAAATTCAATGATCATCTATGATTAATCTAGGACAAAGGTTTGGCACAACATCGTGGGCCGAAGGGGCTGTTCTGTGCTGTATTTTCTATGTTCTATATCATGTTCGTTATTTACAAGACATTTCATTCAGATGGAGTGACAGTCCATCTCATTTGAACATCTTGGGCTGAATTCTCCATTCTAGAGACTGCTGATGTCGTCGTGAAAACGATGGAGTTTCACAACGGCGCGATCGGGTCCCCAGCTGCAGCGATTCAACCGCTTCCAAGGGGCTAGCATGGGCGTATCGGGAAACTCAACACTTTGTTAACGGAATTTGATTCGCCGCGGCTGCACATAATTCATCCTCCCTCTCCCACACACAAGTGTTGCTGCCAACTTGGCCGCAAGGAGAGCAGCGCCATGCTTCCGGGATGCCAAACTGGAGACCCTCCTGGACGCGGTAGGGAGAGGAGGCTGGTGCTAAACGCCGGGATGGAGGTCAGCAGGCGCCATCGTTCGCCATGCCTGGGCAGAGGTGGGAGCCGCCGTCAGCGCTGTTGGGGTGGTGGCCCGGACAATGGCCGGGTGCCATGGCTATTGATGCCACCAGATACCCAACGCCTGGGCTGCATATGTTGGGCTGTCTAACACTGTTGCTGTTTGTGTTTGCCCTCCCACATCCCAGGACAAAGCCACACACAACCGCCGGGAGTGGGAGAAGACTGGTGGGGGACCACCAGACCCCTCACCGTGCCCAAGCAGAGAGCACTAGACATTGTCAGCGGTCTGGAGGAGAGGGAGGTTGCCAGAGCGGGTGTCCCCCAGACAGCCGAGCACAGACGGAGGGAGCAGCCGGAACACCAGCCCTGTGCCCGAGACGACCCAGGACATCACGGAGTTCGGGTCAGAGGAGGACACAGACTTTCTGTCACTGCTGTCTCCAAAACTGTCCACCATCTCAGAGACTATCACCTCGGTTGGGCAAATTAGTGAAGAGGCATCTGGTGCGCACCTCACAGTCGTTCCAGTACAGCAGGTGAGGTAGGAGCAGCCGAGGGGCCGGACTGTTGGAGGGCATTCCGGCCCCAGGAACCAGCTGACACCCAGACGGGTCCCCTGCTCCTGGAAGATTCAGTCCCACCCATAGTTCAGGTGCAGCCAGAGACCCAGGGACTAGAGGAGGAGATGACGGCTGGCTTCCAGCACCTGCAGACGCATGTGGAGGAGTACATCTGTGGGCAGGAGCAGGGAGTGGTGCTGGTCATGCTTGCCACCCAGGCCAAAACCGCACGGGTGGCATCCGCGGTGGAGGCAATGGGACGACGGTGTCGGACATGGGTCAGTGTGTCCAAGGTCTGGTGCATTCTGTGCAGGCGTGGGCCGAGGCCCAGGAGACGACTGCCCTCTCACAGGCAACCATGTGCTGTGGCCAGCTGGACATTGTAGCGGCGCTCCTCCGCGTGGCCCAATCACAGCAGGCCATTGCTGAGAGCATCGGTGGCATAGCCCAGGTGCTCTCACAGACACAGAGGGAGGTGGCCCACTCACTGGCTGATGTGGCACAGACCCTCAGGGTGGTGGCGCAGTGCCAGATGGAGATAGCCCACTCGCTGTGCTCCATGGCCGTGAATGCTCAGACCCTTGTCAATACCAGAGCGGGCAGGTGGTGGGGGGGGCCTCGGGGGATGGCTCCAACTGCCCCTCTGCAGCCCGCTCCTCTGCTGCCGCCTCCGCCTCCTCTCTGAGCCGCCCCCGCTCACGCTGCCACAGGGCTGCATGGGCAGTGGCCGTCGCCAAGGCAGCCAAGATCGCTGGTTGATGACTGAACATAATTATCTGCAGGGGGGTGAGAGGAAAACATGTTACCATGGCGCATACACGCGTGCACAACCAGGTACCATTGGCTGCACTGTGGCCCCGGTTGTCACCGAGCGCCCCAGCCATTCATACCCCACACCCCGGCCCCGTCAGTGCCCTCGGTTTTGGCACCCATCCCTGCTGCCAGGGCCACCTTTGCCCTCACTGGGGGCTGCCAATGGTGTGGCCCTGGATGGTCCCCCGATGGGTGTCGCCGGTTGAGTGGGGTTTCCTGGGAGGACGCGGGGGGGGGGGGGGCAGTTGGCCATTTTCTCTGCGTCCATCCAGGGGCCAGGGTGGGTGGCCAGCAGGATGGCCGCCATAGTTGCGCTCCATGCGTGGGCACAGATCCTGTCCTCTCGGATGTTCCGCGGCTGCTCAGCCATTTTCCTCTTCCCCCCTTCCACAGAAAGCACGACCAGCGTCCGCTATGGGAGACCACGCTCTCCCCAGCCACTTCCTACCTCCTCTCAGCCAGCACGCCAGCTTCATGATTTTTTTTCTAGGATATTAGAAACATGCTGTCGGGAAATCGGCCCATCCGGGGCACAGAATCGTTGCGGCTCCGGAGAATTGGTCGTCTGGGCAGATAATAAGATGCGTACTGTACGTCCAGGCCGCATGGCAGGCGCCGTGATTTTGTCGAGTTGGGGGGTCCGGAGAATGGCAAATCGGCGCAAAACAGGTGTCGAGCCCTATTTCTGCGTCGGAGCCGATTCTCTGGCCGATCATGTTTCGCGATTTTGCCGTGATGTCACAGAGAATCCAGCCCCTTGTCTAGGAGATGGAGGAAATTAGCCAGCTGTCTAGGTTTAGTTTAAAACTGGGAATGTTTATAAATGAGTCTACAGTTTGTACAGCAACCAGTGCAAAGCCCAATAATATGAAACTATCACATCACTAAATGTGTGGCATTGCTTCACCAAAATCATTATTTATGCAATTGATAACTTGCAGCTATGGTTATTCTGTAATGGAATTCGTGCCTGTATTTAAATCGAATGGAGCTGAGGTGGTGCTGTTCGAGATGCTTTTTAGGAGATGATGCAAAGACAGCCATTGAAACTGATGCTGGGGGGTGGATTTTAAAAGCAGGTTGGGATCAGGCACAGATGGGTGGGCCCAAAGCTATGTGCTGCCAGCTGTCATGCTGATTCAGCACCACAATCCTGACCGAGGGCCTTTTTAGAGAGGCTAATCAAAGGCCCCTTTCGTTTGCCAAGTGGAATTTCCAGATCAGCACTGCGGGCAAGAGACATCTGCCTGGACTACTATCAGGCAACCATAGCAGGCTCACATTGGAGAGGTGGCAGAACCCTGCTTCATTCCTTGCCACCCCCCCCCCACCCCCATCTGTGTAGTCATGGCAACTGGACTACAGCTGCTGCCATCCTGTGGTGGGGTTGCTCCTCCATGATTACAGCCAGGCAGCTGTGGCATTTCCAAAATGAAAAATGCTAATTTTTGCTTCACATTGCCTCCCATTGGCCCTTAAGACTTGGGATCCAGCAAAGGACAGCGAATCCGCACCTGCCATTAAATTGCCTGCCCTTTAAAAGTCCAGTCTAGAACACACAATGTGGGGTCGGGACTTTGTATGGTCCCAACTTCGAGTTCTCGAGGCCAGACTGTAATTGCAGCTCTGGATGTGGAAAATGGGATTATGTTCCATTTCCTAGTTCTGCAACTTGATAAGCACAGAAATTCATGGAAGAATCATGGACGCGATTCTCCGATGCCGTGCCATTTGGGAGAATCGCCTGGGGTACCATTTTTTTCACGCAACGCCGGTCCGAAGCCCTCCCGCGATGCACCCAAGCTGCGAGATCGGCACTATCTAGTTCTGCGCGGCACAGTCCGGTGAATCGCCCGAGACACCCAAAATGGCGGTTCTCCTCCACCCCCGCTATTCTCAGGCCCGGATGGGCCGAGCGGCCTGCCCAAACGACGGCTTCCCGCTGGCGCCATCCACACCTGGTCGCTGCTGGCGGGAACGCTGGGGGGGTGCGGCCTGTGGGGGGGGCGAGGGGGGTTCTTTCACCGGGGTAGGACTCAAAAGGGGTCTGGCCCGCGATCGGCGCCCCCCGATCGGTGGGCCGGCCTCTCTGAAGGAGGACCTCCTTTCCTCCGCGCCCCGCAAGATCCATCCGACATCTTCTTGCGGGGCGGACTCGGAGAGGACGGCAACCACGCATGCGTGGGTGACGCCAGTTCGGCGGCGGATGACGTGGCGCCGCTTTTATGCGGCGCCAATGCCCGCCGCGCGCTGACGACGCTGCTTTAGCGACACGCCCCCCCGAGTTTCTCGCGGCCCCGATCCTAGCCTATTTTCGGGCCCTGAATCGGTCGAGATCGGGGTCGTTTCGCGCCGTTGTGAACCTCGGCGGCGTTCATGACGGCGTGGGCACTTAGTCGCGGGAGCGGAGAATCGCGCCCCATGACTTTTCCGAAGTGATAAGATAAATTTTTAGCATGTTGTTGGTTTTTCACAATTTAAATGGCTTTCTTAACAAGTCTTTGCCAGTTCCAGTTTTGAGCCAGTTAGGCCAAAACTAACTGACAAATATTGTAACAGGCTGGTTATCTGTTTACCCTATCAACTTCTAGATGGGGAAACATTCAGTCTTCAATTGGCTACCCTCCTGACCAGTTTGGCTTGGACTTGGTATATCCAGTCACTAAAGAACACTTTGTAGTAGAACCAACATTTTTGTTCATTTTTTTAAAAATGGAACAATGTTTCCATTTAATTCTGCGCAATTGATTACTGTATCAGTTTCCTAATATTGATATTTTATAACTGGGAACTCTTGATTTCTGTCTATGGTGGATTCTGGGTATGTTGGCATGCAGGGTGTAACAGAAAAGGGTGGCAGGTAGGATCATGAATTGGCATGGGGCTATCAAGGTGCCCTGGGATGGCTGGGGGCAAGGGTTGATATGGAGGGTTTGAGAACTATTGTGATTGGGTGGCTGTGTTAGCATGTATGGGCATGGGGACTGGGTGGGAGATGAGGGGACTGTTGTGTTATCCTGCTTCGGTTAACACAGGCTGCTACTTGATGCAGTCTTAACTAAAGGGTGCTCCAGACTCTGAAATGAGTTCAACGTGTTTATTGAACTATTAACACAGTTCTCAAATGAGTTTGTCTCTCTGCTAATCTAACTGTAGTAACTCAGTCTAACTGTACCAGCTTGCTCTAAGCCACGTGTTGGGGTGTGATGCTGCTGATCAACCCTGTCTACCTCTCTAGATGTCTGTCTGTGGAAAGAGGCAGGGTGTGAGTGCCTCATCCCTTTTATAGTGTTTGTCATGCCCCCTTGTGGTGATGCCACCTCTGAGTGTCCTGACTGCCAATTGGTTGTGTCCTATTCGGAGTGCTCATTGGTTGCATGTTTGCATATCATGATATCTGCCCCCTTTTTTTTTTTTTAGATGTATATACATGTGAATGTGTCTGTCTAATGTGACTGATTAGGAATACAGAACAGAACAAACAAAACAAATGCTCATAAGTCCAGTCTCTGAGGCTTGCGTCTGATCCTCGTCGACCGCCGGAGAGGTGGTGGTGGGAATGACGGTGTCTTGTCAGGCGAGGCACGACTGGTGCTCCCGTTGTTTGAGGTGTCTGGAGGTGGCAATTTGACATGTGGAAATGGAGGGGAAAGTAGTTGTGGGCAAGCAACTTTTTGCAGTGCCCTTCGATTCCTTCGCACAATGGAGCCATCAGCCATACGTATGACATAGGATCTGGGTGCGGCCTGTCGAACAACGACAACCAGAGCAGACCACCCACCATCTGGTATCTTGATCCTGACCGTGTCTGCCGGGGATAACACGTCCAGATCGGTGGCATGTGCGTTATAGCCCTGCTTCTGGCTGTTGCGAAGCGGCTGCATCTTCTGCAGCACCGGGAGATGATCAAGGTTGGACAGGTGTATGGCTGGAAGCGTCATCCGCAGGTCCCTGTTCATCAGCAGTTGAGCTGGCGACATGCCAGTGGAAAAGGTACGCAAGTAGTGCAAGGTGTATGTCGGAAGCGGAGTCCGAGGCCTTGCGGATGAGCTGTTTAACGATGTGCACCCCTTTTTCGACTTTGCCATTGGACTGCGGATAGTGCGGACTGCAGGTGACATGCTTGAAATTGTAGCTCTTGGCAAACGTGGACCATTCTCGACTGTGGAAGCACGGGCCATTGTCGCTCATGACGGTGTTCGGGATGCCAAGCCGTGAGAATGTCTCTTTGCACGCTTTAATGACGGTCCGTGAGGTGAGGACTGGCAACTTCAGCACGTCAGGATAGTTCGAAAAGTAATCGATGATTAAGATATAGTCGCGACCATTCGCGTGGAATAGGTCAATGCCAACCTTGGACCACGGAGAGTACTTTAGGGTCATGTGGTTGGAGCGTCTCCTTGCTCTGCACTGGTTGGAACCTCTGACAGGTTTCGCAGTTCAGGACCGTGTCCGTGATGTCCTGGTTGATGCCGGGCCAACAGACAGCTTGCCAAGCCCTGCCACTGCACTTTTCTATGCCCAGGTGTCCCTCATAAATCTGCCGCAGCACCATGCTCTGGAGATGTAGCGGGATGACTATCCTGTCCAGCTTGAGCAGGGTGCCATCGATCAGGTTGTCCTTGATGTTGTAGAATTGAGGGCATTGCCATTTCTGCCAGCCATTGCTGAGGTTGTGGAAGACTCGCTGCAACAGGGGGTCTTTGGCCGTCTCTTCTCGGATGAGAACGATCTTCTCATCTGTTATCGGGAGAGTGCTTGCACACAGTTGTACCTGCAATTCAATGTGCTGGATGATCTCCAGTGATTCACTGGGTGAGTTGACGGAGCGGGAAAATGCATCTACGATGATGAGCTCCTTGCCAGGTGTGTACACCAAATTGAAATCATACCTCTGGAGTTTGAGCAGAATTCTCTGCAAACGAGGCGTCATGTCGTTCAGGTCCTTTTTTGGATGATGTGGACCAGAGGCCTATGATCCGTCTCAACAGTAAATGTTGGCAAGCCGTGGTCATAATCATGAAATTTGAGGATGCCGGTGTGAAGACCTAAACACTCTTCTCAACCTGTGCATATCTGGTCTCAGTGGATGTCATTGCCCGTGACACGTATGCTACTGGTACCCAGGATGACATGTCGTCTCTTTGAAGCAACACCACCCCAATGCCATCCTGACTCGTATCTGTGGTTATCTTGGTCTCGGTCTGGTCAAAGAATGCAAGGACAGGTGCAGTGGTGAGCTTGGCTTTCAGCTCCAGCCACTCTGTTCGGTGCTCCGCCTTCCACTTAAAGGCGGTTGATTTTTTTTTCACCAGCTTGCGTAGGGCCAACTCCTTTCACTCCTGTGTGTGGCCAAATTCGGGATGAACTTGCCAACGAAATTGACCATTCTCAGGAAGCGCAGTACTGCCTTCTTGTCCTCGGGGACTTTCATTGCCTCAATGGCTTTAATTTTGTCTTTGTCCAGGCGCACACCGCAAAATCTGATCGCCCAGGAACTTCAGCGTGGATGTCCCAAAACAGCACTTGGATCTGTTTAGCTTGAGGCTATGTTCATGTATGCGTCGGAATACTTTCTTGAGTCACAACACATGTTCCTCTGGGGTTGTGGACCAGATTGTGTCAACTTCGACACAAACCCCTTCTATTCCCTCCATCATCTGTTCCATGATGCGATGGAAAATCTCTGATGCCAAGATGATGCCAAATGGCATTCGGTTGTAGCAGAATCTGCCAAAAGGCGTGTTGAAGGTGCAGAGCCTTCTGCTGGATTCTTCAAATTGGATTTCCCAAAATCTTGGGATGCGTCCAATTTTGTGAAGAAGCACGTGTGTGCCATCTCACTCGTGATTTCGTCCCTCTTCGGGATGGGCTAATATTCCTGCATAATGTTTTTGTTTAGGTCCTTGGGGTCAATGCAGATGCGTAGGTCCCCCGAAGGCTTCTTTACACGCGCCATCGAGCTGGCCCAGTCGGTTGGTTCAGTGACCTTGGAGATGATGCCTTTTTGTTGTAGACTTGTGAGCTCTGCCTTCAGGCGCTCTCCCAGTGGAGCAGGGACACGTCGTTGGATGCGTGGACCATTGGCTTGGCGTCAGGCCACAGTAGAATCTTGTACTTGTACAGCAGCGTGCCCATCCCACTAAATACATCCGGGTACTGGGTTAGGATATCGTCGATGCTGGCCTGAAGATCCAAATGGGACGGCGTTGTGGTGTAGACCCCTTGAATGATGTTCAGTTGCTTGCAGGCATGCGCACCTAGCAGGGACGCCCTGTCTGGTTTAACAATCTCGAAGCGTAAGCTTGCTTGTGTGTGTCGGCTGGACACCTGCAGATGGCAGGACCCCAGTGCCTTGATTGCATTTCCATTGTAGTCCAGGAGTTTGCAGGCAGCTGGAAGGATTGTGGGGAGCTTCTTGATTATCTTGAAGACCACCTGCGAAATCAGGTTGGCGGGGGCACCTGTGTCCAGTTTGAACTGGATGGGGTAGTGGTTGACCTTCATCATTGCATGCCATTCGTCCTCGGAATCCACGGCCAGGATTGATTGGACTAGCGATGTGTCCGGTTTGGCATATTCGCACTTCGCAATAATGCCCACTCAGTAAGTGTTGTCCAGGTATTCATCATCTGGATCCGTCGCACTGCCTGGATCAGAGTCATGCATTTGGTGTTTCACACTTCTGATGCGCTGCTGTCGGAATTGGGAGCGCTGGCTCCTGACTGGTGGTGCAGCTCTGCACAGGGCTGCATAGTGGTTTGGTTTCCCACAGTTTAAACAGCGTTTGCCTCTTGCAGGGCAGTTTTTTTAAAAATGGGCGGTGCCGCAGTTCGCACACGTCATGACGCTCAGTGTGACGTTGCGCATGCACGGTGGGGTTCTCGGACACTTTGTGTTCCCGATCGCATTTCGCCTGCGTCTGGCCCCGGGAAGAGCACGTGAAATGGCCGCTTTCGCCAGTGTGGAGGCGCTGCATCCGGGAGATGGCCTGAACACTCTCCACCTTGTGGGAGGCTTGTTTTTCACTTTCTGCCGTTTTGTGCTATGAATAGCGATTTTTAGAGTGCTCATGCACAGTACACGTTTCAATCGCGACTGGCAGGGTCATGTGCTGGATTTTCAACAATTGCTGTCGCAGAGGATCAGAGTGGACTCCAAAAACTATTTGGTCTCTGATCATGGAGTCCGTGATATCGCCGAAGTTGCAGGATTGCGCTAGCAGTTTAAGGTTAGTTAGATAGGAGTTGAAGGATTTGCCTTTACCTTGCATCCTCTGCTTGAAGATGTAGCACTTGAAGATTTTGTTGGTGTCCAACTCGTAGTGGCTCTCGAATTTGTCCAGGATGGTTTGGTACTTTGTTTTGTCCTGCCCTTCGGAAAAGTGAAAGGAGTTGAAGATCTCTATCGCATGGTCACCCGCAGCGGTGAGTAGAAGAGCTACCTTCCGAGCATTGGCAGTGCCATTGAGGTCGGATGCTTCCACGTATAGTTGAAATTTCTACTTGAATGATCGCCAGTTGGCACGAAGGTTGCCGATGGTCCTGAGCTGATGAGGAACCTGAATCTTGTCCATTGTGCCTGTATTCAGTAGCTGGTTGTCACGGATCTTGCTGAGTTGAACGAAATAGATTGAACAGTCACACCTGGTATCATGTGTTATGCTGCTTCGGATAACACAGGCTGCTACTTGATGCAGTCTTAACTGAAGGATGCTCCAGACTCTGAAATGAGTTCAACGTTTTAATTGAACTATTAACACAGTTCTCAAATGAGTTCGACTCTCTGCCATTCTAACTGTAGTAACTCTGCCTAACTGTACCAGCTTGCTCTAAGCCACGTGCTGGGATGTGATGCTGTTGATCAACCTTGTCTAACTCTCTAGATGTCTGTCTGTGGAAAGAAGCAGGGTGTGTGTGCCTCATCCCTTTTATCATGTTTATGTCATGCCCCCTTTTTGTGATGCCACCTCTGAATGTCCTGACTGCCCATTGGTTGTATCCTATTCTGAGTGTTCATTGGTTGTATGTTTGCATATCATGACAGGGACTGGGAGGAAACCGGATCACCTGGAGGAGATCCAAGCAGACATGGGTAGAATGTGTAAACCCCACACACAGTTACCCGAGGTGCTATGAGGCAGAAGTGCTAACCACTGTGCCATACTGTGCTATCTTCGCTGTTTAGCCCTCCATATTATACAGCCTTACTGTCTAGTTCTCCAAATTGTGCTGTCCTAGGCTTTGCTGCTTCATTAACGCACCCCCCCCCCCCCCACTCTCACACAACTGTACCCCTTGTCTACTGCAACATTGGTTGATTATAGTTAAAGTGCAAAATGAGTTTGTCATGTTGAGCTTTGAAGGCCTGGTAGTTTGAACATTGAAACACAAATACAAATGGAAAAGTAGTTATGGGGCTTTCAGGTCTCGCAGGCACGGTTCATGCAAGCAAGATTTTGCCTCCGGAGTGTAGGTTTCATCACAATAAGCAGAAACTGCAGGAAACTGCCTGGCATGTTTAAAATTTCAGCTTTACATTTTTAGTGCTGAGCTTTAGTATAGTGGAACATCCACAGCTGAGACCACCTACTAAGTGAAATATTATATCCAATATGTATTAACAGAGTAAACAATGAAACAAGTTGCATGTTGTAGAAATCTTTAAAGTGAATGTACAAATCTGGAACACCAAATCCGTGGAAGCAGCACAATCCACATTTGTGTCACAGCATGCCAGTACAAATACAACACTTACTGCAACTGGCAATACTAAGTAGAAGATTGAGCAGATACCCACAGACTGTGAATTCGAACAATTTACATTTGTAGGCACCTTCTCTGTATAGGAGGAGGAAAGAAGCCACATAAGCATCTCTTCTGCCAGCAAATTCCAGATTATGAAATACTTGTGTACAAAAATTCCTGACGAGCCTAGATCTTTGCTCCCAAGTCTGGTCGTGGAAGTTAGGAAATTCCCCAGGAATTCCCCTGCCTCAGGAAAAAGTGGCCCAAATGGCGGGATCTTTGTTCCAGGAGCATGGGTGTGGTCTGCCCCTTCTGGACACAGACCATAGGTAGTCACAGGGACTGGCAAGTGCTGGTTTGATTCCCTGGGGTGTTGTCCCAGTTATTTTCTTAAAACATTAGGCCCTCTAACCACACCCATGTCAACCCATGCCCCCAGCCATGCAGGGCCCCTTGATAGCCCTAATGCCAACTCATGATCCCCACCTACATTACACCCTGCATGCCAACATACCCAGAATCCACCATAGACAGACATCAGGAGTTCCCAGTTCTAAAACATCAATATTCGGAAACTGATACAGTAATCAAATGCGCAGATTAGGTGGATTGGCCATGCTAAATTGCCCCTTAAAATAGAGTTACAGGGCGAGGAATAATTGGGCCTAGGTAGGGTGGTCTTTCGAAGTGTCGGTGCAGACTCGATGGGCCAAATGGCTTCTTTCTGCACTGTACGGATTCTATGAGTATGGAGGGCTAGAGAATGAGGCAGCAGAAGACAATGGAGGACTAAATATTGAGGCAGCACAATGGAGTTCTAAATGACAGTAAGGCGAGCACAGTGTGGAGGGCTAGTCAGTAAGGCAGCACAATGTGGAAGACTAATCATTGGGGCAACAGTCTGCAGAAGGGAAGACTGGCCTAAGAAACACACCAACTTGCATTTAAAAGGCTCCTTTAATGTTGCAAAATGCTCCAAGGCATTAAACAAAAGTATTATCCTTGATTCCAAAGCGCAGAAGGAAGTAGCAGAGAAGAGTTGGTTTTAGGTTGCATCATAAAAGAGAGAAAGGTAGATGGACAAAGAGTTTTGGGGATAGAGTTCCAGAGCTTACGCCAAGGCAGCTGAAATCACAATAGTTGAGCAACAGGGGATGCGCAAGAGGCTGGAATTGAAGGAGTGCAGAAATCATGGAGGTTCTAGGGCTGGTAGACTTTACGAATGTAGAAAGGACCAAAGCAGCAGAAGGATTTGGAAACTAGGGTGAGGATTTTAAAATTGAAGTGTTGTCAAATTGAAATGGGCAGCAGGGTTTTAGGTGATCACAAGTTTTATGTCAAATGGGAATATGGGAGCTGGGGAGTATTAGAATCATCAATTCTTACAGTGACAAATGCATGGGTTAGATTTTCAGAAGCAAACTGAGGCAAGGTCCGAGTCAGACGATAAGGTGGATGTAGGTAGTATTGGTGATGGGGCAGGTATGTGGTCAGAAGCTCATCTTAGGTCAAATGAAGTTTGCAAATGGTCTGGCTCAGTTTCAAACAGTTACCAGAGGAAAAGATCAGAGAATAGAGTCTTCCTAATGATTAGTTGGAAGAAGTTTCTTCTCATCCAGTATCACTAGTTAAACAAGTGCTGTGACAAATCAGAAATAGTGGAGAGACCAAGAGAAGTGGCGGTGAGATAGAGCTGAGTGTCATCAGTGTACATGAGGAACCTGCTGTTGTGTTTTCAGATGCTGCCACCGAGGGGCAGAATGTAGATGAGAAATAGAAAGGGCCTGTTGGTAGATTCTTTGGGGGGGGTCTAGGGGTATGGTGTGGGAGGAGGGAGCGGTCTGGGGGTATGGTGTGGGAGTGGGAAGAGAAAAGAAACCATGGATATAACTGAATAGATAAGAATGGAATTGGACAAAGAGTAGGAAGACTGGTCAGTGAAGCAGCGCAGCACAATGGGGAGAGGCTGAACAATGAGACCGATCAGCAAGAAGGGTTGGATGGTGAGACAATGCAGCAACAAGAGCGGTTGAAAATATTGAAAATGCTCTTGAAAAGATTGGTTGGGGATAATATGAAAATTTAAATCTAAATATTGGGATACAAGTTTTGAATGAAATGTATAAGTTGCAAATATCAACAAAGGAGGTAACGAGCATGTAGCAAGTAGTCTTAATGACAGTAGATTGTGAGAGACTGTTCAAAGATACTTTAGATTTACATCCTTACTTATTGCTAGAGGATTCACAAGTTATTATTTTTGAATATTTTTCAAAGATAAAACACTTCAAATATTTTAATGCAAAATTGTGGGTTACAGCTGACTGTTTTGATATTATCAGGTGCAGCAGAAACCTGAAGGTTTGTGGTATGTTATTGAGCAAAAATTATTATATTAATTGTTTCAACTTAATCCAACATAAAGCAAGTACATTATACTAACCACTGTTATGCACATCTAATAAATATGCAAATTAATACATAAAAATCTGAATATAATGAAAGTTGGAAAAGGGTTTAGAAAAGATTGATCTATTTCTAACAGTCACATTTTATAAAATAGAAATTGACTTAAATCTGTAAATTACTGATAAAATATTCTGGTAAGATGAGAAAACAATGTATAAAGTAACAAAATGCCTAAATAGAATGTCTTTAATTAGTTTTTTAACAGTTGAAATAGTTTGCATCTTGAAGTATTTTTTGAATGTGGAATATTGTTTTATATTTTTCTGTGGTCCATGGGGGTACATGAAAAAAGGCTCACATCTATGGATTACTTTAGCGCCCACTTGAAACATTCCAAAGTGCTTCATACAATAGATTGTAGTGCTTGTTAAGTGAACAAACACAACAGATAAATTGTGCTCAATGAGATAAAGGAGTACTTTTTTTTGTTGGTGTTAGTTGAGGCAGTAATAATATTATGGGAACTTTAATACAGGAACATACATACAAGCCTCTATTTAAATCACATCCAACAATGACCTACAGCTATTTCCAGGTAATGTGTCACATAATAAAAAGCAGGTATATTTTGAACCGCCACTATTATGACTAGTGCTACTCAGAGGCACGTGCCCTCTTTATAATTCCCAAAACTACTCCCAAGGTCCAAAGTAAAAAGTAATCATTGAGGTACCTTAAATATCGGCCTGAAATATGCACTTGTATATTTGAATATAAAGAGCTGGAAAAGAACGTATTTTGCATATTATCAGCAATATTGAGCAATACCATGTTCAGGTACAGTGTATATGGAGTTAGCTGTTCATAGAAGCTTGAACCAAAGTAACAGATCATCAACTTGCATGAATATAGCACTTGTAACATTCTTAAAGCATAACATTCTGAGATGCTTCACAAGAGTACTATCAAATAAAATTCCAAAATAAAGAAAAACTTGCATTTATAGCGCTTTCGTAACCATAGGACACCCAAATGCTTTGAAACCAATTAAGTGCTTTTGAAATGTAGTCGTTGTAGCAATGCTGGAATGCAGCAGCCCATTGTGCACACCAAGCTCCCACAAGAGCAATGTCATAATGTCCGGAATCTATTTTTGTGATATTGATTGAAGAATAATTATTGACCAGAACAAAAGAGATTACTCCCCTGCACTTCAAAATAGAGTTGTGGGATTGTTTACATTCACCTGAGAGGGCAGACGGGACCACAATTTAACATCTCATCAGAAGGATGGTGCTTCCAACAGTGCAGCATTTCCTCATTACTTCGCTGGCATTACTTCAGTCGAGATTTTCATTCTCAAGATCGAAAGTGGAACTTGAAAACAAACAGGAAATATTAGGTCACATTCAAAAGCTTGCTCAAAGGTTAATTTTTAGGAGCATTATATGTAATCTTTATTGTCACAAGTACATTTACATTAACGCTGCAATGAAGTTACTGTGAAAAAAACCCTAGTCGCCACATTCCGGCGCCTCTTTGGGTACACAGAGGGAGAATTCAGAATGTCCAAATTGCCTAACCGCACGTCTTTTGGGACTTGTGGGAGGAAACCGGAGCACCCGGAGGAAACTCAAGCAGACGCTGGGATAACGTGCAGACTCCACATAGAGAGTGACCCAAACTGGGAATCGAACCCGGGTCCTTGGTGCTGCAAAGCAACAGTGCTAACCAGTGCGTAATTTGAGGACACACAGTTATTCTGGGCCCAGAGAATCGCTGGAGCGGTGCCAGGCCTGATTTCGTCGGAAATTTTAATTCTCCGCCCCCGCACCAAATGCGATTTCAGCGCGGGGCTGCGGAGAATCCAGCCTATTGTCCAACTTGTATCCTTCCTCAGCTTATCTGCAGCTGAAATTCTCATCAATGCTTTTGCTACGTCTGAACTTTATTATTCCAACACACCCCTGACCAAACTCACATTCCAGCATGTGGAAACCCGAGATTGTTCAGAGTTTGAATATTGCAGAAAAAAGATACATTTTTTGTCAAAGCTTTTCATCTTGCATTCATCAGGGCTATCATACAGCCTTCATTGGTTCATTCCTCAGGGCCATGCCTTGACCAATCGAGTTAAGCTGCCTGCTATAAACAATGCTCTGCAGTTAACTGTTAGTCACCATCAACTGGTGCATTCTCCATAGCAACGTCTCTACCAATGAGAGTCCACTTGCCAACAATCCGCACTTTTTTCTTATAGTGTTAATATGTTGGGCGCGATTCAGCCCCAAAATTTCAAAGTGTCATTTTGTCGAGTTTGGCGGAGTGTTTCCCACCCAATTTGTGGGTGAGATCCAGACCAGTAGTCACCCACTTAAGGTGCGATTTAATGGCCGCTTTGCGCATGAGTGAGAGTGCGATGCGGCCATTAGATCGCTGGAAAGGCCAAAATCGAAAACCACACTGGGCTCTGACTGAGCGGCTGAAGAATATTGCTAATAGGAAATTGGCAATCACACTTTAGTGAGTACTTCACACCTCCCATGTGGATTCCTGTGGGTAGACGTCATGCCATGTATCATGTGGGCGTTATTGCCTTGCATTCCAATCAGACCGTGATGCCTCGATACTGTACTGAATACTGCAGGAAGCAACACCACAGATACAGCAGCCGACATCCATCACCCAGGAGCTTGGCCCCAGCACTGGGGACATTTCCACCAGAGGGTGGGTCTGTGCACCGGGGAAGGGACCAGCACCCAGGTAACGCTTTGTCTGGGGTCCCGTGACCAAGGCCTTCACTGCGACCGAGGGTGCATGGGCTGGGCGTGACGGATAGCAGGGGATGGGGGAATGGAGAGTCTCTGGGTAGAAGACACCTCTGGTTGTCAGTTTCTCAACATCTCTAATTCATCACAAATATTATATGGGATGGATGGCTCTGCCAGCCTGGCACCCAGGCACTTTTGCACTGCCAGCCTGACACTGGCAGTTTGCCAGCCAGGCAGTGCCAACCAGGCACACCACTTCCATGGTTCCCAGGTGGAAGTGCCAGACTGGCAGTACCAAAGTGCCCAGGTGCCAGTGGACATGCCAGGGTGTCGCCCTGCCCAATGCCCGACCACCTGGGTATCTTCTGAGACCCCACCCCAGATGCCATTACGACTGTTCCACATTTGTGTGTGCCAGTACTAAACGGCACCCTGACGAGGTTTCCCAGGCACTGCCGGTGAATCCAGGGCCCCAGGAGAATCCAGCTTATGCATTTTTCAGCGAGAACGAGATCTAGATTGTGATGTCTCGTCAAGACTCCGTTAAATCGCACGAGACGTTTCAAGCGTTGGGAGGTTCAATAGCCTTGTCCCAACACTAGGATGGGCGTGACAAGACTATTGAATCATTGTTTCCCGTGATATTGGTATTCTTGTAAACTGCCCTGATGTGTGCAAGATGAAAATCTTAGACAAAAGTATTTTTTTCAGTAACGCTATATATTACCAAATGACTATTTTTTTCATAACTCTCCTTGTGTCCTAACACACACAAAGGTCTGTTCACCCATCTCCACTCTGCTTCTTGACCTACGTTGGCAACAGCAATTTTCAAAACATTGGCATCCTTGCTTCCAGACTGCTCATGGCCTCACCCTGTGCTGTCTCTGTATCTCCTTCAGCTGTATGGCCTCATTTGATCTCTGTGCTTCACAGATTCTGGACTATTTTGTATCCCAGGTTTTAATCACTTTAACATTGGTTGCCATGCCTTCAGCTGCCCAATTCTGGAACTCCCTCCCTTTACCTATTTGCCTCTCTTCCCTCCTTTCAGCTGCTCTTCAAAACCTACCTTTGGTAATTTGTTCATATCTTGCTGCGTGACTCGCATAATGCTCCTGTGATGGCTTTTGGGATGTTTTATAAAGTTGGGCGCTATAAAAATGCAAGTTGTTGTTGAAAGCGCATGGCATAGATACATTGATCTAAAATTCACAGTAATATTTATTTAACATTAATGAAATGAAAATCGCTTATTGTCACAAGTAGGCTTCAAATGAAGTTACTGTGAAAAGCCCCTAGTCGCCAAATTCTGGCGGCTGTTCGGGGAGGCTGGTACGGGAATTGAACCGTGCTTCTGGCCTGCCTTGGTCTGCTTTCAAAGCCATCAATTTAGCCGTGTGCTAACAGTAACTGAGACATTCACTCTCCGGAGCACCTCACACCAGACCCCCTCCTCTGTAACCTCTCCCAGCTCTTCCTCCCACTTTGCTTTGATCCCTTCCAGTGGTGCCTTATCCTCTTCCAGAATAGCTCCGTACACCGCTGACGCTGCCCCCTTCTCCAGTCCCCTTGTCATCACCACCTCCTCCAGCAATGTGGAGGCCGGTCCCTCCAGGAAGCTCTGTATCTCCTTCCTGACAAAATCCCGAACCTGCATGTATCTAAATACCTCTCCCTGCTCCAGCCCATAGTTCGTTTCCAGCTCCCTCAATCCTGCAAACTGACCCCGAAGAAACAAATCTTTTAGCGTCTTAATCCCCTTCTCTTCCCATTTCCGAAAACTTCCATCCCACCTCCCTGGCTACACTGTAAGCAAAACTGTGCTTGTGATGCTTGCTGTGACCAAATAGCCTGATGGTATTCATTGTCAAGACTCACACTGAAACAATTGAGTGAGGTATACTGCCCTGAACCACAGCCAAACAAGGACTCAATACATGTGAAGGGGCAGGGAGAAAATTGACACATAGGACGCTTTCAAGGCAAAATAATTATGAAAATGCATCTCTCCACTCAACAACGTTATCCTCCTCATGATGCTGACCATCACGAATTTGCTATTTCATCACATATAAATCATCAGATAAGTTCATAAAAGGGACACAGTAAAGCCCTTTGTATCCTCTCTACCTTGACGAATGAAGGTGCAAATATGTACGTTTGGGCAGTTTTATTTTCAACCAATTCTTATTTGCCTCCTTTCCACAACATTCTATTTTATAAAATAAAGGGAGAAGCGTTTCAAGTGTTTATCATTTGTAGATTTTTAGAATAGCTGGAATTTCTATCCAGTGGCTATATCGATATGGCAGGTACTTTTGTCTATTTGAGCAGCTGCACCAGCTAATGACCATTGATGAAACTTGTGGAAAGTATAATAGTGATGTCTACTTACCCTGTGCCAATGTCCCAAGGGCCAGTACAAAAGAAAGTAAATTCTGGTTCTTTCGCCCATTACGTATAGTTACAATCTTTTCTTGAAATGTTATGTATAATCAAACCAAAAGTGGATCAAAGTGTGATGTTCAATCTGTGAAAAATGGAATGAAGTAGGTAAAGCCTTCTTTCGTCAAAAGAAAAGAAATCCTGCTCACTAAGGGCTCGTAAGCATGACTTTGAAAGTGTACTTTTGCAGCCATTAACGACTTAAGGTGATGCAGCTATGGCATCTCTTTGTACACAAATGTTTCAAAGCAAGCCATGAGAAAAGTGGATGTACTTAAGTACCTTTTTCATAGAAAAAGGTCATTTTTTGCAAGGCTCTATTCCCAGCAGAAAGGTGAACAGGATGCTTTTGTTGTAAATGGAAGTATCTGAGAATTTCAGTCCCTTTCTTGCAGACAAGACTGTTTAAATCTGAATCTATCCAGGGATCTAAAGCACAGTAATTAGCAGCCTCTTCTGAATGTCAGAGCAGAATTATGATTGTAATGGTTTAGCTGTAGGATAAAGGGATTGAATTGGATTGTGCCTGCCAAACTAAATGAGTTTCCATGGGAATTTTTAACTCGTAATAAGCATTTACTTAAGGCAGTGGGATTGTATAACTAATAAATTATGGGTTTAGAGGAGAGATGCCTGGTTTCTTCAATGAAACCTAACAGCAAGCAAAACTGTTAGAAAGAGGCTTCGGTTCTTAATGAGAATGACCTGATCTGTGCTCTTGTGCCGATGTTCAGCTCATTAAGGCTAAACAGTTTCTGCTAAATACAGTACAGTAAGCACATTTCATGAGACATCGTTTACAGCACATCCCCAGAGCTAAACATTGAATCTGATTGATCCAAACAAAATTGAATTTCCTCTGCCAGATTGGATTCATTTTCTAGTAATGCTATTAAAAATAGTTCTTTGCGGTGTTTCAATAAACATTAACTTGTTATTGATTTTTAACTTTTCTCTAGTTTATGTAATATTTATTGAAACACTTGTAAAAAGAGCCTCTGAGGTGTGGGGAGGAGTATTGGGGACTGCTATTATAACTGAATGTTGCCTGTTACTCTTGAAAACAAATTTATACAATAATCAGGCTTTTTCACTTTGGAAAGATCAAACTTTGACCTCCGATTTATTCTGCAACATTGTTCATAGGTCCATTTAATTTCCAATGCTGAATTGGACAAATGTTACATAAGATAGTTTTGTCACTGGTTGCCTCGTACAATTTAATTATGATTTACTTAAATCACATATTGTGAATGCATATTGTGAATTAAAACAATGGGTGCGATTTCACAGAAAAAAAAGGTCCCATTTTGGACGCAAGTAGTCTTTACGGTGTCTGCAGTGTCAAGAACGACCCCACTATCAAATGGGACACTTTTTGGGGGGCCTCGGCGAGGAACGCCCCACCAAGGCCGCACTTTATTTTTAAATGCTGCCTTGATCTCTCAACCCCCACCGTGGCCTCCAGATCCCCCCCACTTGTTAGGGGATCCATGAGCCCCCCTCTCTCCACATTATAAGGCTAAGGCATCCCTGGGCCCAATCCCTGGCACAGGAAGCCTGGCACCCTGAAAGTGCCACCTGGCACAGCCAGTGTGCCCAGGTGGCAGTGCCAAGGTGCTCGTGTGGCAACAGGAGTGCCAGGGTACTGCCCCTCTTTGCCCAAAGCCCAACCACCCAGGTGCCTCTGATGGCCTGGGAGAGCTCCCCTCCCAGGTGCCGTTACCCCAGGTTCACGTTTGTGTGAACCAGCGCAAAATAGTGCCATGGTGAGATCTCCCAGGAGCGGGCATTAGATCACAGCCCTTGGGAGAGTCTGGCGCAAACATATTTAAGTGAGCCTAATCGCATATTTAAGTGAGCCTAATTGCATATTTAAGTGAGCCTAAAACTGGATCCTGCGCAGTGAGGATGGGATCCAGATTGCGACGTCTTGCAAGACCACATTCGATCTCAGGAGGCATTCGGAGTGTCGCAAATCCTGCAAGAGGCCTCTCCGGACCAGGTGCGACGAGGTTGTTCAATCCTGGCCAATGTAGATTATTCTAAATTCATTATTTAATGGGAATTAATTCTTCATAAGGCAAGACTAATGTACAATGAATGTAAATGTCATGTACCAAATCTTCCAGTCTGCAAATCGTTGGACTTACTTGGGAATTTCCCAGGAAATTTAAACTTCCGATGTCTAATTCCCCCACTCTCGGGTCGGCAATGGGTGAATGGCCTACTCCTCCTATTTCCTATGTTCCTTCATGAATTAAAGTCAGAGACTTTGGACAAGTCTGTGGTACCTGCCTGGATAGTTAGCCAGGACGTGTCAGAGAGAGTAAAGCTTAATCTAACACCTGAGTAACTCCACAACCAAATTCCCATCACGCCCACACATCCCCAATTAAGCCTCTAACCTGACCCAACGACCCCCCTCCGCCAACCTAACCCGACTCGACACAACTACCTCCCTCGACCAAAATATACCCCACCTCGACCACCTGACAACTTCTGATCACTCGACTACCACTCCGACAACAGCCAAGAAGCTCAACACTATCCAAGACAAAACAGCCTGCTTGATAGCTATCCCTTCACAAACATTCACTCCCACCACCACCAATGAACAGAGGCAGCCGCGTGTACCATCTACAAGATGCACTGTAATAACTCACCAAGGTTCTTTACATAGCACCTTCCAAACCCACAATCACTACCACACTACCATCTGGAAGGTCAGTAGATACATGGATATATCACCACCTGGACTTCCCCTCCAAATCACTCACCATCTTGACTTGGAAATATATCGACGTTCTTTCACTGTTGCTGAGTCAAAATCCTGTAATGGTCTCCCGAGCAGTACTGTGGGTGTACCTACACCTCAGGAATTGCAGGTGTTCAAGAAGTCAGCTCACCACCTCCTTCTTGAAGGCAACTCGGGATGGACAATAAATGCTGGCCTACCCAGCAATGCCATATCCCATAAATTAATTTTAAAAGAGGGTCTCGATAAATGGTCTTGGTGGAACCCAAACTGAGAATTGGTAAGCAGGTTATTGCTGAGTAAGTGCCACTTTGATAGCATTGTCAGTGACATCCTCCATTTTTATGATGATTTAGAGTAAATTGATGGAGCAGTAGTTGGCCAGATTAGATTTGTCCTGCGTTTTGTGGTGGACAGGACATAACGGGGGAATTTTCCACATTATCACACAAATGCCAGTCTCGTAGCTGTACTCGAATAGCCTGGCTAGCAATGTGGCTACTTCTGGAGCTCATGTTTTCCGTATTACTTGCAAGTATGTTGTTGGAAGCCATAGACTGCATTCAGCCATTTCTTAATATCACGTGGAATGAATTGAATTGGCTAAAGACAGGCATTCCTGATGCTCTGGACCTCAGCAGGATGCTGATATGGCACATCTGCTCAGCACTTCTTTGCCAATGCTTGAGCCTTGTCTTTTTCATAACCTGCAGAGCTCTCCCATCATCGGTGATTGGAATGTATGAGGAGCCTTCTCCTCCAGTTTGTTGCTTAATTGTTTACCACTGTTCACAATTGTGGCCGAACTGCAGAGCTTTAATTTGATGCAGTGGTTGTGAGAAATTGTAGCTCTATCTAAAGCACATTGCTTCTTTTGTTTAGCAAGCATGTAGTCCTGTATTGTAGCTTTGCAAGGTTGGCACCTCATTTTTAGGTATGTCTTTTTCTTTCCTGGAGTGTTCTCCTGTACTCAATTAATTGAAATTGACATGGAAGCCCCGCATAAGAGAGACCCCTGCCTGGAAGCTAGAAAACAGTCCAGACAGAGTCAGTGGAAAAAAAATCACTTCTTTAAAACTTACCTGTGCAAAACACCTGCTGGCTCAGACAGAGGAAGCAGCACCTGTAAATTCCTGTAAAGAGAAAACCAGTCAGCTGGGTTAAATCCCCTCAGATCTTTGATCTGCAAGCCTTTCATTTAGATCTCTTGTGAAATTGCTTTAAGTGATTTACTGCTTCCATACAAACCTAGCTATCTGTATTGTTTAATTCATCTCCCTTCAGGCTTGAGTGACTTTCAAGTACCCAGCTGTGAAACTAACCACAATGTTTATAAACTTCTAGCTATGATTGACAGCTCCTGGACCACATCAAAGAGAGTTAAGTGCTTTCTGCAGAGGAAGTGAGAGCACTTAACTGGTTATGGATAGATTGCTGAAGCTGGGACTGTTCTCCTTGGAGAAGAGAAGATTGAGAGGAGGTGTGTTAGATGTGTTAAAAATTATGAAGGGTCTGAGTAGAATTAATGGAGAGAAACTTTCCATCAGCAGAAAGCTGTGAACCGTAAGGTAATTAATAAAAGAACCAGAGGTGACATGAGGAAAAACTTCTTTATGCAACTGGTGCCGATTCTCTTTATGCAAATGGCGCCGATTCTCCGCACCTCTGAGAATCGCGCGCCGGTGTCGGGGCGTCGTGGCGTGGTTGCGGTGATTCTCCGGGCCGGCGCGGGGCTCGGAGAATCGCTCCCATTAGCTTCCTTCTAATGGAACTTTATAAAGTCTTAATTTGATCACTGGTTTGTAATTGCTTCTTGTAACTCCATTATTTGGTGCTGCAATTGTTTTTAACCACATAATTGCAGCCTGCGATTGGATGAGCAACTTTACAGCATTTTTCAAATATAATTCCGTTAATTGTCCAACAGGTTTAGCGGACCGCATTGAGTTGGACAAGCTTGCTTTAAATGGAAGGTACTGGAGTGCTCTCCTGTGCCCTCCGGCAGCACGACACCCCTGAGTGTCTCAAATTAAATAGGTAATGGGTTAGTCTCTACCTGTGCTCATGGACATTTAGCTTCCCTAAACATGAATCTGTTGTCAGATAACATTTTTTTAAAGAAGTAGGGGAATACCCATGGGTCCATAATGATAAAGTACGATTTAAAACAATTTTTTCAAAGGCTTCAGGCTGTGGAATTATTCTGAGTTATTTGTGTCTTTATTCCTGCTAGGCAGCTTGGATTTTCCAGTAGCTAATGAAAACCCTATTTACTCTTTAATTATAGTATAAAATACTTACTCTCTCATTTTAGCATAAAATATATAAATAAATATTTATTCTACTACCATATCATGGCTTCATGAATTTAAATATGCTTGTAACTACAAAGAGCATCTGATGGCTCGTAAAGTGCAATGAATTATTCCATTGAAAATACCACATAAACATTCATAGAGTCATATAGCAACAGAAGACTACCATTTGGTCAATCCTATTGTACCTCGAGAAATTCTCATAAAATATTCTCAAATTGTCGTGGCTCTTTATATGTAAGGCTGTTCAGTAGGTATTCAGCAGCTTGCTTCAAACAGAATTTTGAAGTCTTAATTTGATCACTGACTTGTATTTGCTTCCTGTAACTCCATTTTTGGTGCAATTGTTTTTTCTTTAACCACATCATTGCAAATACACAATGAAATAATTTTTTTTTCAATATGAAAAAAGGTTTCAAACAAAACATTCAAAAAATACATTTTTATAATAAATTGCAGTTGTTCATTGAGTAATATTTTCATCCTCTTAATATCTTTGTAAAAATATTTTTATTCTCCTCCTTTTTCACATTTTCACCCAAATTTACACTCACCAACAAAAAACAATAAGCAGTAACGAATATAATGTCAATCCCCATATCAACAACAGCAATCCCATCCTCACACCAACCCCCCAAAAAACTGCCTGCACGTTAACATAACATAAACAAATAACAAAAATGAACCATAGTCACCATTAACACATACAGTCCCCCCCACCCCCAATGTTCGATGTTATCCAATTCTTTGTTAATTTAGGGTACCCAATTATTTTGTTTCCAATTAAGGGGCAATTTAGCGTGGCCAATCCACCTAATCTGCACATCTTTGGGTTGTGGGGGCGAAACCCACGCAAACACGGGAGAATGTGCAAACTCCACACGGACAGTGACCCTGGGCCGGGATTCGAACCCGGGTCCTCAGCGCCGTAGGTAGCAGTGCTAACCACTGTGCCACGTGACGCCCGATGTTATCCAATTCTTGAAAGTGCATAATGAATAGCGCCCATGAATTGTAGAACCCCTCCATCCTTCCCCTCAGTTCAAACTTAACCTTCTCAAGAGTCAAGAATTCCAACAGCCCCACATCGCCCCCCCACCAACACGCCAGGGCATAGGGTGGAGAGGTTACTCTCCATCCCAACAGGATCCGCCTTCGAGCAATCAACGAGGCGAAGGCTACAACATCTGCCTCCAGACACGTTTCATACCCCGGCTGGTCCGACACCCCGAATATGGCCTCTCGGGGGCCCGGGTCTAGTTTCTCATGCACCACTTTAGAGATTACCCTAAAAGCCTCATTTCAGTAATCCTCCAGCTTTGGACAACACCAAAACATATGGAAGTGATCCCCCCCCCCCCTTACAACGTCCGCACATATCTTCTACCCCCTCAAAGAGCAGGCTCACCCTCGCCCTCGTGAGGTGTGCTCTACATATCACCTTCAGCAGCAATCGTCTTAATATCTTAACTAAAGATTGCACTTGAAGGCTTCAGTCCCTTCCCAAAACTATGCATGGACTTAATAGGCAGAATTTTCCATTGTGGAGACATAAGTGCAGTGAAGGACAGGATTCGCGTTAAGTGGCGGGGTGGGTTCTAACACTAGATTGTCCACTTTTCAGCTTGTTAATCTGAATCTTGTGGTGGGGTGCAGACATGCATTCTTCAACCCCACTGTTACCTCAAGGGGTCAAAGGTTCAGGCGCCATATTTAAATGGCACTCACACACATATTCACTCTCTGGCGTTGTGACAAGTGAAGCAATGGGCCGAATAAGAAACAAATCCTCTGCACACGGTTGACGAGACCTTCCTGGAGAGATTGCTCCATACAGTCCTGGATCGGTGGAGATCCTCTGTCCTCAGGATGGGAGGCAGAGGTCCACTAACCTGACCACACCAGCGTGGGAGGATGTTGCCAGGGAGGTCAACACATGTGGACAAAGGACACTCTGTAGTTCAGGAAGAGCATGAATGATCTCATCCACTTTTGCCAGAGTAAGCCAACCGTCTCCTGACCCCAAACTCTTCACTCTCATAAGGACTTCAGCCATTCTAATGGTTACAATCCACAGGGACCTCTCACTGCCAGCAGAAGGGACATCAGCACTGATGGACATCACTATCTCAAGTAACATCCTGCACAAGTAGCATCTTCAGCCCTTACTGGGGAGGACTCCGCGCACACAGCAGGCATATATGCTTATAATCTTCTCTTTCGTCCATGATGCTCACACTCAATCCATCTGTCTTTACAAGATCTCCCACAACAAAAGGGAGAGATCCCAGACCAGAGAGGGATGCTGGAGGTAAGGAGGAGCAGATAGCAGTGCTGGCTGAAAAGGACAGGGATTCCTCCTGCACAGAAGATGAGATTGGGTCTCCCAACAAACCAGTAAGGATCCAGGCAGTGTACATTGGCCAAATGCAGATAATGACTGTGAGTGATGGATAAAGTAGGTGCCTGTGTAGTCAATTACTAATGATCTATTTTCTCTATTCCATCCACAAGCATTAAAGGCAGAGGCAGAGTGCCAAGCAGTGAATCAGCCCCAGCTCCTAGAGCACCTTGGATGTGGAGGCTGAGGTGGCATCTGAAGTAGACCTCTTACTGTATCCACCTGAACCTTCTGCCAACACATATACAGACACGCCGATGGGACCTAGTTGTAGAATAGGCTCGGGATCACTTTCTGGTGAGCACCTCACAGACACAGGTCCACAGCAGGTGGAAGGAGGGCCAACCAGGATCTCCAACACATGGAGGACTGATGGAGAATAGGCCCCTGCTGAGTCAGAGTCCACTGACGCATCTCTGGAATCCACCCTCCGAGAAATATTGGAGCTGTAAAGACAGGCAGGTTAGGTGGGGTTACAGGGATAGGGAGGCGGAGTGGATCTAGGTGGGGTGCTCTTTCAGAAAGTCGGTGTAGACTTGATGGGCCAAATGGCCTCCGCTGCACTGTAGGAAATCTGTGATTTTATTTATTTTCTTTTTAAAATAAATTTAGAGCACTGGGGAGAACACCCCTGCCATTGCTTGAAATTGTTCTATGGGATGTTTTTACTTTTTTTTTAAATTTAGAGTACCCAATGATTTTTTTTTTTTAGTAAGCTTTATTGTCACAAGTGGGCTTACATTAACACTGCAATTAAGTTACTGTGAAAAGCCCCTAGTCGCCATATTCCTGTTTTGGATAGTCAGAGGCTTTTTCCCAGAGTAGAGCGGTCAATTACTGGGGGCAGATGTTTAAAGTGTGAGGGCAAGGTTTAGAGGAGATGTGCGAGGTAAGTTTTTTTACACAGAGGGTAGTGGGTGCCTGGAACTTGCTGCCAGAGGGGGTGGTTGAAGCAGGGACGATAGGGAAGTTTAAGGGGCATCTTGACAAATACATGAATAGGATGGGAATAGAGGGATACGGACCCCGGAAGTGTAGAAGATTTTAGTTTAGGCGGGCAGCAAGGTCGGCACAGGCTTGGAGGGCCGTAGGGCCTGTTCCTGTGCTGTACTTTTCTTTGTTCTTTGTACACAGAGGGAGAATTCAGAATGTCCAAATTACCTAACAGCATGTCTTTTGGGATTTGTGGGAGGAAACTCCGGAGCACCTGGAGGAAACCCACACAGAGATGGGGAGAACGCACAGACTCCACACAGACAGTGACCCAAGCCGGGAATCGAACCTGGGACCCTGGAGCTGTGAAGAAACAGTGCTATCCACTGTGATACCGTGCTGCCCATGAGGGGCAATTTAGTGTGGCCAATCCGCCTAACCTGCACAAAAATCGCTTATTGTCACAAGTAGGCTTCAAATGAAGTTACTGTGAAAAGCCCCTAGTCGCCACATTCCGGCGCCTGTTCAGGGAGGCTGGTACGGGAATTGAACCGTGCTGCTGGCCTGCCTTAATCTGCTTTCAAAGCCAGCAATTTAGCCCTGTGCTAAACCAGCCCCTGACATCTTTGGGTTGTGGGGGTGAAACCCACACAGACACAGGGAGAATGTGCAAACTCCACATGGACAGTGACCCAGGGCCGGATCGAACTTGGGACCTCGGTGCTGTGAGGCAGCAGTGCTAACCACTGCGCCACCATGCTGCCCCAGGAATTCTGTGATTTTTATAATTCTTCTTTGATTCATGCAGCCACTCCTGGAGTGAATTGTTCTTACAAATAAACTAAAATATTGGGGTTTCGGGCCAACATTCCCCCAACCCCCCCCATCAACTTTCCCAACCTCCCCTCCAACTTTCCCCAAACCTCCCCTCCAATCTTCCCCCAACCTCCACTCCAACTTTCCCCGAACCTCCTCTCCAAGTTCCTCTAACCTCCCCTCCAACTTTGCCCAACTTCCCCAACCCCATCCAACGTTCCTCAATCTCCTCTCTAACATTCACCTAACCTCCCTCCAACTTTCCCCCACCTCCCTCCAACTTTCCCCAAACCTTCCCAACACCCTTCATTTCCCCCCCAACACCCCCACACAGCATCCAAGTGGTTCTAAAATGTACAGAGATTTGACTTACCATTTTTAATGCAGGAACACTCTCCGTTGCACTGCTGCTTCTCACCTTTAGACAGGCTTGTGGTTTCTGCTGAGCTTTCCGGTTTCTGGTGAGCTTTCCAGAAAAAAATTAGAGTTGCGAAGCTGCCTGTAGGTTGTGAACAGCAGCAGCAACTTGTGACATTGACCTGACACTGACAGACAGGCTTAAAAAATGTTGAAAATCTGAGGCTGACTGAATTGTATTTTTTAAGCTGGTATTTCAGGTCTGCATCTGTGGCTGCTGAGCAGGGAAGACAAGAAACTGTTTGAATCACCAAGCCTAAGCAGCCCTCCAAACCCCTGGCCCTGTTATTAGGCACCGTCTGTAACCCCCGTCGCCCAGGCCCTCGCCTCATTCCCAGGAATGTCTTTTGATTCTACCCAGGATAGTGTGGCCTGAGGATTGTCTCATACTACTGTCTTCCCCAATCATGCCTGTGCCTCCCCCTTGCCTCCGTGGCTCCACTCACTCCCCAAACTCATGCCTCTGTCTTTCCTCTCCCTGCCAGTATCGACCCCATGCAGCAGCTCTGGCATAGCTTCATTGACACACCAAGATCTTGCAGCACCACTGTAAAATGTAGATGAAAGAAACGTCGATGCACCTCAAAGTCACTTGTGAAACAAAGGTCGCGAGGAGCACAATACTTTTAGACAGTCATGAAACAGCCATTCTAAGTATCCACTGTTGGGCATTTATTTGGATAAGGAACATGATTTTGGCGCATTGTTTCCGGCATGGATCAGTGGGAAACTCATCCCACCATGAAAGTTGGGAGAGCAAAGTTCCGAACTAATTTCCCACCAGTGGGAAACTGACATTTGACATGACTCCAAATTTTGAGCCCCTGCCTGCCAGAAGTCCAAGGCTGGCATGAACGAGAAATCCCAAAAGCTACGGTCATATTATATACTACTTTGTTCCTTTAGTAGAAGACAAATTGTATAATCAGAACATGTACATTGAACCTAATTTCCTCTGCTGCATCAGCCCTGTTCAGCTTCATTAATGGGATATTTTTCTTTAGCTTCTTGCAGTTTATGCTCAGTACTTTTTCAGTTAATGGAAAAAGGCTGTAGAAGAAAATTCAAACTCTTCATTTGTATAAATTTATTAAATACATTTTTATAAAAGAATTGTGACTTGTGTAAGAGAAAGAAGATAGGGATCAGCTCTATGTTGTGTAAACATTAGAAAGCACATTAAATTGAAAATGAGATCTGAAAAAACGAACTTTGAAGATAAACAAAGCTTCTGCAGAAAAGTGATACGAAGAAGAGTAGAGAAGGGCAGCACGGTGGCGCAGTGGTTAGTGCTGCTGCCTCACGGCGCCAAGGTCCCAGGTACGATCCCGGCTTGGGTCACTGTCCGTATAGAGTTTGCACATTCTCCCTGTGTTTGCGTGGGTTTCGCCCCCACAAGCCAAAAGATGTGCAGCGTAGGTGAATTGGCCACTCTAAATTCTCCCTTAATTGGAAACAATTAATTGGGTACTCTAAATTTTTAAAAAAAGAAGAGTAGAGAAGCACATTCAGGATGAACCCATCTCTGGTTGATCGGAGTCTGTGAGGGTAGTGATGTTTTTCAGTTCTTTTGTAGTTTAAAAAAATCATTCATTATCCAGACTTGAATGATAGCAAGGAACACAACTGGCACTGGCCTATTAAAGTGATTCACATCAGAGCTTACTTCACTGCACTTCACGTTTTTTTCCAACAATAATCATATGTTCATGGATTGTGGGCTTTGCTGTCAAGGCCAGCATTTATTGCCCATCCCTAATTACCCATATCAGCCTCCCCGAACAGGTGCCGGAATGTGGCGACTCGGGGCTTTTCACAGTAACTTCATTTGAAGCCGATAACAATAAGCGATTTCCATTTCCGTTTCATTCCATTCCACCCTTGAGAAAGAGGTAATGAGCATATTTCTTGAATTGCTGTAGTCCGTGTGATAAAGGTACTTCCTCAATGCTGGCAGGTAAAGTGTTCCAGAATTTGACGCATCAACCATGAAAGCACAGCAACACGTTTCCAAGTCGTGGTGGTGCATGACTTAGAGGGGTCTTGGAGATGGTGGTGTTCTCATACACCTGCTGCCCTTGTACGTCTAGGTGATAAGTATTGCTGGCTTAGGAGGTGTTGTGGAAGAAACGTTGACAAGTTGCTGCAGTGCATCTTGTAAATCTCATACAGGAACCATGCTGTGCTGGTGGTGGAGAGTATGAATTTTTGAAGTCGTGAATAGTGTCAGTTAAACTGGCTGTTTTGTCCTTGATGGCATTGATGAAGTTGTACTCCTTCAGGAAAGTGGAAAGTATTCCATTACATTTGTGCCTTAAAAATGGTTGAAAGACATTGAAGACAGGAGGTGATTTACTTGCCACAGAATACCCGGGGCGGGATTCTCCCATTTGGCGGCAGAGTGTCCACGCCGTCGCGTTTCTTGACGGCGTGAACGGGCCGCTGGGAGTACCGATGCTGGCCCCAACAGGGGGCTAGCACGGCGCTGGAGCGGTTCACGCCGCTCCAGCCTCCCATCCCGACGCAAACTGTGCGCCGCGTGATCCACGCATGCGCAGTGGCACCGCACCAACCCACTCATGCACGGTGGCCTCCCTCAACGTGCCAACCCCGACGCAACATGGCGCGGGAATTCAGGGGTCGGCGTGTGAGAAAATAGGCCCAGGGAGCGAGAGGCCGGCCTGCCGATCGGTGGGCCCCAATAGCGGGCCAGGCCCCATCGGAGGCCCACCCCGGGGTCGGAGCCTCCCCCCCCTCCACCCCCACCCCCCCCACAGGCAGCCCCCCGACCCTGTGCGCAGAGTTCCTGCCGGCTGCGACCAGGTGTGGACGGCGGCGGCGGGACTCTGCCTTTTTAGAGCAGCCGCTCGGCCCATCCGGAGAATCGCCGATCCGGCAGCATACAGCGGCCCACGACCGGTGCCGCGCCAAGCACGCCAGAGCCAATGGTGCCGATTCTCCGCTCCGTGGAGAATCACGTGCCGGCGTCAGGGAGGCGTGGCCCGGTTACGGGGATTCTCCGGCCCAGCCCCGGACTGGGAGAATCCCGCCCCCAATCTATGACCAGCTCTTGTGGCTTTGTTATTTGTTATTTATGTGCCTGGACCAGTTAGTTTCTAGTCACTGATGGCCCCCTTCCTCTCCAAGATGTTGTTGATGGAGAATCTGAAAATGGCAATATCATTGAAAATCGTAGGAACATTGGATGTAGGAGCAGGATTAGGCCATTTGGTCGTTTGCTGCCTTCAGGGAATCATAGAATCCTCGAATTTACAGTGCAGAAGGAGGCCATTCAGCTCATCAAGTCTGCACCTGCCCTTGGAAAGAGCACCCTGGGGGGGTGGGGGGGGGGGGAGTCTCCGCATCTTATGGGGCCGAGCCCTCACCTTGAGGGGCTAGGCCAGCGCCGGACTGATTTCCACCCCGCCAGCTGGCGGGAAAGGCCTTTGGTGCCCCACCAGCTGGCGTGAAACTGACTTTGCCGTGCGGCGCATGCACGGGACGTCAGCGGCCGGTCACGGCATCCCCACGCATGCGTAGTGGAGGGGGTCTCTTCCGCCTCCGCCATGGTGGAGACCATGGCGAAGGCGGAAGGAAAAGAGTGCCCCCACGGCACAGGCCCGCCCGCGGATCGGTGGGCCCCGATCGCGGGCCAGGCCACCGTGGGGACACCCCCCGGGGCCAGCTCGCCCCGTGCCCCCCCCAGGACCCGCGAGCCTGCCTGCGCCGCCTTGTCCTGCCGTCCCAAAGGTGGTTCAATCCACGCCGGCTGGCGTGGGTTGACAGCGGCGGGACTTCGGCCCATCACGGGCCGGAGAATCGCCAGGGGGGGCCGCCAACCAGCGCGGCGCGATTCCCGCCCCCGCCGAATATCTGGTGCCGGAGAATTCGACAACCGCCAGGGGCGGGATTCACGCCAGCCCCCCGCGATTCTCTGACCCTCTGACGAGGGGAGGAGGAGGGAAAGTCAGCTCTAATGATTAACCTTGAAAGTAGAGTATTGCTTTTCTCCTTTTTTAATTTGATTTGAAAGGCACAGTCTCACAGGATCCCTCTCCTCCCAATATTTAGTTTAAACCCTCTCTACCACCCTAGTTATACGACTCACAATAGTCACAATAATAATCTTTATTGTCACAAGTAGGCATACATTAACATGTTGTAGGAGCGTTTCCAAAGACTGAGTATTGAGCTAGCTTTCACGTGGGGTTCCTCCCTCTTCGATATAGCTCGGCTGAACACACCGGGCGGTATTCTCCCCCCTTCCCCCGGCCGGGTGGGAGAATGGCTGGGGTGCCACGCAAACCGCACCACGCCGTTCCGACCCCACGCGAATCGTGCCATGCCGCTCGGAGTATCGCCGCAAGTGGCGATTCTCCGGCCCGGATAGGCCGAGCGGCCGCGCATAGACGGCCTAGTCCCGCCGCCGCTGTCCACACCTGGTCGCTGCCGGCAGGTACTCGTCGCAAAGGCTTGGGGGGCGCCCAGAGGGGGGCTCTGTTCCCGGGGGGGGCCTCTGGAGTGGCCTGGTACGCGATCGGCACCAACTGATCGGCAGGCCGGCCTCTCTGTCGGTGGGCCACCTTTCCTCCGCCGGCGAGCCTGGATCCATCCGCCATGTTTGTGCGGGGCGTCCTGGGGGAGGATGGCCACCGCCCATGCGCTAGTTGGCGCCAGCCCAACTGCGCGGGACCCAAGGCGCCGCGTCTTTTACTCGACGCGGGTCTCTGACGCCGCGCCAAGGCCCCGCCCCCGTAGATCGCACAACGATTTTATATTGACCAGTGAAATTTACTTTTAGCAACATGATGACTTATGATCAGCTCATGATTTAACCCCATCCTGCCACCTGTTATTTACTAGGATACTATGTCCATTATGAAGTTGTTTTTGTCTATTCCCATCCTACTTATTGCAGGCAGTTCCTGTCCACCTCATTGTTCATTTAGGGGCAGGATGCCAAGGTTGGTTCCTCTTTACACCATGGATTGTCCAAGACAGGATATTGGGGGCACCGTAAGAACTGTTTACTGAGCTGACCGTGTTATTGCTGACCACACTATTCTGCCTAATCCCTGTTTGTCTGAAAAACATGGGCAAATTAGCTAGCTTAAATCCCATCATGCATTGTGACCACTGCTTTTAGCAAGAGTTTAAATGCTTAATACTGCTATGTTCTAAAAATACAGGTTTCATGGTTAATAATGATTACTGAGTATACTTTCTATGATCAGTCTCAATCCTTAATAAACTAACTTATGTAGAACTATTCTAGTCTTATCCTAGCTATCCAGTTTTAAGGGATCTTATCTCAGGACACCCCCCCCCCTTCACTGGTCGCAGCATGATTCAGGTGAAACCGTTTCTCAGAACACGGCTGGTTTGCCTGGAGCCACAGAGTGACATCCAGGGAGTTTTACCCAGTCTGCTGTGCTCCCCTTCAGCACTTTTTTATCTGGTCTGCTTCTCTCTTCTCTCACGCTGTTTTATTCGGTTCACGCCGCCTCTCGTGCTGCTTAATCGGGAGCACCGTACACTCTTATTTTTTTTTTATAATATTTTTTATTCTCCTTTTTCACATTTTCTCACAAATTTACATCCACCAACAACAAATAATAATCAGTAACAAATATGTCAATCCCCATATCAATAACAACGATCCCATCCTCCCACCAAACCCCAAACATTAGCCCGCATGTTCACATAAACAAATGACAGAAAGGAATCAGAAATCACCCATAGTCACCATCAATACACACCGCCCCCCTCCCACCCACCCCCCCAAACTAATGTTCGAAGTTATCCAGTTCTTGAAAGTGCATGATGAATAATGCCCATGAATTGTAGAACCCCTCCATCCTTCCCCTCAGTTCAAACTTAACCTTCTCAAGAGTCAAGAATTCTAACAAGTCCCCCCGCCACGCCAGGGCATAGGGTGGAGAGGTTGCTCTCCATCCCATCAGGATCCGCCTTTGGGCGATCAACGAGGCGAAGGCTACAACATCTGCCTCCGCAACCGTTTCCAACCCTGGCTGGTCCGACACCCCGTATATTGCCACCTGGGGGCCCGGGTCCAGTTTCATGTGCACCACTTTAGAAATTACCCTAAAAACCTCCTTCCAGTAATCCTCTAGCTTTGGACAGGACCAAAACATATGAACGTGATTAGCGGGCCCCACCCCCGCAACGTTCGCACACATCTCCTACTCCTTCAAAGAATCGGCTCATCCTCGCCCTCGTGTGGTGTGCTCTGTATACCACCTTCAGCTGTATCAGCCCCAACCTCGCGCACGAGGTGGAGGCATTCACTCTCCGGAGCACCTCACACCAGAACCCCTCCTCCATATCCTCTCCCAACTCTTCCTCCCACTTTACTTTGATCCCTTCCAGTGGTGCCTTCTCCTCTTCCAAAATAGCTCCGTAAACCACTGACACTACCCCCTTCTCCAGTCCCCCTGTCGTCAGCACCTCCTCCAGCAATGTGGAGGCCGGCTCCAACGGGAAGCTCTGTGTCTCCTTTCTGGCAAAATCTCGAACCTGCATGGATCTAAACTTTTCCCCCTGCTCCAGCCGATACTTAGCTTCCAGCTCCTTCAGCCCTGCAAACCGACCCCAAAGAAACAAATCTTTTTGTGTCTTAATCCCCTTCTCTTCCCATTTCCGAAAATTTCCATCCCACCTCCCTGGCTCAAATCTGTGGTTCCCCCGAATAGGCATTTCCCTTGACCCTGCCCCCAACTCGAAGTATTGGCGAAACTGCCTCCAAATTCTCAATGAAGCTATTATTACCGGACTCACCGTACACTCTTATAAAATTTTACCTGGTTCATTGTTCCCACCTACCGTACGCTGTTTTATCTGGTCTGCTGGTGTACTCGTACGCTCTCTTCTCACTGTTTTATCTGGCCCTCCAATCTCTCTCCTTACGTGCTGTTTTACCTATCCTGTTCTAGGACTGATTCACCCCAGACACCTTAGAATTATGACCAGAGGCTTAAATGCCTTCAGTGCAGCTAATTATAGTCTGAAAGAGAACTTTTGGCACATCATAGTGCAATAATTATCAATCTTTCTACCAATATCTCTCAACTGTTATTTTGTAAGGGCTAAATGAGGTGGATGAAGATTTTTTTTTTAAAGGTGAAATAAGTGCATGTTGCCGTTTCCAAGTGCACTGTATTCCCATATTTATACATTTTCACACAACAGCAATAATCATTTATTTAACTATGTTTAGCAACATAAGTAAGGTAGACCTATGATTTCATAATTCTGGAAACTGAAATTAAGCAAGCCCTTCAACATTATTAAACTATTGCTCTTCACAGCCACTGATAGACCTACTGTGAATCCTTAGCAATTTCTGTTAACAGTTCATAACTTCAGCATTTGAAATTTTGTGTTTTGTTTATCCAAGATTGTAATTTACATTTTACTGCATTGCACTTGATATACCATCCATCTATCCAAAGGATGCTGAAGGTAAATTCAGTGATCCCATGTTCCCCATAGGAGCTGAACTCTAAAAGTGAGTGCAAGTCAGAAAATTGGCACCAAAGAAACGCTCAACCCATGCTTGCTTCAAGTACAGCTGCCCACTGGGAACATGGACCTGGTGAATTGACTCTCCAGCCTCAGCTTTCTGTTGTGAGCAGGCTTGTTTCCTATTGGCGCTAAAGGAGGATTTCTGAATGCTTGTTATTTCTCTGTGGTTTTGGGAGACTAGCTTAATGTTGGCTTGCTAGATTTTAGGTTGTTGCTATTGCTGGTGCAAGGGTTCATTTCCCAGCATCTCACGGTTTGAGTATAAAATTTAAACCAAAAGGAAAATCCATTTGCTGCTACTGAGCATCTCTGCTCAACTTGTCCCTAACCCGAAGAATAGCTTAAATTCCCCATAAATTACTTGGCATCTATTTTAGTATTGTCAGAAAAATTTGTATTACTTGAAGTGCGAGCTACATGTAACTTGTACCTACAGTGAACAGCAGCTGGAGCAGACACCTGAAATATTAAACTAATTACTATCTTCCATTTGGAGCCCTCACTTCGCTGTACTGCTTTCCAAGATTGGGATATTTACTGCATTTCACTATTCTGCCATGTCTGTGGTTTTAAAAGACCACACTTCAAAATTATGTCACTTATGCAGTAATAAATATGGGTGTATATTTGCATGCTCCCGAGAGTTTTTTTTAAACAAAATGTTTATTCAGATTTTTCCAACAAAATTTTAACAACCCTCCCCCCCCCCCATAACAAAAAGAAAAAAGAACACAAACACAACAATCAAAAATAATACAAAACTTATACATTAGGTTTCCCCCGTATATAGTAACCCCCCCATATGACATTCAAAGGTACCCTTGGGGAAGCCCCCCCCCCACACCCACCCAAATACCCCCCTCGAAAGAGACCCCCCTCCCTCCCCCCCCCCCCCCCCCCCCCCCCCACCTTTGGGTTGCTGCTGCTGCTGACCTCCTCCTAACGCTCCGCGAGATAGTCTAGGAACGGTTGCCACCGCCTGAAGAACCCCATGCACTGACCCTCTCAAGGCAAACTTTATCCTCTCCAGCTTAATGAACCCTGCCATGTCATTTATCCAGGCTTCCACACTGGGGGGCTACGCGTCCTTCCATAATAGCAAGATCCTCCGCCGGGCTACCAGGGACGCAAAGGCCAGGATACTGGCCTCTTTCGCCTCCTGCACTCCCGGCTCATCCATTACCCCAAATAGTGCCAACCCCCAACTCGGCTTGACCTGGACCTTCATCACCTTGGACGTAGTCCTCGCGGAACCCGTCCAGTACCGGGCACGACCAGAACATGTGGACGTGATTCGCCGGGCTTCCCGAGCACCTTCCACACCTGTCCTCCATCCCAAAGAACCTACCCAACCTCGCCACTGTCATATGCGCTCTGTGAGTAACCTTAAATTGTATTAGGCTGAGCCTGGCGCAAGAGGAAGAAGAATTAGCCCTACTCGGGGCATCAGCCCACAGACCCTCATCTATCTCCTCCCCAAGCTCCTCCTCCCACTTGCCCTTTAACTCCTCTACCGAGGCCGCCTCCTCTTCTTTCATCTCCTGACAGATCGCCGAAATCTTGCCTTCTCTGACCCATACACCCAAAATCACCCTGTCCTGAATCCTCTGTGCCGGGAGCAACGGGAATTCCCTCACCTGCCTCTTCACAAACGCCCTCACTTGCATATACCTGAACGCAATTCCCGGGGGTAACCCAAACTTCTCCTCCAGTGCCCCTAGGCTCGCAAATGTCCCATCTATAAACAGTCCCCCCATTCTTCTAATCCCTGCCCGATGCCAGCTCCGAAACCCCCCATCCATCCTTCCCGGGACGAACCGATGGTTCTCCCGAATCGGGGACCAAACCGAGGTTCCCACCTCGCCCCTATGCCGTCTCCACTGCCCCCAGATCTTCAACGTTGCCGCCACCACCGGACTCGTGGTGTACCTTGTCGGCGAGAGTGGCAGCGGTGCCGTCACCAGCGCCCTCAGGCTCGTGCCCCTACAGGACGCCATCTCCAACCTCTTCCACTCTGCCCCCTCTCCCTCTATTACCCACTTTCGGATCATCGCCACATTGGCTGCCCAATAATAGCCGCACAGATTCGGCAGCGCCAGCCCTCCCCTGTCCCTGCTACGCTCCAGAAACACCCTCTTTACCCTCGGGGTCTTATTTGCCCACACGAAACCCATGATGCTCCTACCTACCCGTTTAAAAAAAGCCTTGGTAATCATAATGGGAAGGCACTGGAACACAAAGAGAAACCTCGGGAGGACCATCATTTTAACCGACTGTACCCTGCCCGCTAGCGAGAGTGGCAGCACATCTCATCTTTTGAAATCCTCCTCCATCTGCTCCACCAACCACGTCAAATTGAACTTATGCAGGGCCCCCCCAACTCCCAGCCACCTGGATCCCCAAGTACCGAAAGTTCCTTTCCGCCCTCTTCAATGGTAGGTCATCGATCCCCCTTCCCTGGTCCCCTGGATGCACCACAAAGAGCTCACTTTTCCCGACGTTGAGCTTATAGCCCGAGAAGTCCCCAAACTCCCTTAGGATCCGCATGACCTCCGCCATCCCCTCCACTGGATCTGCCACATACAGCAACAGGTCGTCCGCATACAGCGACACCCGATGTTCGTCTCCCCCTCGGACCAATCCCCTCCATTTCCTGGACTCCCTTAGTGCCTTGACCAAAGGCTCAATTGCCAATGCAAACAACAAGGGGGACAGGGGGCACCCCTGCCTCGTCCCTCGGTACAGCTGAAAGTACTCCGACCTCCGCCGATTCGTAGCCACACTCGCCACCGGGGCTCTATATAGCAGCCTGACCCAGCTGATGAACCCCTCCCCGAACCCAAACCTCCGCAACACTTCCCAAAGATACTCCCACTCCACCCGGTCGAAGGCCTTCTCTGCGTCCATAGCTGCCACTACCTCCGCTTCTCCCTCCACCGATGGCATCATAATCACGTTGAGGAGCCTCCGCACATTAGTGTTTAACTGCCTGCCCTTTACAAATCCCGTCTGGTACTCATAGATCACCCCCGGGACACAGTCCTCAATTCTCGTAGCCAGCACTTTTGCCAGCAACTTAGCATCCACATTGAGGAGCGAGATCGGACTATACGACCCACATTGCAGTGGGTCCTTGTCCCGCTTCAGGATCAGAGAGATCAGCATCCCGGACATTGTCGGGGGCAGGGTCCCCCCCTCCCTTGCCTCATTGAAAGTCCTCACTAGCAACGGGCCTAGCAGGTCTACATATTTCCTATAAAACTCGACCGGGAACCCATCTGGCCCCGGGGCCTCTTCCCCCCCCCCTGCATGTTCCCCAATCCTTTAACCAGCTCCTCCAACGCTCTTGAGAGTTTTTAGTCCAACTCCACCAATAAAAGTCTTTTAAAATGCAACTATGCCCATTTATTGTTGGCCTTTGCGTGATGGTAAAGCTCACAATATTTTTAAAGTTATTTTCTCCTCTTTCCCCTAATTAAGACAGGGATAAAAGGTGTGTGTGGGTGGAGGAGCCCCGCCCCTGGAAACAATGTTGATGTGCAGTCCACATGCTCCATGCCCACCTGTCCCTCAGCAATGAATTGCTGCAGGGTGGATTAACATGGGCTAAGTAGGACTGCTGATCCTCATTGGGATGGAAGACCCGCCTTCTGGAGCTGCTGGAAAAGATGGATACCCGGAGCTTGTAAGTCCGGGATCATGGGCCAGTAGGGTTTGGGTAGGTTAGGGAAACAGGCAGGTGTGGGGAGGAGCAGACTTAAGAGAGGCAGTGGGTAAAGAGGAAGTGGGGGTTTTAGGGGGCAGCCTGTGATCGGCAAAAGCAGCCCCCAAAGTCCTACCACCACCCCATCCTCCCCTTCACAACCTTTAATCATTTTATAGCCTTGACAGCGTATTGCTATTTATAGCAAACCTAATTACCCTTGGGATATGACGGACAGGCTGCTAATTTTGGCACCTACCTCCCTTCGTATTATGGGGGTGCGCTCGGGTGTGGGACTAACTTATTTTCCGTGCCCCCTAGTAGGAAACATATCTGCTCGGGGCTCATAAAATTCAACCTAAGTCTCTCTTCAACCTATACCATATTTCAACAGATGATACACTCAGATTTTCACCAATGCTGCTTTGAAATACGTGTGAACTAGCTGGGGATGACTTTCCTTCAATTTTCCCCTTATATTTGTTGTGAGGAATAGTTGATCTCTGGAACATCAGAGAATGTGAATTTCAGTGGTAACCACACATTCTGCTAAAATTCTATTAGTTTTCTTTCTTTATGTCACAGTCTGCACAATTAATAAAGAAAATTTGATTTTCATTTTTGCTCATCCGTGTGAAGGAGCTGACTAGAGAGGAGGTGATTGCTTTAAAGTAGGTTACTTCAACCATTTGTTAATTCAGCTTCACATTGCCAGACTCGGCAACTTCTGAAAGAGAAATTTTGTGACTGCCATCAACATATAAGATTTAAACAAAAATACTGCTTGACCAAGATGGAACCTCAAAGGTACTGAAGTTAAAAATTACACAATAATGTAATTGCCAGAGGAAAAATCCAAAAGAAATGTTCCTCAATAAAAGTTGCTCAGTTCTTTATTTGAAATGTAAAACGTAGAGAAAAACATTGAGTATTTCTGCCTCATTATGTCACTCATATGAGATGAGTGACATTCTTAACTATGCAGCTGTCATATAGCTTTCTGAAAATATTGTGCATGAATGGTGGTTAAATTTAGCTGTAGCACATTATTGAATCAGAGGCTCTGGTCCTATTTGAAGTTCATAGAATCATTACAGTGCAGAAGGAGACCATTCAGCCCATTGAATCTGCACTGACCCTCTGAAAGAGCACCCTACGTAGGCCCACTCCCCCGCCCTATCCCCATAACTCAGTAACCCCACCTACCTTTTGGACACTAAGGGCAAATTAGCATGGCCAACCTACCTAACCTGCACATCTTTGGACTGTAGGAGGAAACCCTCGCAGACACGGAGAGAATGTACAAACTCCACACAGTCACCCAAAGTCAGAATAGAACCCTGGTCCCTGGCGCTGTGAGGCAGCAGCCATAGAGTCATAGAGGTCTACAACACAGAAAACATTCTTCAGCCAATTGTGTCTGCACCGGTCAACCACCTAACTATTCTAGTCCTATTTTCCAACACTTGGCCGGTGCACATGCACACCAAGGTCCATATGTCCTCGGTGTTTCCCAGGTTCCTGCCATTTATCATGTATTCTTTGGCTTGCTTGTCCTGCCCAAGTGCATCACCTCACACTTATCCGGATTGAATTCCATTTGCCACTGATCAGCCCATCTGACCAGCTGGTCTATATCCTCCTGTAATTAAAGGCTCTCCTCCTCATTATTTACCACCCACCAATTTTCGTATAATCCGCAAACTTACTGATCAACCCTCCTACATCCATTTCTAAATTATTTATCTAAACCACAAACAGAAAGAGCTCCAACACTGATCCCTGCTGGATGCCACTGAACACAGGCTTCCAGTCAGAAAAACATCCCTCGACCACGACCATCACACTCTGCTTCCTGCCACTCAAGCCAATTCTGGATCCAATTATTCTACTTAAACTGTCATAAATTATTATTCTTTTTAATTATAATGAGAATTTATTAGGGCTGTGAAGTTCCAGGGATAGCGTTCAAATTCCAGCCTTGTTGACAATTTCACTTGGGACAATTTTACCAGTTTAGAGCCAAATCGGTGAATAAATGGTGATCATATTAACATTGCACTATACCATCAGCAACAGGAACTTTGGGAGAACCAATTCCAGAGTAGATCTCTGAAGTTTACATTTTAAAAAATAATATCCTAGAGCAGCAGTGCGCAATAGCCAAAAAGAATACTGTACTAGAACCTATCCTGGATGCAAGAATGGAAAAGATTCAGCAGTGTTCACCAACATAACAAAATTAAAACTTTATATAAAATACACAGGTGGATATTTGCATGACGTGTCACTAACAAGGGGATTAGTCATGATGTGGAGTTGGACTGGGGTGAGCAACGTAAGAAGTCTTACAACACCAGGTTAAAGTCCAACAGGTTTGTTTCAAATCACTAGCTTTTGGAGCACTGCTCCATTCACCTGAGGAAGGAGCAGTGCTCCGAGAGCTAGTGATTTGAAACAAACCTGTTGGACTTTAACCTGGTGTTGTAAGACTTCTTACTAAGGGGATTAGTAGAACATAATGGAAGCATCCCCCCATTTTCTGCCCAGTAATAACCATTAATGGATTATCTTGCACAAAACACACATGATTGGCTAATAATTTAAGGACGAACTGGGAGCATGGGGCCTCAACGTTCCTTCTGTGTTGTCCTAAGTGAGAAGTCACAATCGCATCTTAGTAGCTATCAAAACAACTCCAACTTGTTGAATAAGTTTCACTCACAACCTTAACCTTTGGGCTGATGATGTAAAATACTGAGTGGTAGCATCCTTGCTATTTAGCTAACGGCCGTGTTGTGCATGACTCGAGATGCGACCGGTAAATCTTTTACCTGGCTCGCCAGATTTTGCGAGATCTAACGCGAGTGCGAACCAGCCCCTGGGATGTAACGGCATTGCTGAGCAAACCCCAGCCGGGCACCATTTAGCACTGGTCTCCACAAACGAGGACCAGGCAGAATGGCACTTGGGGGCTTCCCAGGCAATTGGATGCCCCCGGGCAGTCGGCCTCTGGGCAGGGGCGCGGGACGATCTGGCCCCGGGGGGTGCCCCCTACGGAGGCCTGGCCCGCGATTGGGGCCCACCGATCCGCGGGCGGGCCTGTGCCGTGGGGGCACTCTTTTCCTTCCGCCCAGGCCATAGCCTCCGCGATGGCCGATGCGGAAGTGAACCCGCTCCCACGCATGCGCGGACGTCCGGCGGAGTCCCTTCGGCCCCGGCTGGTGTGGCGCCAAATGCCTTTCCCGCCGGCCGGCGGCGTGCCAACCACTCCGGCGCGGGCCTAGCCCCTCAAGGTGAGGGCTTGGCCCCTAAAGGTGCAGAGAAATCCGCACCTTTGGGGCGGCCCGATGCCGGAGTGGTTCCCGCCACTCCATCCCGCCGGAACCCCCCCGCCTCACCGGGTAGGGGAGAATCCCGGCCCTTATCTAGAACTTGTGTTTAGTTATCTTTAACTGAACTTGTGTTTGGTTATCTTTAACTGCGGCACCCTGGCTGTACTGTCATGTATGAGAACTTTAACAGCACATTGTCTAGTATTCCAGGTCAGCATGGAAATGCTTCCTGACTATATTTAACATGGCTTTCCTGACTATGTTATACATAAGTTCACTTTCACAAATGCAGTTGCACTATGTCATTCCAAACGTGGAATATTTCTGCCATTAACTAACAAGTTACTGAAGCAGAGATGTTCTATGTAATTCAATGTGATTTTTATTGATGGAACAATAAAGTAAAACTTTATTTTAAAACTTTGATGTCACAATAACTTAAAGGAATTCTTGATTTGAAGTATTAAAAATGGTTTAATGTCAAACAGTTGCTGTTAATTTTATGTGCGTGGATTATTTAAATACATTTTTTTTATATCACTGTGTGAATAAAATCTATTTACAATACATCTTGATTGCTGTATTCTGACATTATTAATTCCTTTTCCAAAATGTTTTCTGGGCATTTGTGGAAAAATCTTTGAGGTGAGTGAGTGACTCAATCGAAAATAAGTTGTTTTATCATATCTTACTTTTTTGGCCATTTGCAAATTTTCTTTGAGCTTTTTTATGGTATGGACAGTACATTTAGTTTGTCAATTATTTAGAGTCTGGTTTATTTAGCCTCACTCAGGTTTTAAAAATTACAAATGGTAACAAAGATAGTTTAATAATCTTTCACATAGCATTCACTATCCAGACCGAGATATTGATGTTCTTTTTTAAATGGAAAAATCACTCTCTGGGCAATTATAATATTTTGGGACTTTGAGCATAGCTAAATTAATTTGATTTAATGGTGGATCCCATGGCAAAAGCTGGAGAAGTTTATTATTACTTATGCTTTTCTCCTTGATGCAATATAAAATTAGTAACTTCTCAGAGTTTCAATGATGTACGGAACTTTGCGAATTTATGGTGATTGGAGAGCCAGTTTATAAGAAATCACACTGCTGGGTACTCAGCAGGTGTTGTGACCATGAATTCATTAATTTAAATTGGATGGTAGAGGTTTCCTATAATGTAAAAAGCTCAGATTGCTGCATGTGCAAGATGCTTATTTGTTGTTTACTGCAGCAGCCCAGAGCTGTGTTTAGCAATAACATAATGTTGCTAGGCTGGTCACATGGGGAGAGTATATAGCCATCCGACTGTTTCTAGCTCAGTTCCCATCAAAGAGTCTTTGTTTTCAGTCTCTCTCTGGCAATTCTAAGCCTGTATTTATCCCAGATTTGAAAAATAATAGGTCAATGGTGGCACTGAAAAGAAAAGGGGAAAAAATCTTGCTTCTTAGCACTTGTTGCCCTCAGCTACTGCAGCAGTTAAAATGAAAAAATGAAAATTGCTTATTGTCACAAGTGTTACAAATGAAGTTACTGTGAAAAGCCCCTAGTCGCCACATTCCAGCGCCTGTTCGGGGAGGCTGGTACAGGAATTGAACCATGCTGCTGGCCTGCCTTGGTCTGCTTTCAAAGCCAGCTCCTTTAGCCCTGTGCTAAACCAGCCCCTGGTTCCCTAGTGTCATCTAAAGAATATATTTGTCGCAGGATGAAACTGCTTATAACCCTTATTCTTGTTTTCTTCCAACCGATCGACTCCTCTTCTTACTTGAGGTACTGTGCCCTAAGAGGGCGTTGGTGATCGTGGACTTCCATTGGACTGGCCCATGATTACGCTTCGCAAAGTACTATAGTAGTTTGGCATTGCCTTCTGCAATGTGGCTGACCAGGAAACACTCCTGTTCTTTCCACCTGCCATCAGGCATATTGGAAGGAATTACAGGCTGATAATCAACCTGTTTGTCCATATTATGAATGCACTATCAAGTCCTTAAATGGGTCTTGTACTAGGAGCTTCTGACCCAGATGTAGGTTCTCTATCGCTGCGCAACATGGCATCCCCAATTGAGTGACACTTAATTCCAAATCTATCTGCCAAATGAGGAATAGGCCTGGGCACACAACGGCCAAGATCTCAAAACATAGGAGTCATCTTTAAAAGCGAATTGTTGAATCTTTTAATACTGGTTCCTTAAATTAAGCAGACATTTCCATATGCTGAAAAGGAAATTAAGCACTCGCTCTTTCCAATTGAACTGGTCATTGAAGTTCAAACTACTTTAATACTATGATGTAACCTTAATTAAAATGTTAACTTTCAATATTTTTTGCATGAAGTTGAAGATGTCAATTCTAGCATTTCTCCCAGGGTTTGCATAGCATAGCTAGATATTTAGCACAACTCCCTCCACTGTAAAGTACTCAAACCTTAACTTAGACAAACAACTGAGTGTACTAACGTAATATTTTGTTTACAATGTCCGGCATTGACCAGCCACTCTGAATGCAGTTAGAAAGTTAGCACTGAATTAGCTGTTGTAATTTCAGAGGAAGTATTAAATTGGCATTCAGTGCATTTTGCAGTTGTAAAATGAAATTGTTCATTCACATCCGTTTCTTCAAAAATTTATGCCATTGAGTTATAAAGTATTACAAATCAGGGAAATTTCTCAAGCTTCTGTTCGTTTATAGGACTACTTTTTAATTTGCTGTAATGTGAGGTCGTTTTTATGAATTGGAGATCTGTTCCACTTCCAATCACAAAAGACACAATGGGTTGGATTCTCCGGCCGCGTCCGCTCGGCAACCGGAAATTCCCGCCCGATTCAATGGACCTTTACATGGTCCGCATCCCGCCCGTGGCAATCTTGCAGCGGGCAGGGCGGAAGAATCCAGCCCAATCTATTACATTTTATTATGGGAATTCATAGCTGGGTGACTTAATGACAAGCTTCAAATGGCATCCTCCTGAATGGACTTAAGTTTCTCTGGATATTCCAATGTGTTAGTCATTTCAAAGAGACTTGTTTAATACTAGTCAACCAATTCACCTCATCATGATCACAGAACAAACGCCACTATTGATGTTAATCACTGAACAGGTGGAAGGAAGGCTAGTGTTGCTTATCAGAGTTTTGCTTCATGAGTGTTAACATTATGGCTGGGATTTTATCTAGCCTCCCCGTGGCATGTTTTCCGGTTCCGGAGGTGGTTCCCCATGGACTGACGACAGGAACATCCGGTCCTACGGTGTTTTGCATGGCTCATCCGCCCCACTGCTGGGGAACCTGCTGCAGGGGGGTCGCCTTCGGCAAGACCAAAAGATTCCACTGGTAGGAAGGACTGGAAAGTTCCACCCGATATCAGGAAAATCAGTTGGCAATTTCCCTTCCTTTTGAACACCATTTTTGTTGACAATGTTTGGGGTACCAATGAAACATTGTTGTTTGTTTTACCTGGGTATTAACTCCATTACTGGTATCATTGTGAACAATGAGTTTACAACCAGCTATGCTTAGCAATCATTTCCCTGCTTAACTTAGTACATAATCTGTGAGAACTACTGTGCGGTTATTTTGAGAGGTGCCAATCTACACATTTCAAGTGCAACCATGTTAAATGTCTGAATGGCAGCTCTTTCTAAATTCGATCATCAGTTATTTATAGTATAAGGGTCTAGCATAGATAGGGTTAACAAGGAACTGAGTACAGTATCACCCACACAGAGACTTAAGAGAACATGACCCACACCTAGGGGCCAGTGTAGCGATGGATAGAGCCATGTGTACAAGCAAGCTTGGAGACAACTCCTAGCTTGAACCCTTTACTGTATACATGTATATAAGCTTTGTTGTTAGTAAATACATACAGTTAACCAATATGAGACTATGAAGACTTCATTAAACCCGACTGAAAGATATTTAACACCCTACAACATGGCGACAGTGAATGGAAAAACCCAAATCTCAAAAAATGCAAAGAAAAACTAAAATCCTGCAAGACTGAAGAAGATTAAAGCTCTAAAAACAGATGTTCAGAGGAAAATCATCAGGGAAAAGCTTCAAAGAAAGGTTTGAAAGCTGAATGCAGAGGTTTAGAATTCTCCACAGCAGCAGGAAACATCATGGGATTATTGGAAGTTCAGCTTCAATTCCCGGAGTGCATAGTCAGCAGACATAGCAAGGGTGGGCTAAAACCTTTAAATTCCAAAATACAGCAACTCCTCAGGAACTTTTAAACAGCTCAGTGGTCAGAAATTGCAATTTAAAAACTAAAAAAAAAACAGATTCTCAAGGTAGTGCCTGAACACATCCAGTCTGCTCCAAGAAGAAAATTAATTAATTCAGAAGAATTACGACTTATAATCAGATTCAAGGACCAGCAAAGGCCAGGATTTGATGCTTTAGTGACCTTAAAGCATAGTGCTGAAATGGCAAAGTCTGTTGTTAGTCGATCCAAGTAGCCGTTTTAAAAGGATTTTCAAGGCTGTACACGGTTTTAAGGTTGGTGTCTCATGGAGATGTTTGGAGGCTTGTATGGGTAAACATAAACCACTTAATGCTAACCCATAACCATGGACGCATCCAAAGTACTGCAACGCATGGATATTGTCTCGATGCTGGCTCCTTCCAAACTCTGTTACACACACAGTCTACCATCACGTGACTCACAGTATCATACCATGGACTGTGCTGTTGTCCAGTTCCACATTAACCCTTGTTCTGCCGTAACACCCTTGTACAACAAGCGCGAGCGCCACTGCAATGGGGGGCCCACCAAAACTGGCAAGTGCAGGAAAACCCTATGTCTTCAAATGAACAATGGCGACACCTTGAATTACAGCAACTCCTTAAAACTGAACTTACAGTTAAATATTTTTTTCGCATTGATCAGAAATCCACCCTTCCAGAACAATTTGATTTATCCAAGACCCCAAATCTGTCACTTAATTGGTGACTTTGGAGAAAAAGGTTCCTTAGTTACAAGATTGTTTCAAGTCTGAATAAAAAGACAGAAGCTTACCAAGTTAACACACTGCTTTACTCGGTCGACCCAAAAGCAAACTATATTATTGCTAGTCAAAGAATCACCTGCTAAATTTGAAAAAGTACTAAACTCATTCAATGCTTACTTTAATCTATGAATTGAAAAAATCCTCGAAAGGGCTAAATCTTCCTGCTGCCAGGCAAACCTGTCAATCATTCATTCATGATCTGGACAGGATGGCTGAAGGCTGTGAATATGGAGACCTAGGGCGGGATTCTCCCGCGCATGGCGGGATGGCCCTACGCCGGCTCCAAGAGCGGCACAGACCACTCCGGCGTCGGGCCGCCTGGAAGCTGCGGAATCCTCCGACGCCGGGATACGATTCTCCGGCAACGGGAGAATCGGCGGCAGTCGCGCGTGTGCAGTCGACATGGCGCCGGTCGGGGGCCATTGAAAGAGGCTACCGCGGCGATTCTCTGCGGCCGATTGGCCGCATTCCCGTCGGCGTGGGTCACGGCGGGAGCTCAGTGTCGCGGTTGCTGTGGCCGTCCTGGAGGCGGGGCGGGGGGATCAGTCTCCGGGGGGGGGACCGCCACGACGGCCAGGCCCGCAATCGGGGGCCACGGATCGGCGGGCGCACGCGATCTGTGGGTGGGGGGGGCTATCTTCTTTATGCGCATGTGCAGACCCGCGGCGAGCACTGCAGGGCCGCGTACACCAACTAGAGCAGCGTGGAGCACTCCGGTGCTGTGCTCGCCCCGTGTGGGCTAAGAGGCTTGTTGACGCCGGCGTGAAACACTCCGGTGTTTACGCCGGCATCAACACTTAGCCGTGTTTTTAGAGAATCCCGGTCCAGATCTCCCTATTAGTCCAGCTTCCTTCTAGGTTTACAAATCAAAATCTACTGCCCCTGGAGGCCTATGTGACATATCATACCAATTTGTCAGAACCACTGCTTCCCATACCTTCAAAATCCTATGGCGGGATTCTTCAATAATGGGGCTATGTCCCCACTCCAGCGTCAAAATGCGTGCAAATCACTCTGGACTTTCCTGAGGAAAGTCCAGAGTGATTCTCCGACCTGAAGGGGGCTAGCAGAGCTTCGCAGTAGTCCTCACAGCTCTGGCTGCTGATAGGGGGCCCTGCATTTCTGGTTCGGGGTCCGCGCATGCACACGGCAGTGGCCTGCGTGGCCGCCCCACACGACATGGCGGACCCACACTGCGGACCGGTACCAAAAAGATAGGCACCCCCCGAGGTCACGCACACCTGCGGATCGGTGGCCCCCGATCGATAGCCTGGCCATCTGTGAGGTGTGTGTGTGTGTCCGGTGATGGATCTCCCTGCCCCCCCCCACCAGAGCGGCTGCGGACTTACGCCGAGTTCCTGACAGGTGGGACTATGAGAGACCCACGCCGTCGGGAACTCGGCCAGTTACACTTGGAGAATTGCCGCGGGGGCCTCTGTCAATGGCCACCTACCCGCACTGCGTAGACCGCGCACGCGTGATTCATCGGGGGCCAACTCAACTGAATTGCTATCTGGACTATCTTTTCTTCCTTTTAATCCCAGATGCTGCGCTATTACCTCAATTATGCCTATTTCTTAGTCCCAGCTTTTAACTCTGACTCTGATACTAAGATTGGTGGAGTTGCAGATAGCGAGGAGGACTGTCAGAGCATACAGCAAAATATAAATAGATTGGAGAGTTGGGCAGAGAAATGGCAGATGGAGTTCAATCCAGGCAAATGCGAGGTGATGCATTGTGGAAGGTCTAATTCAAGACCGGACTATATGGTCAATGGAAGAGTCCTGGGGCAAATTGATGTACAGTGAGATCTGGGAGTTCAGGTCCATTGTACCCTGAAGGTGGCAACGCAGGTCGATAGAGTGGTCAAGAAGGCATACAGCATGCTTGCCTTCATCGGACGGGGTATTGAGTACAAGAGTCGGCAGGTCATGTTACAGTTGTATAGGACTTTGGTTAGGCCACATTTGGAATACTGCATGCAGTTCTGGTCGCCACATTACCAGAAGGATGTGGATGCTTTAGAGAGGGTGCAGAGGAGGTTCACCAGGATGTTGCCTGGTATGGAGGGTGCTAGCTATGAAGAAAGGTTGAGTAGATTAGGATTGTTTTCGTTGGAAAGGCGGAGGTTGAGAGGGGACCTGATTGAGGTCTACAAAATTATGAGAGGTATGGACATGGTGGGTAGCAACAAGCTTTTTCCAAGAGTGGTGGTGTCAATTACAAGGGGTCACGATTTCAAGGTGAGAGGGGGAAAGTTTAAGGGAGATGTGCGTGGAAAGTTTTTTACGCAGAGAGTGGTGGGTGCCTGGAACGCTTTGCCAGCGGAGGTGGTAGAGGCGGGCACAATAGCATCATTTAAGATGCATCTAGACAGATATATGAACGGGCGGGGAACAGAGGGAAGTAGACCTTGGAAAGTAGGTGACAGGTTTAGATAAAGGATCTGGATTGGCGCAGGCTGGGAGGGCCGAAGGGCCTGTTCCTATGCTGTAATTTTCTTTGTTCTTTGTTCAACTTCTCTGCTAATGCAATTAACCAAGCCTTACTTGGTGCAAATCACTCGGGGATAAATCTTCCCTCTCCTGAAGAGTCATAGCAACTGTCAAAGCCATTCTGTTTTTCAATCAAAATAGTAAAATTCACCGTGGAAATCTTATCAACCTCAACTCAGCTAGGACCAGCACTTGTATCAGTCTGGGGATTTGTAATCTCGCAAGAGCCCCAATTTATGTTATGACACTGGACAAGCCCCCGTCCCAAGATTTTGGTATGATCCAGTTAGGGACCAGTCATTTTCTATTTAAAGTAAGCAAAATTTGAGATTCAAGACACTTGCTGAGAGAATAAAGCCACAAAATTTGCCAGTTTGTCAACAAACAAAAATAACTTTACAATATAATGCCAGAAGAATAAGACAATTTGCAATAACTATCGTATACTCCAACATTCAGGGTTAATATGAGGTACATGTGAAATAACAGGCAAACTGTGACTGAACACACCACATTTAATAATAAATGGCAGATGTGACAAAGACATATTCCACGGATTTCTCAACAACCCACCCAGACATCTGTAAACACCGAGTCAACCAATCTCATTGAAACTCTGGTTCATTCATGAGGGATTCCAGTCTTCACCTTTGAAGACCTTGTCTTACGATTCTTTCAAAATGTCACTCCAACTTAACGATGGTCCACCTCACAAAGTTTTAATCTCCAGAAGGTTTTGGCACAGAAACAGGCCGTTCGACCCATACTGATGTTTATGCTCCGCTGGAGCCCCCTCCCATCTCTTCTCTAAAGCTATCATCAAAACCGATTCCCTTCTCCCCCACACTGCTTATCCAGCTTTCCCTTATGTACATCGGTACCAACATTACCACTATGTCCTTCAGGGAAGGAAATCTGCTGTCCTTACCTGATCAAGCCTGCATGTGACTTTGATTCTACAGCAATGTGGTTGACTCTTAAATGCCCTCAGGGATGGGCAATAAATGCTGACCAAGTCAGAGACGACCACATCATATGAACAAATTTTTAAAAACTTAACTTCAATGGTGCCCTAATGGTAGTAAGTTCCATATCCATACCACTCCTTGGGTAGAGAAGTGTCTTTTGAATTCCCTATTGGATTTATTTGTATTCATTTATTGTATCAAGGGCCTGTAGTTATGCTCTACCCCACAAAAGGAAAGGTTGACCTGAATTTTTGCCAGGAGGTGTGATTCTCTGCCCTTGCAAAATCCAGCCACCACCATTTTTGCAGTTGCGGCAAACAGGGGTGGGCTGTAGTTTACAGAGGCAGCTGCACATGTTAACATGGAAATATGAAAATAGGAGCAGCAAGGGGCCGTTCAGGCTTCGAGCCTGCTTCGCCCTTCATTATGATCATGGCTGATTATCTAATTCAGTAACCTGTTCCAACTTTCCCCACATATCCTTTGATCCTTTTAGCCTCAGGAGCTAAAGCTAACTTGAAAACATACAATGTTTTGGCCTCAACTGTTTTCTGAGGTAGCAAATTCCACAGGCTCACCATCCTCTGGGTGAAGAAATTCCTCCTCATCTCAGTCCTAAGTGGTCTACCCCATATCCTCAGACTGTGACCGCTGGTTCTGGACTTCCCCATCGGGAACATCCTTCCTGCATCTACACTGTCTACTCCTGTTTGAATCCCCACCTCATTCTTCTAAATTCCAGCGAATATAATCCTAACCGACTTGATCTCTCCTAATAAGTCAGTCCCGCTATCCCAGGAATGAATCTCGTAACTTTCGCTGCACACCGTCGAAAGCAAGAACATACTTCCTCAGATAAGGAGACCAAAACTACACACACTATCCCAGGTGGGGTCTCCCCCAATGCCCTGTGTAATTGCAAGACAGCCCTGCTCCTGTACTCTAATCCTCTTAACAATGAATGCCAACATGCCATTTTTCTTCTTTAACCCCTGCTGCATCTGCATGCTTACTTTCAGCGTCTGATGTACAATGGCAGCAAGGTCTTACTGCATATTACCTCTCTCAATCTATAGCCAATCAGATAATCTGCCTTCCTACTTTTGCTACCAAAATGGATAACATAGAACATACAGTGCAGAAAGAGGCCATCCGGCCCATCGAGTCTGCACCGACCCACTTAACCCCTCACTTCCACCCTATCCCCGTAACCCAATAACTCCTCCCAACCTTTTTTGGCCACCAAGGTCAATTTATCATGGCCAATCCACATAACCTGAACATCTTTGGACTGTGGGAGGAAACCGGAGCACCCGGGAAACCCCACGCAGACACGGGGGCGAACGTGCAGACTCCGCACAGACAGTGACCCAGCGGGGAATTGAACCTGGGACCCTGGCGCTGTGAAGCCACAATGCTATTCACTTGTGCTGCCATGCTGCCCAGCATGGTAACGTCACATTTCTCCAAATTATACTGCATTTGCCATGCATTTGCCCACTCCCACTCACTCAACTTGTCCAAATCACACTGAAGAATCACTGCATCCTCCTCACAGCTCACCTCCCACATAGCTTTGTGTCTTCTGCAAATTTGGAGAAATTGGGCTGAATTCTCCGCTGCCCTCCACTGGCAAGAATTGCGGTCAGGCTGAGAATAGTGCGCAATGGAAAAATAGCAATTTGCGCTCGGCGAAAATTCCAATGTAATACTCCAGTCCCCTGTTGGTTGTGTTAGTGAAGTTCGTGTTCTGCGTTGGCGGGCCCATGCAAAACCATCATTTGCATTGATTTAAATCTCATTAGCGGGTTTACCACTGCGTGCTCCACCTATCTGCATTGCTTCATGCAGGGGCGAATAGGTACAAGTATTTACAAACAGGACCTGGCTGGGGATCGCGCCCAGGGGTGCACTGCCCTTATGAGGTGGGGTGCGGTGAGTTTGATGGCCCCCTTATTTGTGAGTTGGAACGTTGGGGTGGGGAGGTCCAGAGGCTACGGGGAGGGGGGGGGGGGGGGGGGGGGGGGGAGGGGGGAGAGTCTAGAGATCGGGGCCATTTTTAAATGGTACCCCGATCTCTTCCTGCATTGGCAGAGTTTGTTAGTGCAGGAAACAAAACTAAGTGTGACCTCAGTGGCCATGTTCCTTGCCGAGGGCCAAAAGTGAAGCAGAGTCCCGTTTAATGGTGGGGTCATTTTCTGCGCTGAGAAACACCCGGCTAAATATAGTGCTAGATATAGTACTTGGGGAGAATGGGATCAAAGGTTATGGGGAGAAAGCAGGATTATGCTATTGAGTTGGATGATCAGCCATGATCGTGATAAATGGCGGAGCAGGCTCGAAGGGCCAAAAGGCCTCCTCCTGCTCCTATCTTCTATGTATCTAAAGGCACTCGACATGGGACTCTGTTTCATTTCCGTTAAATCGGGCCCCATGTTTGTAGGTCCTTATTGTCGGCAAATTGTCTCATGTTTCCTACATTACAACAGTGACCTCACTCCAAAATTGGGCATGATTTTATGGTCATGCTGCACCTGCACCTGCCCTGGCGCAGCATGGCCGATGAAAGCCACGAGATCCTACTCCGTGAATCTACCTGGCTCGCAACGCCTCACGTGATCGCGTGAAACGTTGTAAAGTAAATCCCGTGGGATCACTTTTTAGCAAATCTGCATATTACAGCGAATTACACAATACATGGGATTAATCTCCTTCATCTCGGAGACCTCCCGTGAGCGCCGTTATGTACTGGCCTCCAGAAACGGGGACCAGACCGAACAACACGCGTGGGGGTCTTCCAGGGGATCGGAGGCCTCCACTGCATGCCTTTTGGGAAGGATGGCACCCTGGCACTGTTGGTGCCACCCAGGCACCCCAGCAGTGTCACGCAGGCACCCTGGCAGGTCCACTTCAGTACCAGCCTGCCACTGCCAAAGTGCCCAGGTGGCACTGCCAGCTGGCATGGGGATTGCCAGGGTGCCAAGCTGGCATTGTTCGGGTGTCGAGCTGGCATTTTGTGCACAGGTGTGATCGGGCCAGGGGGTGCCCTGCATGGGTGTTGGGGGGTGCAGGGGGTCGCTGACCCTTCCATCGTGCACTCGAGCTTGGGAAACGGGGGGGGGGGGGCGTTTAGGGGTCCTCCAAGATTAAGGCGTCCTGATCTCTCGCTACACTGAAGAGTTCCAAAGACCAGCGCTCCTCCATGTACAAAACGGGACTATGTGTGGCCTTGGCCACATGTTCCCCATTGAGGCACCTTATCATAACGCGATTCGCGTTTTATAGCCTTGTGTTTCTTGCCGCTGTGAGCACTAGGAAACACACGGCTAAACGCGCTCGCTATGGGACTTTGTTCCCATTTAGTAAAATGGCACACAATATTTTATTAGCTGGAATGTGCTTTTGGATTTCTGGTGTTCATGAAAGGTGTAGACGAATACAAGATATTTTCTCCGTTAAACTGGTTTCAAGTAATTCACCAATCTAGAGTAGCCAGTTTTCTTTCCTTTGTGTTTAATTGATTGCGTGAAAACATTCAGTAAAGGTTTCATGTTATACTATTCAGCTCCATTGTATTGGAACTTGAAAAAAATAGTACTAAAGAGGTCAAAACAGTGTTTAAATATAATTCATTCTTAAACTGACAGCCAGTGAATTATCGGAGAAGCTTTTGCTTTTGTATACCATTTCTGTCTGTAGCAGAGTAGATTCTGAATTATTCTACTAAACATTTTTAAAGCAGAAAGTGTATTGGCTACTGGTTTGCAGTCAAATTTAAAGTCTCTCTTTTATACACTGAGAGATTATCTGCAGGCAGTACAGAAAGGCTTGAAATATTGATTAAGAAAGTGAACGTCAGATAGAGAAATCAGGATTGTAAAGAGCTCTGTTGAAGATCCCTTTCCCCTAGTGCATGTTTAACATTATGACCCATGAATTTGTCAAGTGAAGCAGCAGAGTCATCTTTGCATATCGTTTGAACTGAGGGCTTGCTTTGAAGATAAGCAAGCCTTGTTGCCCAGAAGAAATAATGATGTTAATTTATCTCTGCCTGCCAAGGGATGTAGCCACCAAGCATGTGTGTAAGATTGCCTTGAAGGAACAGGGAGATGACTAGCTAAACTCAATTCACAGAAGCAAGTGCAATGTATTAAAAGCCATGCTGTGCTTCTCTTGGAAACACGTGTGCAATGTTTCACATCATGCTGTCAAATAAGCCATTTTTGCTGTCCTGTCATTCCTTCTTGCGCATTTGAAATGTTGTTTTCTTCATCAGCTGCATGTGATCCTTTATTTCAGATAAATTGATCCATTTTTAAAATTGAGCTGAATACTGTATTAGTTTGTAATAGAAGGTTTACTGAAATATTTTATTGATTACATAATTTGATATTTTGAAAATAGTATAGATGCCATGCAAATGACCTATGTTTTGAGATAAGAACGAAGCAGAAACTGTCAGCATTTCCCATCATTACTCTATTGAAAAAGAAAACAAACATAAAAATGACAAACACTCCATATATTTTAATAACCCTTCTTGCACTTAAGGTGCTGGGGCAAAAAATGCAGAACTCTATAAGCGGTAGCAAACTTTTTTTCCTTCCATCATTTAAAGAGGTAAAAGAATTACACTTCAAAATGACGGTTACTTGGATCATTGTGGCCAAAGTTATACCTTGCTGAATAAGGTGTAGAATAAGGTGTTTTAGGCTTTTTAATGGTGTTCTAAATTCGTAATCATTGTTCAACACCCTCTCTAGCCCTGAAAATAAGTAACTTTGGCCACAATGAATTATTTCTCCGAGTCCAGATACAACAGCTCTGGCTGCTTACGTTTAGTATGAAGCAACATTTTCACCAGGTTTCAAACCATAGATTTGTGAATTACAGAGATGACAACAAAGGCAAGACGTAATCTATACTCCCTGTTGGCTGCTTACTCAAGATGTTATTTTGAAACATATTATATCAATGTTCTGCAATAAGGTAAGTCTTTACAAAAATCTGGATGCTTTTAAGTAGCTTGGCTAAATCAATTTTATTTCATAGTACTGTTTCAGTGCTTATTAGCTGTGACAACAGCCTGGTACAACAGTGAAGATAAGATGTGAGACTGTTACTAATTGAATAGAAATGAAGATCTTCTGAAAATACCTGTCTTTAGCTAGCAGGCACTAGGACTTGAATATTGCTGAAAAGAGAGTCGTGTTGCTGTTCATCTGGCACTCAGCTGGACAAATGCAAGAATGTAAAATTTCAAACAATCACAACAATTTAATCTACAGGAGAAAAAGGCTGCTGATTGGTTAGTAGGTTGACTCTGGCCAGGGCATTGCCATGGTGAAAGCAATGGAGAACCATAGGCTCCCCATGTTTAAAGATAATTCAAAAAAGGTGCAAGGCTTTTGTTTGCAGAGAATAATGCCCCTGTGTATGAATGTATGTCACTTTTAGTAAGCGTAAACAAACCACATTCCAAGCTCGACTGATTATCTTAAATTGGTTGTTAGTGCACATTCATAAATAAACTAACAATGTTGAATGAGCACATAGACAAAGCATTGCTATAGATATGTCATTTTCATTTACTTGCAAAAGTGAAGGAATCTTTCACTGTGAACATGGAAAACTCATTTCAGAACTAGCTGTAGTAATTCATTCAACTATTTGGCCAATTCATGCTGTGCAGAACTAGCCTTTGATAAAGTAGGGCATTGTGGGACATTACTTTTGTGCGTCACCCATACATACATGGACATAGTGAGCAAGCCATGAGAATGCATCCTATCATTTACGTCACAGGTCAGCTTGTTTCTCTTGCACAAGTCCATCAAACATTTTTGTAGCTTGCTTTCAAACAAAGCTGTACGATCATGCTGAGCAGCAGATCCATTAGATATGAATTTGGAACCATACATTTTATCAACATAATGGACTTGTTTATAATGACTGCTCTGGTCCCTTTAACAAGCTTGCAAATATGTATGTGTGGTGTTGTGTTTGGTGTTCGATGTCTAGCAAGGAATCTACCAAATGACTTGACTTGTCCAAACCAGGATCATTCTTGAATCACGTGGTAAAATAATGATCTGATTTAGATAGCAAGTTATCATAGAATTTCTTTGTACTCCTCTGGAACTACACCTAGCACGACTGCTCACTTGTCCATCTTACAACCATCTCCTGATGGCCAGATGTGCCCCACGATATTGGAGTGCCTTGTCACATTACCACTGTCTTGAGAGTGCCTGGTGTGTCTGTACCGCCACCTGCTGGTTGGAGGTCGCACCACCATCCATCTATGATATTGCTTACTGGCATATCACCACATGTGCATTGTCCCTGTGGCCTTGCAATGCCACCAGCTTGATATGCAATAGTTTTATCAAAACACAGCACTTGAAGTGAGAGAGATTGTGCTGGAAATTTGATACGGTTTCTTAAAAAATTAATTAGTGCATGTAGTAAATCTGAGTACATCTGTTGAAACCAGAAGGAAGGTGGCTTAAATTGTTAATGTTGCAATTTAAAATAATCCAGTAAATTTTGGTTTTAAACTTTATCCTGACTGATAATCTTAAATGGTTGTTTGCACCAACAACCAATTTATGATTATAAATTGGGCTCACAGTGTAGCTCACTAATGCTTTCCAGAAGCTAGATATATTCATATGCAGGGACCTATCCTCTGCAGACAAGAGGAAAATGTCCATGCATTGCACCTTTTTTGAATAAACAAAATAATGATGAATAATTGTTCCCCTTACTGCAGTCGCTGTATAGCAATGTTTCAAACAATCAGCCAGCTTGCGAACCAATCAGTATCCCATTTCTCATGCAGTATAGATTGATGTTCCCTTTGAAATTTGGCATTTTTACGTCTGTCCCGATGAAAAGTTTCAACAACATATCTCTTTTTTTCTAAAAACACTTGATGTCATATTTAAAAATGAATAATCTCTAATAAAGGAATTTGAAACTAGAGGTCATAAGCATGAGAAAGTCACTAATTAAAATTTTACATAATTCAGGAGAAATGTCTTTACCCAGAGAGAGTGGTTTGAATGTTACGTAAGGAGAAGCCAGATAAATACATGGAGGAGAAATAAAGGAGAGATATTGATAGTGTGAGATAGTAAGGTGACAGGAGGCTCATGTGGAGCATAACCACCGGCTTAGACCTGTTGGGCCAAATTGCTTGTTTCAATGCTGTAACTTTGTATGTAATTTTGATCTTGATAATAAAAGAGTGTAAATTTCATACCTTAGAAGATAGGGACAGTAAAGGATAACATTCTTGTTGTAAAGCCTATTTCCCTTGATCCCCAAAAGATAGCCTTCCTTTCAATTAGCTTTAATATAATACCTTTTGTGCACTCGTTTAGAAAGCTTGCAGTTGATATGTCCTGTTTTTAATTTAAATAAATATAAAAGTGCTCATTCAGAGATGCTGAAATCAAATTTTTGGATAGTAATCTGCATTTGATTAGTTGTCCTCCTCTGCAGCCTTTCCACAGCAACCATAATATGATAGAATTCTTCATCAAGATGGAGAGTGACGTAGTTGATTCTAAGATTAGGGTCCTGAATCTTAATAAAGGAAACTACGATGGTATGAGGCTGTAGCGCACAAAGACTCCGTGAGACGAATAGAGTGAAGTCGATGAGGCTTTATTAAGCGTGTCTGTTCCCCCGCAGCTCGATAGTAAACTGGCCTGCGGGGGAAGACTCCGGCTTCTTATACTCCGCCTTCAGGGCGGAGCTAGAGGTCAACGGCCAACCAGGACCCGGGATCTGTCAGCCAATGACATTCGGGCTTCCAGTCCCACATGACCCCCAATACATACTACCACATTCACCCCTTGTCAAAAATGAACCCGGCGGGGTGATGCTTCGTATGGTGGTAAGGGTTTACAGGGCTGGTCCTGGGAGGAAAAAAAACATTCACAAGGCAATACAGTATTGTACAATTTTGTCCTGTTGCAACTATTTACAGAGGGTATGGGAAGAAAAACAAAATGTTCTTGTGAAAAGTCCATATTTAGTTTTAGATCGACGCCACGAGTCGGTCGGGTGGTCTGGTCGTCTGTGTCGATCGCCTCGGCCCCGGTGGTGGTGGTGCTTGTACCGGTGTTGTCGCCTCCAGGAGCCTTACGGTTTCAGCTTGGGCTTTATTCTTGGTCGGTGCTGAGGGGGGGGGAACCGATCCTCCTGGGAAGGGGGCGGTCGCGGGGTGCGGTGGTGGCAGGAAGGGGGGGGGTTGGGTTGATGGTGTCGGGGGGGTGTGCGTGTTGCCGGCGAGGCTATGATGGATTGGGGAATGTTAATTAAAGGGATAACGGGGGATAGGCAATGGGAAACATTCAAAGAGTGCATGGGAGAACAGCAACAATTGTTTATTCCTGTCTGGTGTAAAAGTAAAACTGGAAAGGTGGCCAAACCATGGCTCACAAGGGAAATTAGAGATAGTATTAGATCCAAGGAAGAGGCATAAAAATTGGCCAGAACAACAACTGACCTGAGTATTGGGAGCAGTTTAGAATTCAGCAAAAGAGAACCAAGGGATTGATTAAGAAGGGGAAAATAAATGCAAGAGTAAGCTTGTGGGTAACATAAAAACTGACCAAAGGTTTCTACAGGTGTGTGGAGAACAAAATAGGTGAAGAAAAGTGTAGGTCCCTTACAGTTAAAAACATGGGAATTTATAATGGGGAACAAATAAATACCTGACCAACTAAATACATACTTTGGTTCAGTCTTCACAAATAACACATCAGGAATGTTGGGGAACATTCTCTGAATTGGAGACAGAATGTTCGCGCCGTCGTGAACGCCGTCGAGGTTCACGACGGCGCGAAATGGCCCCTATCCCGACCGATTCAGGGCCTGAAAATAGGCTAGAAGCGCCAGGCCTTGGCGCCGCGTACATGGCGCAGCCGACGCCGCATAACTGGCGTCACGCGGGTTGGCCGGCACCAACGCGCGCATGCGTGGTTGCCGTCCTCCCCGAGTCTGCCCTGCAAGAAGATGTCCGACAGATCTTGCGGGGCTGCGGAAGATAGGAGCTCCTTCTTCAGAGAGGCCGGCCCGACGATCGGTGGACACCGATCGTGGGCCAGACCCCATTTGAGGCCCCCCCCCGGTGCAGGATCCCCCCCCCCTTGCAGGCCGCCCCCCCCCCCCAGCGTTCCCGTACTGTTCCCGCCGGCAGCGACCAGGTGTGGATGGTGCCGGGGGGGGGGGGGAACCCGCCATTTTGGACAGGCCGCTCGGCACATCCGGCACTGAGAATCGCGGGGGGACTGGTGAATCGCCATTTTGGCTGTCGCGGGCGATTCACTGGACCGCGCCACGCAAAACGCGATTGTGCCGATCTGGCCGCTTCCGTGAATCGCGGGAGGGCGTCGGACCGGCGTCATGGGAAACTTTGGCGAGTCAGGCGATTCTCTGAAACGGCGCGAAAGCAGAGAATCGCGCCTATAGGGTTTAGTGAAAGGGAGGAACGGAAGGAAATCCGTATTAGTAGGAAAATGGTGTTAGGAAAATTTATGGGATTGAAGGCTGATAAATCCCCAGGGCCTGATAATCTACATCCCAGAGTACTTAAGGAAGTGACCCTAGAAATAGTAGATGCATTGGTGGTCATCTTCCAAGATTCTTTAGACTCTGGAATAGTTCCTACAGATTGGAGGGTAGCTAATGTAACCCCGCTATTTAAAAGGCAAGGTAGAGAGAAAACGGAATTGCGTCCAGTCGGCCCGACGTTAGTAGTGACAATTTTAAAGTCCATTCTAAACGATTTACTAGCAGAGCACTTAGAAAACAGTGGCAGTATCCCTAGATTCCTTGCCAATGTGTGTCCTTGATTCTACAACCTATCTTGTCCTCTGTTATTGCTCTTTTCCAATCTTACCATTCTGCATTTGTCTACATTGATGATAGCTGTTGTCCAGCAGTCGAATTATCCAAGGATATACAATTATCCAACCTATACAGATCCCTCTGTATTTAGTCCACTTATTGGGCTGGATTCTCCCAAAATGGGGCTATGTCCTCATGCCAGCGTAAAGATGCTGGTGTTGCACTCCCCAGTTACCTGCAAAAAATAAAAGTTGATTCACTTACCCCTTCAGGGGGCTAGCAGGGCTAGAGTGATTCACGCAGCTTTGGCTGCGGATACGGATCCCCACACTTCCGGTTCCAGATCCGCGCATGCGCACGGCGGCCTCCAGCGATCGCGCTGAGTGCCGTGGCGGACTCGGTCCGTGCACCCACACGGAGAAACTAGGTCCCCCCAATCGGCCATGGGTCCCTGCATTGGACCGGCCCGATCTCTCCCCCGGCCGCCCATTAGGTCCCCCTGGTGCCCGATCCCCCTCCTCTTTTCTCTCCCCCCCCCCCCCCCCCCCCCCCCCCCCCCACCACCAAGGCGGCAGAGGTTCGCTAGGCGGGCCTCTGGCAATGGCCCCCCAGGCGTGCGGCGTAATTCGCGGACGCGTGGATATTCGGGGCCCAGAGAATCGCCGGAGCAGCGCCAGGCCCGATTCCGTCGGGAAGGTTGATTCTCCGCCCCCGCGCTAAACGTGATTACGGCCCGGGGCTGTTGAGAATCCAGCCCAATGTGTTTTTACTCTTCGCCTACCCATTTTTTCATATGGTCAGCAAAATTAGAAAACTTTATTTATTCCTGACTTCTAAATAATTTATATAGAATATGAGATAATTACTGCTCTTGTACTGAATTCTTCATCCTGCCAATTCCCTTCCCCTTAAAAAAAAAAATTGATAACAATTCTGTGTACAAGTGCTTTGTTCCTCTGGGCTAATTTCTGATGCAATTAATATTTCCCTCCACCTGATCATCCTGCGACTTGTTGCTCATTTTATGCCTTCAGATTGTGCGGACCAATCACCTTACCAACATTTTCAAATGCTCTAAAACTCAAATTGTTAATTTTGCATTTCATTACCTTCTCATTCATTATCTCTTCAAATAGTTCCTAAAACTATGGGATTTATTCTTACTAATGCAAATTTCTTCAGTTGTTTCCTTATTCCCTTTTTAAAAATTTTGTCCACTGCAGATATTGGGCAAACCTGGCTGTACTTCCCAACACTATTTTTATACTTCTTTCTATAAATTGGCCTAATGTTTCTCTCCTTGGCTGTAACTATTATTTCCAAACACTAAAAAATGTATGCTGGGATGTAAACAGCTGCATTCTCTTAGAGTTCGGTTTTAGCTTTCTTCACCTATTACTTCTTATTTGTAATCTTCAACTTTATAAATATTACATGTCTGTCCACAGAGCTCAGCACTTTGTGGCAGTGAGCGTTAAGTTGTGTCTTCCACCCATTCAGTGACTTGAGCACAAATCCAAGCTGATGTTTCAGTGCAATACAGAGCATCATGTTGGTCTTCCAGTGAGACATCAAGCTGAAGTTTTGCTGTTTGATGGACATTAAACATCTCATGGCACAATTTAAAGAAGAGCAGTGGGTTCCAGGCCAGCATTCCTCTCTCAGCCAACACCAAAGCAGATTAATGGTTCACTATTCTCCTGGCTGCTTGCGGGATCCTGACTCATACTTGCTAACCAAATAACAACAGTGACCAGTAACAAAATATTTACATATAAAATGTTCCTATGTGAAAATTCAGGGAAGCCTCTTAAGGAAGGGACATGGTGCTCTCTAAATGCAAAACGCTCCTGCCGACATCTCTTTCTCCCTCCCTCCCTACACAAAGTTCCACCATCTATTTCTGGATGGTAGCTCCAGGTTTGAAACCCTAATGACATTAGGCATCCAAATTTTTTGTGAGACCCACAAAATAGTGTAATTCTTTACTTTTTGATGGTCAGTCTTTTTAACAGTGGTGGCAGCCCTAGACATATTGGAGAAAGGAACACATAGGTTATGGTTTTGATCTGAAACTTCATCTCCTGGGGCTATAGATATGTTCTGTCAAACAGCAACAAAATACACAGCTTTTACCTGACAGAGATTGTTTAGGCCACACGACAATAAATTACCCTGTTCACAGAAAAAGAATGGATATTATCATGGGAAATATCCAACCCATATGTGTATGCATATATTCTGGGGCCACCTTAACCCCAACTGAGGTTTCTGTTGGGGCTAGCTCTTGCAAATATGCTGTTATGCTGAAACGTCTGATTAATAGCTGTTATTTTCAAACCCATATGTACTGCATATATAGAGCAAATAGGAGCATATTGTCTGCAGTGTCACAGGAATTAGTTAACATTAAAAGGAACATGGGGAATATAATGTCTCCTTCATGGTTAATCTAAAAATTGCAGATTTTTCATTCTTTCAACTTCTACACGTAAAGCAGCAGGCTGCCATCCGAGTGGGAGAAAACCTACTGTGATACTGTCCCATTAACTGTCACATATAGATAGTAGCTTTGTGAATCTCATCCTTGTTGCATCTAAACTTTCAGTTTCATACCACGCCTCATTTTTATTTTATCCGTAAGAATATATGAGACATTCTGAGATTCAACTGCAGACTTGACTGTTCCAACACACTGCTGGCCAGCCTCCTATGTTCTAATTTCTGTAAACGAGATGTCATCTAAACTATGCTGCCTGTGTCCTAATATACACCAAGTCCCATTCACCTATCAGCCTTGTGCTTGCTAACCTACATTAGCTCCTGGTTAGGCAACACCTCAAGTCTAAAATACTTTTCACTGTACTTCAGTACATGTGACAATAAATCAAATCAAATCAAATCTGAAAAATGGCCTTGCCCCTCCCTATCTCTGTAGCCCTCTGAGATATCTCTGCTTCTCCAATTCTGGCCTCCTGAGCATCCCCAATTTTAATCACTCTATGATTGTCATCCGTGGGAAGGCCCTAAACTTTGGAATTTCTTCCATAACCCCGGAACCACCTTTCTATTTCCTCCTTTAAGACACGAGTTAAAATCTCCTTGATTAACTAGCCATCTAACTGAATGCCTCCTTAATTTGCTCTGTGTCAGATTTTGTTTGATAATGCTTCTGTGAAGTGCCTTTTTTACATCAAAGCCACTATTTAACTACAAGTTCTTTTAGTCCCTTTGCAAACTCTTTTATTTAAGTTTAAGCTTTTCTTTTGTTGTTTCCTAGTATTATCACTAAGTTCCAACTTCAATTTGCAATTTGTTATTGGTTATAAAATGGATGGGTATAGAATTCTTTTAAACTATTGCCAGGATGGGAAGGTGCAGGAATGGAGACTTCCCAACTGCTCCAATTAATTCTGGGCAGGAAGGCATAAGGATGACCTTCCTTCCCAGAAGTCAATTTAAGTGCCTCATCCCCTGGCTGCTGGTCTTCAGCCAGCAGCAGGTGAGCCAAGTCATGTAGGTAACCCACATGGTTAAGCCTGGCATGTATGGCCTTGTAGCCCAACAGAGATATCCACCAGAGACATGGTCCCACTGATGAAAACCCCTGCCTGCTGTAATTACCAATCTCCTCCTCCCCCTTATCTTGTCAGGGTCTCCGACTGGCGCCGGTAAGCCCGCCTCACCTACCCTTTCTCCAGGCTCCAATATGGTCCTGCAGCCTGAGCCTAGTGTAATATCAGATGTGGCCATGCTACCTGTATTGGAGACCTGCTGGCCTCTGATTGGTTGATAGCTCCCAGAAGTGCAATATTCCCCCTGAGGATGCTAAGTACCCTGACTCTGACCAGCTAAGTCCCTGAGTGACACTAAATGGGGTTGGTGTGTGCAGAATGATCACGGTGGTGTTGACACGGGCTCTCTAGCCAGTGCACAAACCCAATGCTGAAAGCATCAAAATCCGCCCTACTTTTCAAGTTGCATTTATTTCCTTTGTTAGTTTTAAAAATAAATTAGGGAAGCAAGTATCAATTGTTTGGAAATGGTAGGCATCATTACCAGCTCTCTTACCACAATACTTAAGGACACAAACCTCCCAAAATGTAATCATTCTGTGATACACTACTGATCGTCAAAACAAGTACCAAAATAATACAATCAGCAGTGAGTTCTGGATTTCAAGGTGGAAAGCAGTAGGGCCTGGTGCATGGTGTACCTTCATCTGGGAACACGGAAGTCCAAGTTACTAACCTCTTTCCATGTTGCTGTTGTGTATCTCTGTGGTGATTCATTTATACTGTAGTAGCAAAGCCTATGAATTAGGGAACAGAATTTCACATATGGGGAACCTAAGGACAGAAAGAAATTAAGGATTTTACAAACCAAATGCATGGATGTGATGTCTGCAACTGTTGCTTCAGTTTTTATTAACCAAATATTCTATGGGCAGGAGCTTCAGGACTCTTAAAACATTGGAAAGTCGAGATGACTTTCTGTGATGCTTAAGGATCAGTGAGTGGCCGGTTAAGTCAGCTGGTTAGAGGATGTTGCTTGACAACGCCAATGACACTGGTTGAGCCCCTGTAGTGGTTGAGTTTGATCTTAGGGCCTACCTTTTCTGCTTGCTCCATTGTGTTTATAGGGCATCATTGAGCAACTCCCAGATAACCAGGGTGGTGCATGAAGAGACAGAGAATGATCAATAAGCCGAACACAGTTGCAGGGAGACAGAGTGACAAATATAAATTTACATTCAGGTAACCTTTATTGATGTTGACATGAAAACATTCCTAAAATACAAATAGCCGAGCTTTGCTTCAGATAGTATGCAGATGTTGCATCCTCTCCAGGGCTAGGCCTTGTGCAACACTTTGCACAACCTTTCTCTGTTGTAACAGGGTGCCTGCAGGATTGCTTGGAGGGAAGATAGATTGCTTCAGCTTTCTTGGTTTGATCAGTTGTCAGCTGTGGTGGAGGAGAGAAGAACTCATAAAAATGAAAATAC